>NW_015090836.1:2467342-2600320 GCF_001431845.1 Calidris pugnax
AAGGAGGCTGAGGGGAGACCACCTCACTCTCTATAACTCCCTGAAAGGAGATTGTAGAGAGATGGGGGTCGGTCTCTTCTCACAAGTCACAGGCGATAGGACAAGAGGAAATGGCCTCAAGTTGCACCAAGGGAGGTTCAGATTGGGTATTAGGAAAAATTTTTATGTGGAAAGGGTTATTAAGCCTTGGGATGGGCTGCCCAGGGAAGTGGTTGAGGCACCATCCCTGGAGGTATTTAAAAGACAGGTTGACCTAGAGCTTAGTGGTTTAGTGATGGTTTAGTGACATGGTTTAGTGGTGGGGCTTTTTTTATTAATGTTGATGATTGGACTAGATGATCTTAAAGGTTCCTTCCAACCTAGACAATTCTATGATTCTGTGTCATCAGTACTGTGTTGCACTATGTGAAGGTTCATATGCAGTGGTAGGGAGCTGCATTATATCAGCCTCTGCTGTATTTGTCACTATAGCATCATGATCTTAAGTCATCACTTCCTTCACTGGCATTTGGAAATAAATTACAGGACTATTATATATTATTATATCAGTTGCATCAGTACTGTGTTGCACTATGTGAAGGTTCATATGCAGTGGTAGGGAGCTGCATTATATCAGCCTCTGCTGTATTTGTCACTATAGCATCATGATCTTAAGTCATCACTTCCTTCACTGGCATTTGGAAATAAATTACAGGACTATTATATATTATTATATCAGTTGCATTGTCAGTATGGCTCCTTGTGGTTACACAGTTGTGAGAGTAGTAAATCTAGAAGAAAGATAGAGAGGGTAACTTCTCAACTATTTGAGGAGTCTCTAGATCTTGTCTACTAGAAGTCCAGGTTGAACAAGAGCTGGATAGCTTTGTGTTAGGCAGCCACCCTCAGGTTTTGCTGTGCTCCTGACCATCTTTTCAGTTACCAACCCACTTTTTTTTAACAACATTCACCTGGCAGCTTCTGGTGTTGTAGCTAGAGGCTCATTTTTTCACTTAACATTTCCTCTGCCCTTTTGAAGGTGTTGATTGCTTTGTATCAAGACTAAGCAGCGTTTGAATTTTTTATTACTCACACTGAGCCAATGTCTAGAAGGGCTTACTGGTCCATTAAGAGGCTAGAAATCTGAGGTTACAGTTAATTCCAGTCATAATCTTCCAGTAAAGCTTGATTAAATAGCAGCATGTAAGAGTTATTTTGCTATTTAATGCTTTAGATGTTTGAAAGCTGGGAGTTGTTAGTCAGAGATAGTGTAAGTCGTTATGGTACTTCTATTCCAGGTCCTTCTAAGGACTATGAAAGCAATTGAGGACCTGGAATTCTTGGCAGTGAGCAGACTGGAGTTTGTATTACAGGGTTCTAGTGCTTTTCAAGAAATTATTTATTTTACTGGGAAGCCCCTTGGTTTCAATAGAAAATATTGCTACATAAAATGAGTGATTTTTTTTTTTTTTTATACGTTATTGATCTTCCTTCACGGAACTTGGCATAATAACAAAAATTTCTCTCTTGCAGACTTAATCCAGTGCACAAATGAGATGAATGTGAACATCCCCCAACTGGCAGACAGTTTGTTTGAAAGAACGACCAACAGTAGCTGGGTAGTGGTCTTCAAATCTCTCATCACAACCCATCATCTAATGGTGTATGGAAATGAGGTAATACAAAAAATCCTTTGTCTGAGAACAGTTACAGCACTTCATTTCTATCAATGTCAGCTAAATTCTTCCACTAATTATCTTTGTAACACAATATTTATTTTTACCTTTTTGTGTCTACCTGCATGAACGTAGGTCTCATATTTGTCTACTTAGTTTATTTCTACCTTACAGTTTGTAATTTTAGAATCAAAAGTGTCTTGAATGCTGAAGGTACTTTTTTCTGTGGTGTTATTGTAACAATATAAACCAAACAAAACCAACAAATTATCTGCAGTGGGATTCTGAATGCTGAAAGTGAAAGCATTTTTAGGTTCATGTTCTAGCTAATCTGCGTGGTCTCTTCTCCCAGATAACTTGATTCTGAAACGGTTCCCCTATCATAGAATGATATGGGGTTGGAAGGGATCTCTGGAGATCATCTAGTCCAACCCCCCTGCCAAAGCAGGTCCACCCAGAGCAGGTTGCACAGGAATGTGTCCAGTAGGGTTTTGAACATCTCCAGAGAAGGAGACTCCACCACCTCTCTGGGCAGCCTGTTCCAGTGCTCTACCAACCCTAAAGTGAAGAAGTTCTTCCTCATGTTTAGATGGAACTTCTTATGTTCAAGTTTGTGCCCGTTTCCTCTTGTCCCTGTCACCCCCTACCCTTTTCCAGTGAAGACATATGTGCCTGTGAGCATCTATTTAACACCAACTACTATAGAATAATGAAACAAACAAAACCCCAATTTACAAAAAAAGGAATAAGCTTGTTTTATTCCACAACTTTAATTCCTATGGGGACTTATTCTTTGAAATGCCAAGCCAAGTGTAGCAGCAGCTTGAATTTTCTCTATTTAAAAAGTCAAAACTATACTTCTAAGGGTTCTTAGAAAGTGTTTGTAAACATTCACTTTTACTGCAAACAGTCAGTGCAATGTGAGCTCTCTGAATTTTGGAATGAAGAGGTATAGCTTGAGAAAATTACAAGTAAATTTTGTAAAGAGGAGGAAAATTTTTCATTTCAGACTGCATTCAGAGTTCTTACGGGTTGTGCAACTGTTTCCTCTGGCTGGGTTGTGGCAGGGGGTTAAGTTGTTGTGTGGTTTGGGGTTTTGGGGGGGTTGGTTGGTTTTGGTTGTTTTTTGTTTTGTTTTTTTTAAATACACATACACTGGTTTCTCCTGCGGGTTAGCTGCAGAGTATTTCTGGTCTTGGTTAAAAGCTATTCCTTGAAGCCACGTAAGCCACAAGAGGGCAAACTTCTCATGTTCACTTGAAGAATTATCACTGGGATAATTGACACTTTCCAAAAGAGTCTGTACAATTTTGCCGTGCTTGCGCTTTCTCAGTCATATACATCTTAAACTGATACCAATACACTTCATAATAATTAAAGGTATTTAATGGGACCACTTTCTGAAATGCTTTCCCTTTTAAGACTAAAACTGCCAAACAAATTTTACTTGCCAAATATGTTACAGAAGTAACAAGGGTAAGATTGCTGCTCAAGATGAAACTTTTCACAGCTAGAAATAGTATTTCAACAATGAACATGGAAATCGAGCGGTTATGAAAGTGTCTAGAAATGTGTAGAGAATCTATAAATTCCTTTTTTAAAAAAACACCAACTGAGAAATGATTGGTCCTCTAGCTTTTGCTTAATTAATGTATAGCTAAGTACTGAGTGCCTTTACTCTTCTCCAGTCTTTTTCTATATAACCTGTGCATTTATGCTAATGAAAATAATTCAGTAGGACACGTTACGCTAATCAGAACTATTTTTGCCTCTGTCAAAATGTTATTCCAAGTGAACGATTGGTTTATTTTTGTAGCAGCTCTCGATACAATGGTTCACAAGACAAAATTATTTTTCCTACTAGATTAAGATGTGGTGCCAGTGATCTGAAATGTGCCTTTACAAGATGAAAAGAGCATCATTCATTTTGTAAAACATAAGTTAGAATTATGGTGTAATTAATGAGATGTTCTGGGCGTGATACTCAGTGTTTTATGTGAATTCTTATGTTTGCTTAACATTTTATTTACAAGCAAACTAACCTTTATATCAACTTATTTTCATATTTACTCTAAGCACTATTGCAATTGTATGCTGAGCAAAGATGCTTTGGCTAATTGCTAAAATGTAATCAACTTATAAAATTGAAGTTGAAACAATTGTGAGCATGTAAAACAAGAACATATTTAGGGGCATTTTTTCAGAAGTTTCCAGTTTCATATTCTGTCTTAAAAGAAACAAATTTTTTCAGAGGCCATCCTGTAATATCTGTGAGACAGATTTGTTCACAGATTTTTACGTAAAAAATAACTAGCTTTGTTTAAAAATTTTATCCGAGTTTTTGTAATAGTGTCCAGATTTGAAACCAGTCTTAAGAAATAAAAGCTGAATTTCATAGGTTGGATATCAAGAGTTTCTAGTACTGCTACCTCAGTTCCAGCTCATGGGTATTATAGTTAAAGCATTCACATTTTTCTTTTCGTCTAGCGTTTTATCCAGTATCTGGCGTCCAGAAACACATTGTTTAATTTGAGCAATTTCCTAGACAAAAGTGGATTGCAAGGTAAGGTGTCTTTTTCATTCAAAGTTAGTAGTGTGCACTAAATGCAACTCGGTAACTCTAACGGACTGTGTTATTTAATAAGTAATTTTTCTGTCTCTTTTACTCAAGACTGCATTTCTTAGTTTAAAATGCTGCTGTGGCGTGGCAGAAGCTGGAGAAATTTGTTGTATCTTTTAGAACAGGCTTATAAATGCTTCTGACTTTCTAAGCGAAGCAGATCTGACTTCATATTTCTCCTATTTCTGAAGAGACTTATCTATTTGGAGAGGTAGATTTTGATTAGTAAGTTACACTTCAAAAAATGTGTTGTATGTACATCAGATACAGCATGTCAGTGGGGCAAGATCTGTGTCTAAAATAAAAAAATAACTTTGGGAAATTGTTCATGGACCATTCCATCTATCTTTGAGACTAATTCTGTGGGCAAATAAGTTTCTCTGTGGTTCAGACTTTTTAACTGAAATACCCCCGTCAGCGGGGCAAGATCTGTGTCTGAAAATAAAAAATTAACTTTTTGGGAAATTGTTCGAGGACCACTCCATCTATCTTTGAGACTAGTTCTGTGGGCAAATAAGTTTCTGTGTGGTTCAGACTTTTTAACTGAAATACCCCTCCCAGTTGTTACGCTGCAGTTCAGTGCAGTTCTGATCATACGTGTGGCTGTTGGTTTTGTGGGTTTGGTTTTTTTTCTCCTGAGGTGGCTTCCTATTTTCTACTATAATTTGTATATCATTGCTTCTAATTTTTGCCACAAGTGCACTAAAACAAGCACACAGAGTTTGCCTGGGCACAGAAACCTTCCCAGTGACTTTTGCCACAAGTGCACTAAAACAGGCACACAGAGTGTTTGCCTGGGCACAGAAACCTTCCCAGTGATAACCAAGGGTCTACCAAATTGCCTCATTTTATTCAGTCTTAACTTCCATGGCTCGGTATAGATTATGGACAGATCTTTTTTTGTGGTCTTCTGTAGTCTGCCAGTTACCAAAATATTTCCTATTGCCACTGTATTTACATAAAAAAAATTCTGTCATGTCTTAATGTTTCCTTCAATGCCTTTATTTTTTTCTATTCAGTTGTAAATTGGAAAGTGTGTTGTAGAGTTGATGGAAACATCTTTGAGTGCATCTTGTAATTTTTTGGTAGTAATTGCAGTATGAGACAAGTTGTATAAAATAGTTTGGTTTCCTTTTGGAAGTCATTCCCTTAGGAAGTGAAATGTACACTTCTGTGTAGTTTAGGTCTTCTAGATATTTGTGGTATTGCCTGTTTGATTTACATGGTGAATACAACGACGCACGTAGTTCTTCATAACACAGATTAACTATACAAAATAAGGCAAAAATACAATGAAACTGTCTTGAGTAAATATCTTGCCTTTTATTTGGAATAAGGTTCTTGTTCTTTGACTGGGTAAGTAATAAACTTCTGAAACTTGTTTTTTAGGCTATGACATGTCAACGTTTATCAGACGGTATAGCAGGTATCTGAATGAAAAGGCAGTTTCCTATAGACAAGTGGCTTTTGACTTCACAAAAGTAAAAAGAGGGTAAGGATTGCATTTTTGGTTTACTTATCTTGAGGTTTTGTCTCATGTCCTGTAATTCAAGTAGAAAATACCGATGTTGGCTCCTTAGTAGACTCAGTAGACAGTAGCGTCTGCTTTTCTCCGTTGGATACTTCACATCATGCACAAAGCCTCAACTGCCCAATTAGGCATTATACAAATTTTTTTTTTGCTTCAGTTGTTGTAATTTTGCTTCTTTATATTAAAGTATTAATGTTTAAAGAAATGAAAATAGTATGTATCAAAGTATATATCAAAAAAAGTAGAAATTTGGACAAATCTTCCACGGTACATCACAAAGTTACTTTGTCTTAATGAACTCACAAAAATCTCAACCTAAAACTTCTGAGTGAGTTAAGGGCAGTAGTGGGCTGCCTAATGGTATCTCACATTAGTGTTAAAAAGCTAAAATTGGCCCAAGAAGACTGTCCAAATCCCATATGCCTCTTTGCTAATACTGTACAGTTCACTTTATTTTGAAAAATGTGATGGTAAAATCTAAGGGGAGCTTTTGGGTTCCTTTCACTGTTTCTGCTTTTAGAGATGGCTGGAGTCCCCACAGCAGAAAACACTCAGCCTTTTCCTCCTACAGGATGTGTGCATGGTCAGGTGGCTGCAGTTACACCAGAGAGTTACACAACTGCTTGAAAATCAGGTGTTTTAGGCAAAATGAGGTGAATTATTTAGCCCAGAGCATCTGTGAGCCAGCAGGAATAACTGTTCTGGTGGCAGCAATCTCCCTTTTCCACCCCTCAGTGTTTCTTGAGGGCTGTGGGCCATGCCCTGCCACGTTAACTTTGGGGCAGCTGCTGGTTTTGGGAGGACTTATCTCACATAAGAGTTGTTTCTTGTCACTGAGGTGACTCAATCTCTTCCTCAATTGTTGCTTTTCCTGAATATTTTTAGACTTTGTCCATTTAATCTGGACAATTAATAAACAGCCAAATGTTGGTAGTCAGCCGTTAAAAGGAAGTGTCATGTAGTCTCAATAAGCTTTCTGAAAAAGCTTGACAAATACATTGCCACATTTATTTATTCTTTCTTACTGCTTTTAGTTGGAAAGAAAATCATCCAAACAGACATGAAACAATCAGTTTCCAATCAGTTGATTGGGAAAAGCGGAGATAAAAATTTGCTTCAGAAATAACCTTCATAGTACTCTTTGATGACCTTGTTGCATTGTAGCTCTGCTAAGTTTCTGAGCACTATCAGTTTCATCTCCTCAGGATAAAAATTGATCTTGGAGTCATATTTTGGCCATATAAAAATTGTTGCTGGACAGCATTCCTCAGCATCAAAACACCTGCTTTGAATGGCCATGATATAAATGTTTTCTGTGATGCCCTATTTTAATTTTCTGCATTTTGTTGCTCATTAACAATTGTATTCAAAATTCAGGTGAAGGATTCTCTTTTGTTTTGCACAACAGGGCTGATGGAGTGATGAGAACAATGAGCACAGAAAAGCTCCTAAAAACTGTACCGATTATTCAAAATCAGATGGATGCACTTCTTGACTTCAACGTAAGTTCAGCGGCACGTACATGTCTTAATGTACTGGGAACCTGCAGAGGCTTGTAAAATAGGGCAAGATTAAAGGTCTTAAACTTCCATGTTCATCCTTTTGTGTCAATGTCACCTGCACAGCTTGGAGTACAAATAATTTTGGTCATTGACATACTCCCAAGAAACGAGAAAAAGGAAGCAGGGTAACCACTGGAGAGGGTGCTTTGTGCTGAATTAGTGTTGTTTATTGTGTAAGATTTTTTTTTGTTCATGTAATTGATTATTTCTGCCCTCTGTCTTTTAGTTACGTTTGTTAACATAGATATTAGTCAACAAAAATGTCTGCCAAAATTATTTGATTTAATTCTGTGCTCAGAGATCCTGTGTTGATTTGCTGGGCTGCTATTTTCCACTAATAACCAGTGAGATGACTGGAAAAGGTGCCTTGGGATAGGATACCCGTGTTCAACTAGAAGTTTTTTCAATAAGGGATCAATTCAGTTAAATTAACTTTTTTCTGATCTTCCTAGGTCAATAGCAATGAACTTACAAATGGTGTCATTAATGCTGCCTTCATGCTTCTCTTCAAAGATGCCATTAGACTGTTCGCTGCGTATAACGAAGGGATTATTAACCTCTTGGGTAAATATAACTGCTTTCTGCAATGCTAAACTGCTGGGAAGAAACAATTGCAAAGAGCTGCTCTTTTCTGAGAAATCAAAAGAGTCATACTGTAAACCAGCAAAATATTATTATTTCCAACATTTTTCTGTCCAATTGCATTTCCCATTGTATTATATACAGAGATTGGTAAATTTCTGAAAGAGAAACTAATTCAAGATTTTTTCACTTCATTTTGTTCTCACACTGTTTTGAGGTTTTCTAGTTATGTTGTTTTGTTTTGGTTTTTTTTTTAGTTTTTGTCCCACTGAACTGCATGGCAAACCCAAACCATGATATTGATGTTTCTTATTTAAGAGACAAGATCAGGTTTCGTTCCTTTTTAAGTAGAATAAGTTATGGTCAGTTAGAAATTTGCAGTCAAGCATCTGTGATTGACTCTTGAAACTTTAATGTCAGTTGGTTTAATGATTGGTTGGCTTTGGTTGGCTTTTTTAAGGGGAATTACAAATTCAGGCTTCAAGCCCTTTCACTTGCACACACTGGAGATGCAGAGGAGCCTAAATCTGGAAAAGAAGTTGAAAGGAATCTGATATGCTTGGTTTAGTTGTATTCTGTGATTGGGCCAAGCTGCCTGATTGCTGTTATTACCCAGTGCTTGCAAAATGGAAAGCAGAATTAGTGAGGGGCAGTCACACCTCCAGTCTGAAGTCCCTGTCTACTTCTTTTGTCTCAGCCAGAAGAACAAGCACACAGCTGCTTTCATGTGTGTTTTGAGAGAAGCTTAGTACAGAAACAGGGCTTGAAAGTGCTATTTCAAGAAGGGAGTTGGCACCAGTGTTTTGCAGTCGGTTGGACCTCAGTGTAGATCACACTGTAACAAGAAGCATCAGTCTGGCAGTATCAAAATCTTGCCTGGTTTGTGGCTGCTGGAACAGAGTAGGTGATGGATTGCCAGATTGTAAAATTGCTCTTTTTTCCCCCAAGAGCGTAGATATAGATTTCTTTGGGTGACCCATTCTTAAACCTGATTGTCCTCTTCAGGGTGCTTATGCTTTAGTGAGATGTGGCACCTGTAAGGTGATGTGTAATTGCATGTTTGTGATCATTAGCTCTTGTTTAGATGGAGCTTTTGTCACTTGGTGCGAGTTAGGTGTAGTGACTTCTGCACTTCACGTGATAAAATACATCTGCAGGTGTTTTCTGTTTGTCTTGTTCTATGTGCTTTCACTTTGCATATCCTTTGCAGAATCCTTGCCTTCTTATTTAATGCAAATATTCTTACTGTTTATAGAAAAATACTTTGATATGAAAAAGAACCAGTGCAAAGAAGGCCTTGATATATACAAGAAGTTCCTCACTAGAATGACGCGGATCTCGGAGTTCCTTAAAGTTGCAGAGGTAAACTTCAGTCAGCCAACCTTTGCCCTTTCTTTGAAACAGCTTATAAAATGCTTATTTTCTCATAAAGGAGGTAATTCTTCCTTCCAGCCTAATTGCAGTTCAAGGGTCATCTTGTCAGTGTCTACCGTGGTGATTGGTTCGTTAGAGGACTGTATTGAAAAACCTGGCTACAAAATATGTGTTGGTTTATCTTAGGGTGTGAAACAGCATTTTAAAATTCCTTTGATCACAATAATTGTGAGCTTTGTTTGAAGAGCCTTGCTTTAAACAAATAAAGTAACCGTGTGGTGATCTGCTGCTTTCTATGATTCTGCCTGGATTCTGGTTTGAAACCCACAGTTCTGCCAGAAGTGTTAAATAAAATGACAACTTCACAAACAAGAAATTGAGACAAGTAGATGAACATGTGATTATTTTTAAAGATGTCTTGCCTATAGATGTGTTTATAGGGGAAAAAGCAGTTACCTTGCAAGATGTTTTGTTGTTTTGTTTTTTTAAAATTAATCTGTTGCATTGTTGTTTCTGAAGCATTGCTGAATTGATGTCCCAGTATTGTGGAATTCCTCAGTTGAGATGTTCTCCTGTTCTTCCTGTTCTTGTTTTGTTTTCCTTTGTTGTTCATAACTCTAACAAAAAATTAATCAGTAGAGCTTGGCTCGCTGTCTGTCCTGATAGAGTATCTCCGTCAGAGGTACTGCCTTCAGCTCTCTTCAGTTGATGGCACTATCTACAGATACTGAGAGAATTAATCTTTCTATAGCAACGATGAATATCCTGCTGCAGAGCACCTTAAGTTTGATCTGTGTTTCGGAAAACAGTTTCTTTGCAGGACTTTGAAGGTGCTTTGTTTTAGCAAATATATATTCTATATCAGTAGGCATGAGAACTTATGACATCAATTGTGGGACAGACAACCTTCACTAGCCTTAATGTTCTGAAACACTTGATTCTTGCTCTGTTTTATTTCTAAGGTTGTATCTGTTAAAATAACTCTAACACAACTACTTTAAATGTGTGTACATTTAGAATCATAGAATTGTCTGGGTTGGAAGGGACCTTAAAGATCAGCTAGCCCCACCAGCAACCTAACTCTGACCAAAAAAAAAACCCTATCACTAAACCATGTCACTAAGCACTATGCCAACCCATCTTTTCAATACTTCCAGGGATGGTGCCTCAACTGCTTCCCTGGGCAGCCCATTCCAATGCTTAATAACCTTTTCAGTGTCAAAACTTTTCCTTGTATCCAATCTGAACCTCCCCTGGCACAACTTGACACCATTTCCTCTTGTCCTATCGCCTGTGACTTGGAAGGAGAGACCAACCCCTGCCTCTACACCCTCCTTTCAGGGGGTTGGAGAGAGCGAGAAGGTCTCCCTTCAGCCTCCTTTTCTCCAGGCTGAGGACACCCCAACTCCCCTGTCACAGAAGAATTTATTATAACCAACCATTACAGAATTCAGACTGTGGAGATTTAAATGTATATAGACAAAACTTTTCCTTGTATCCAATCTGAACCTCCCCTGGCACAACTTGACACCATTTCCTCTTGTCCTATCGCCTGTGACTTGGAAGGAGAGACCAACCCCTGCCTCTACACCCTCCTTTCAGGGGGTTGGAGAGAGCGAGAAGGTCTCCCTTCAGCCTCCTTTTCTCCAGGCTGAGGACACCCCAACTCCCCTGTCACAGAAGAATTTATTATAACCAACCATTACAGAATTCAGACTGTGGAGATTTAAATGTATATAGACAGGTTTGCTTTATACATGACTACTTCTTAATGTTGTTTGCTTTTTGAGCTTCTCTGCCTTGAACAGATGCAAACAGGTTCTAAAGCTCGTTTGTTTTCTTACAGCAAGTTGGAATTGACAGAGGAGACATTCCAGATCTCTCACAGGTAGATAAACCTATTCTGTGTTTGCCAGTACACGTCTGGTTTGGGGTTGTGTAATTAGAAAATCTTGGCATTATGGCACGCACTTATGCTTTATTGAGTACCTTGTCACCATGTTATTACCAAGTTTTGTGATTAAATCCAACCTCTGTCAGAGCCTGGCTTTTATATGCAGTGATCCTATTGTCAAATAGTATAGTTTGTTTCTGTCTTACTCTAATTGAGTTTTAAGACAACCTGATTTCCGTCATGATAGAAGACAAAGTTTGTATCTGTGAGTTCACGTAACAAAACTTTTAAAATGATATTATGAAGCTGTGGTTTTTAGCAAGCTTGCTTTTGGCTCTCTGCCTGTTTAAATCATGGTGAAGGTTTGCAGAGCGTGCACGTAGAAATGACTTTAGGTACAATTTCCTTCTTAGTGTCTCCTGAAATACTGACTGCTTCCAACTGTCTGCTTGCTGTTTCCTAGCTGTTAATTTTAACATCTCTTGACATATTTCGGTACTTACCGGTGAGTCATTATGACAGAGTAATGTACATCACCTGATATTTTAAGTAATTAAATATGCGCAGGATGCCAAGATGCGGTATAAATATTCTGAGCTGTTATACCAGTTCCCCTACAGTTGTGGTCTTTGAAAGTCTTTTTAACTAACGATGTGCTTCACCTTAGATTCTTCAATCTCTTTTTGTAGGCACCAAGTAGCCTTCTTGATGCTTTGGAACAACATTTAGCTTCTCTAGAAGGGAAGAAAATCAAAGATTCCACAGCTGCAAGCAGGTGCTTATGCTCTTGTCCTTTCATACAATTGTTGAATCGAATGTTAAATCCATTATTTTCCATTTCATTATAAATTAAGGTTTATGTAGGCTCTGTTGAAGGCAAGACTGTATTATATTAGCATTGATAGAATAGCGAGTTGATAAATCATTTTCTGAGTGCTTAAGGCAGCTTCTTCCAGGTCAACAGAACTGGAATCTAAGGAGCTGTGAGCACTTGCTCCAGAATCCTTCATGTAGTAGTTACACTTCCAGCATTTGATCTTGAACTTCTGAGGAGAAACTAAGGGGGTTTTCCACTTAAAATTAACGTTTGCAGGCAGTATGTTAATAGTTAGACTTCTATAAGCTATGCACCCTTTATTAATGTACATAGACTCTTATATCTCAATTCTAGAACGTTTGCAGGCAGTATGTTAATAGACTTCTATAAGCTATGCACCCTTTATTAATGTACATAGACTCTTATATCTCAATTCTAATCCTTTTTTTGTCAAAAGCAAGAAAATGCTTCCAGAAATCCTTAAATTAAGAATGTATTTTTAAAGTAATTGGGGATTAGAACTGTACTGTATATGGTGAAAGGCAGTCGCTGATTTTAAGCACTTGCTAAAACACAAAGGGCAATCAGGAGAAGTCCTCTAGGCAACTAACTTCATTGTTTAAATTTAAAAAAGCTTAATACTGCAAAATTGAATACCATTTCTCTATTACATGTTCAAAAAAAAAAAGGCAGTAATGTTTTATATGTCTTTTTTATTGTAATGACAATATTAGGGCTTAGCACCATTTTGTTAACTACTTTTTAGAATATTTGCTGGTTTTTATAAGGTTACTTCAGGTTGCTTTAAATCTTATTGCACACTCATGATAAACACAGTGATAAATCATAAAGTTTTCCTCTGGCATTACTGGTTGCGTAGAGTTTCTTAACTAAACCTGTTAAATTAGCAACAACTTGAATTGGAGCCCAAGTGATCAAAGATTCCCATATTCCACAGATAATGCTGTTTTAGGCAAATGGGAAAAGAGCAAAGGCTTCAAATATGAATTCTGTGATGCAGATTTGGAAGGGAGACATTTAAGGGTGAAAATCCAGTGTGTAAGAGTAGATAATGTCCTTTGTAGGCATTTTCATTTTGTGGTTCATACAGTGTAATCTTATTTAAATTTATCCCTTTGTATTGCACAGTTGTAAGATACAACCGATGTTATAAAAAGTTCAGAAGGGGACTGGGTGGATACAAGTAAGGAGTTCTTTAGATCTTCCTATCACGTGTCACCTATTAACAGCCAGCTTTTCTCCTGTCCAATTACTTCAGGGCTACAACCCTTTCCAATGCAGTCTCTTCCCTTGCAAGCACTGGCCTGTCCCTCACAAAAGTTGATGAAAGGGAAAAACAAGCTGCGTTAGAGGAAGAACAGGCTCGCTTAAAAGCTTTAAAGGTAGGCATGTGGAATTTTTAATCAAAAATGCTTTTCCTACATTCTTGTTGATTGCTGAATTAAGACTTTTAAGAAGCTAAGGGAAAGAACAGTTATTAACACTGAACGTGTACTGTTGATAAAGTGCTGAGAGTAAAATTGTGCAATAAATTAAAAGAATTCTTTTAAGTTCTGCTTTACTTAACCTCCAAAGTCACGTACACAACTGTTGTTTCTGGGTTTCTTATGCCAGCTCACTTTCCCAACAGGAGCAACGTCTAAAAGAACTTGCAAAGAAACCTCATACCTCTTTAACGACCGCGGCTTCTCCTGTGTCGACTGCAGCGGGAAGCATCATGACCACACCAGCCATTGATATTTTTTCTACCCCTAGCTCTTCAAACAGGTACAGTTCATGGTGTTGCTGCACTCTTTCCTCTAAACTTCTGCTGCGCAAGGTTGGTTGGGTGTGGAGCACACTAATGATGGGATAAGAAATGGTATTTGGGGTAAATTTGGTGGAAAAAAGAACCTATTGCTATAAATAACATAAAAAGTGTGTTTTCATCACCCGTTTGCAGAATAGTTTCTGATAAGAACCAAGTGCTGACAGCCCTTGTAGCTGTTCTTAGTCAGTGAGCCAGACAGTTGGAACTGTAAAATACACATGCTTTGTTCCCAAAGAACCTTACAAATTGATTTGGGACAAGTGAAATAAAAATTCAGTTTGGGAGGTCACAAATATAATACCAAATTTAATGTCGCATTTCTAGATCTTTAAAAGTCTAGTGGTAGCTAATGGTCTCGGAAGATTTTTTCAGAAAAAGAAAAAGCCCAAAACAGGGTTTGAAAGAAGAGAAGCAGATTTTGCTGTCCTGAGTTGTATCTGTCTGCAAGGACTTGCAAAGGTAGTGCCAGA
Organism: Calidris pugnax; assembly: GCF_001431845.1. Classification (NCBI taxonomy): domain Eukaryota; kingdom Metazoa; phylum Chordata; class Aves; order Charadriiformes; family Scolopacidae; genus Calidris; species Calidris pugnax. The sequence goes on from NW_015090836.1 coordinate 2,481,679, forward strand.
GCCCTCCCTGCACACTAATCCCAGTCTCTGACTAGCAGGAGCTGTTGCTATGAGTAAGTGTGTGATCTCCAGTCTGTAAAATACCTGTCAAATCAAGCAGGAGCAGAAGGTACAGTGCTTTTGTTAGTACAGAAGGAAATAGCTCTCTAAAGGCTTGGTTTTGCTTTGGGTGTGACCCCAAACTTGAAGGGTTGCTTAGTTGTTCTGTGAGAGCTCACAGGAGAATCTACTTGTCTCCTTCAGCTTTTTGCTGTTCTTTAAAAGCAATCAGCGCTTTGACAGCCGCCTTTCCCCATTAGACAGCTATTGTAGGAAATTACTTGGCACTGAATACGTGGAAAATAGCTGAATCACATATGAGGAGCTAGAGAATCTGTCAGTGTCAGTAACTGAAAGACTTCCTTGAGAAAAGATATATAATTTTTTTAAAAATTGCTTTTTAGAGGCCAGAATATTTGAAATGGGCGTATGCTTTGAGGTAGTAACTCTGAATATCTGATCCTGCTTCTTAAGAGGTCTGAAACATAGAAACATCTGATAAAGCTTCTTCAAACAGCCACAAACACTACACATTGAAGACAAGAGCATTTTCTTCTAAAATTGTCTTCATGTTTCGGTTCAGTTGCTGGCAGTGGGACTGCTGTGAGCAAAGAACAGATTTTACAGCAGGAGCTGCCATAAAGGGGATCACAGAATGATACGGGGTTGGAAGGGGCCTCTGGAGATCATCTAGACCAAATCAGGTCCACCTAGAGCAAGTTGCACAGGAACTTGTGCAGGTGGGTTTTGAATGTCTCCAGAGACGGAGACTCCACCACCTCCCTGGGCAGCCTGTTCCAGGGCTCTGCCACCCTCAAGGTGAAGAAGTTCCTCCTCAAGTTTAGATGGAACTTCTTATGTACAAGTTTGTGCCCATTTCCTCTTGTCCTATCCCTGGGCATCACTGAAAAAAGACTGGCCCCATCTTCTTGACACCCTCCTTTTAAGTATTTATAGGTGTTGATCAGATCCCTCCTCAGTCTTGTCTTCTCCAGAGTAAAAAGACCCAAGTCCCTCAGCCTTTTGATGTTGGGTTATAAGTTCAGTTCCTTGCTATTAGATGCAATAGGTCTGATTATGCCCTGTCATTAACGTGAACGAGCTTTACCTTGAAAATGGTCTTGGTTCTGCTGCTCACATTACAGGGCTGTGCCAGACCATGCTGCTTTTTTTTAATAGGAGGGGTGGCAGCAGAACAGGATTTCAATCACTGCTGAAATGAAATGGTCAAAACTGAATGATACAAGTGATTGGGTCAGCAACAGAATCCACAGGGATTTAGGATGTGGCTACTAGTGTTTAAAGTTCTGTGCCATTCTCATTTTGAAAGGTGCTTGGATGCCATAGTGACTTAGCTTCTGTCCATAGCAGTGGCTCTACATGCAAATTTTGGTTCATCTCATCTGCTAAAACATTCTGGGTGAACACCAGCAGTTCATTTTTTTTCTTTTCAGGACTAATTTAAAATATAAAATGAAGTCTCTGCAGGAGGATGAATTTTCCTGTTCCCATTTGACTCTGAAATTATTGCAGTGATTGTATTCGAGACTTCACTCTTCATTTCCATGTGATGTTCTTAGGTCTCAATTTGACTTTGAATAGTCTAAAATGAGTTTTCACATGGCTGATATATGATAAAGTGTTTCAAGGTTTCTTGTATTTTGCTTTCCACCAAGTTCTTCTGTAGCTCATAGCTGTTAGCCAGTTTCTCAGCGGTGGTCAACAGTGGAAGGATAGGAGTTGTGGAATTTAGATGTAACATTTTGGTGGTGCAACCCATTGGAATTCATTCTGTCAGTCTCCTTTTGTCATTCTGTAGGGCTTCCATGGGGTTATTTTAAAAGCTGCTGAAGATTGCAGAGCTGAATGTGCTCTAGACCTGGTGTTGGACCATGAGGAGGATGAGACAGCTGGCTGGCTTTCTGTCTTAGACAGCTCTGACAAAAGTCACTTGACATAACGCAGAACTTAGCTCACTAGATTAACACTTTTCTACAGAACTGAAAATGAGAAGTTCACCAGGCTCATTTTTGACTTAGTTCTATACATTTTTATAACAAAGCTTTCCTTGACAGTCACTAACGGTTGCCTTGTGTTGAAAATTGTGATGTGGTTTGAACAATTGTATTCATTTGTCTTTGTAGCACTTCAAAGCTGCCAAATGATCTGCTTGATCTGCAGCCAACTTTCCATCCATCTGTACATCCTATATCGGCTCCTCCACAAGTAGGAAGTACCTGGGGAGGTAAGAATTCAAGACAAGAGCATTTTCTTCTAAAATTGTCTTCATGTTTCGGTTCAGTTGCTGGCAGTGGGACTGCTGTGAGCAAAGAACAGATTTTACAGCAGGAGCTGCCATAAAGGGGATCACAGAATGATACGGGGTTGGAAGGGGCCTCTGGAGATCATCTAGACCAAATCAGGTCCACCTAGAGCAAGTTGCACAGGAACTTGTGCAGGTGGGTTTTGAATGTCTCCAGAGACGGAGACTCCACCACCTCCCTGGGCAGCCTGTTCCAGGGCTCTGCCACCCTCAAGGTGAAGAAGTTCCTCCTCAAGTTTAGATGGAACTTCTTATGTACAAGTTTGTGCCCATTTCCTCTTGTCCTATCCCTGGGCATCACTGAAAAAAGACTGGCCCCATCTTCTTGACACCCTCCTTTTAAGTATTTATAGGTGTTGATCAGATTCCCCCTCAGTCTTGTCTTCTCCAGAGTAAAAAGACCCAAGTCCCTCAGCCTTTTGATGTTGAGTTATAAGTTCAGTTCCTTGCTATTAGATGCAATAGGTCTGATTATGCCCTGTCATTAACATGAACGAGCTTTACCTTGAAAATGGTCTTGGTTCTGCTGCTCACGTTACAGGGCTGTGTCAGACCACGCTGCTTTTTTTTATAGGAGAGGTGGCAGCAGAACAGGATTTCAATCACCACTGAAATGAAATGGTCAAAAGTGATTGGGTCGGCAACAGAATCCACAGGGATCTAGGATGTGGCTACTAGTGTTTAAAGTTCTGTGCCATTCTCATTTTGAAAGATGCTTGGATGCCATAATGACGTAACTTCTGTCCATAGCAGTGGCTCTACATGCAAATTTTGGTTCATCTCATCTGCTAAAACATTCTGGGTGAACACCAGCAGTTCATTTTTTTCTTTTCAGGACTAATTTAAAATATAAAATGAAGTCTCTGCAGGAGGATGAATTTTCCTGTTCCCATTTGACTCTGAAATTATTGCAGTGATTGTATTCGAGACTTCACTCTTCATTTCCATGTGATGTTCTTAGGTCTCAATTTGACTTTGAATAGTCTAAAATGAGTTTTCACATGGCTGATATATGATAAAGTGTTTCAAGGTTTCTTGTATTTTGCTTTCCACCAAGTTCTTCCCTAGCTCATAGCTGTTAGCCAGTTTCTCAGCGGTGGTCAACAGTGGAAGGATAGGAGTTGTGGAATTTAGATGTAACATTTTGGTGGTGCAACCCCTTGGAATTCATTCTGTCAGTCTCCTTTTGTCATTCTGTAGGGCTTCCGTGGGGTTATTTTAAAAGCTGCTGAAGATTGCAGAGCTGAATGTGCTCTAGACCTGGTGTTGGACCGTGAGGAGGATGAGACAGCTGGCTGGCTTTCTGTCTTAGACAGCTCTGACAAAAGTCACGTGGCATAATGCAGAACTTAGCTCACTAAATTAACACTTTTCTACAGAACTGAAAATGAGAAGTTCACCAGGCTCATTTTTGACTTAGTTCTATCCATTTTTATAACAAAGCTTTCCTTACTGTTGACAGTCGCTAACGGTTGCCTTGTATTGAAAATTGTGATGTGGTTTGAACAATTGTATTCATTTGTCTTTGTAGCACTTCAAAGCTGCCAAATGATCTGCTTGATTTGCAGCCAACTTTCCATCAATCTGTACATCCTATATCGGCTCCTCCACAAGTAGGAAGTACCTGGGGAGGTAAGAATTCAAAATCGGATTAAGGTTCTAATTGCTGTGGCCACGGTCCTGGAAATGTGTCCCTCAATCTGTGGGGTTTCTCTTCCTTCAAACCTTGCAAAGACAAGCTACAAGTAGATGAAGGGAGCAGGAAATGTCAAATCTGGGTATGGATTAAAATAATGTAGCAGCAGATGGTGATGACAAAGAATTTGGATATTTTGATAAAGTTACTTCAATTGTTGACCAGCTCTGTCAGCCTCAGTTGCCGTCTTCAAGAGTCCCATAGCAAGTGACAAAGTCAGTTCTGTGAGGGTGTCTGCCAGACAGCCCGTGTTGTGTACACGGGAACTCGGATACAGAATTGTTTTAAATACATCAGTCAAAATTTAAAGTGTTAAATAAAATTTGCGGGTGATAATAGAGCAGGACGTGGATGAGGCCTGCAAGGAGGCCGTTGTGACAATGATGCATAGGAAGCAAGAAAATCCAGAGTTAGTTATTAGAAATAAAATAAGGCACCTCTCTACAAACTCTCTATTACCTTACCTACAGAGGCACATTAGGAAGAAGCTGTGGTTGGATCTCTAAATGAAGAGACAAAATTTAGAAGGAACTTTTCCCTATGAAATGTAGTTCAGAACATCCAAATCACCCTTCTACCCAGCTGCTGGGGTGGATGGAGTGAGGTGTTAGATTATTTTATTGATACAGGCGAGTCCTTAAACCCAGGAGGTGAGCGAGGGCGTTGTAGACAGTCCTGAATGTTGTGATTCAGGATTAGTGTGAGTGTTAGAGCATGTGCTGCTGTGCAGTGTTCCAGAAGACTTCTCATACGGGTAACACTGCCTGCTTGCACTGCTGGTTATGCTGGTGGAGGATTAAAAATCTCTGCTAAAGAGGTTTCCTTTTTATTTTTCTAAATATAGGACCCTTAATAAAATAGTAAACCCCTGAACTATGTGGCTATTTCCAGATTATTATGTTTTCTTTTACGATGTGAAAATTTGGGACTTGCTGCTTCAGAAAGTTTTGTAGGCATTGGAGTAACCCTCTTCTGAAATTTTACTTCACTATTTCTTTTTATGAGCTGTAGTTTTTCCTAAACATCTTTCCAGTTATCTCACATGTCTTTGTAAGAAGCGGTGCATGTATTCTACTTTTCCTTTTTCCTTTTTGCTGTGTGCTTTGTGTGTTGTGTACCTTCTCACCCTTGTTCGTAGGGAAATAGCACATGGTTTTGAGTGACGGAAGGCGTTACTAATAAATGTGGTAGCTTCAAAACCTAATAAAAGTAGTTTATTTGTCCTGTAGTTTTGCTGAGCAGAGCATCTTTTGAGAAGGATGCAGCGAGGAGCAGATGGAGTCATGCATACAAATGTCAATGTTCAATAGGCTTAGAGTTTAGAAATGGAGAAAAATGTTTTGGCTTGTTTGCTTTCTGGAAAATATCTTCCGTTTCATCTTGCCCTGTTTGTTTCATGGGTGAGAGATAGAAGGGGAAATTATCTTCCTCTCAAAGGTCACTTCACAATCTAGCATTGCTGTATTAATCTGAAAATTGAGCCTGAAAGTCTGTTTGTGTTTGTTCAATGTTGTGTTACTCATGGTAAGAGCCTTCAGTGATAGTCATTGATACATCTGCTTACTAAACACTTCTACAACTTAATTAACTGTGAAGATTTTGGACTGTCTGCTAAAAGTTTAGGCTAAAATTATGGGATCACCATTTTTCTTGTTACCTTTTATCCAAAAAAAACCCAAACAATCCTCTTTAGCTTTACAGATGTGAACACCCACTTCCCATAGGCGAGGTAGATAAGTGCTTTCCACATTTTACAGATTGGGAAATCTGAGCAATTAATTGACTTGTCCCAAGTCATACGGTGAGTCAGTGGCAGAGCCAAGAGTGGCACCTGAGCTATTTCCAGTCCTGTGCTCTAATCACTGCACAGCATCCCTCCTGGAGGTAATTTTCTGATGTGCTAATGTCTGTATTTGGTGATTATGGTGACTTCAAGAAAGGTATGGAACCAGCTACAAGTTGCAATGGACTAAACCAAGTTGCTGTTCAAAATATTATGCAGCAACTCTTAACCATTTATCCTTTTGTTACATACTTATCAAGGCATTATATTTGGGTTCCTGCCTTCTGTCTTGCACTTTATAAAAAAAAGTTAGAGCTAACGAGGTTAAAAACTCCTGGAGGATGGGTTCTGTAATTGCATGTTTTCACTTTTTCAAACTATCAGAGATGGCAACAAAAAACCTGTCGTTGTTCTCTCAGGTGAAATACTTCTAGCTGGATAACTTCAAGGTAGAAGTTTGCAAAATGCAAATTACTCTTTTAAATGCAGCTGAATCATTAATGCCTAATGATAGCCTGAAGGTGCAGAGTGATTCCTTTGACACGAAGAGATGCCATGTGTATCTGAGAATGAAACTGGGCTTTAGAAATGTCGAGGTGTTGCTGTCAGGAGAGACAGCAGTTTTTAAAATCTGAATATGCAAGGGTATAAATTGCCCAAACCCAATTAATTCGTAGTTACCTTTGTCACTAGCTTTTGGCAAGTTTTGAGACTCGGACAGGATTGAACACATGGGAGAGAATTAAAATGAGGCAGACAAGCGAAGAGTCTGAGACCAGATTACATTTCTAAGAAAATCTTGATAACGTAAATTGTATTGCATTGTTTTACTGGTCAAAACACATAAAACTCTATAGATGAGCTTGGGATTTGGAACCAAAAAGTTGTATGTAGTATTTTTCCTGCTGAGTGTGTGTATAAGATAATTCCAGTGGATAGTAGTTTCAAACAAATATGGTTTAAAAACTTCCTGTCTTTTTTTCTTTCATGTTGTTTTATCTGACCTGTTCATTGGGATTGTCCGGAGACCATCCCAGCTGTGTTTGGTGGATTTGCCAACTCTCAATTTGTACCTATGCTTCAGAAGCAAAACAAATGGATCAGTTTGAGTTATCTGTTTGGATTTTTTTCTAATTGCAAGCAGAACCAATAGAGTCAGAAGAAGGTGAAGCGGCAATAGAAAAAGCAAACAGGAGCTGATTAAAGGATGATCTGACCTATTCTCTTGTCAGATGTTTGTTCTGCAGCTCTTAGGGCAGAATTCAAAGCAGACAACAGTTCTGAGCAGTACCTGAAAGGAAGGACTCTGTTTCAGGTGACACTGATTGGCATGTCCACGAGTGCATTAGGTGGTAATATTATTATCTAAAACAGACAAGAGACAATATAAAGTTTTCTTAATATATTACAAATACTGTATCAGCTTATTCTGCTTATGCTTTATTCAGGGTTTGACACTGTCATTTTGCTGACTGAACGATTTAGAAAAAAAGGCTTTTTAAGGTACTTAACTCATTCTTGCAACTCAGCCAAACAATTTGGGAGAGAAGTCAGGTCTTGCTGAATAAGATATCTTGAGCTTGCAGAAAATGAAAGGATTTATTAAGCCTGCAAAGAATAATGCATTATTCTTTTCATTTAAAATTTCATTTTCTTTAGAACTTGTGTATGATTGAAATCTACACGTTATCAAGCTGTGTGGGATTTGTAGCTAAGAATCAGGAGGTCAGATTTGGGGAGAGAAAGTAACTTACAGTTTGAAGGTGCTGCACGCATCATGGTGGTATTTACAAGAGTTGTGGATAAATCTAGAATGTAACCAAGTTTAAAAAAAGGCCAGAAACTGAAATAGTGAAGAAATCTCTCCTAGAATTGTTATTTGGACATTTCTCTGTAGTAGGTTTGCCTGGAAGAGTATGTTGCAGTTCTAGGTGCTGTGATAAATCAGGACTGGATGTGACTCTTGCTGATCTCATGAGCGAGTTCTTGAGTTCTCCATCAAGGATTTGTGTGTTTGAAGCCAGGCAGCTAAACCTCAGCTCCCTCAGTCAACAGGTAGTGTAGCTGCCTTTCCTCTCCTCTTCAGCTGTTGGATCTTGGAGCTCAGGAATATTTTAGCTTGGCAATTGTATCCATCCTTGAGATCTCCTCTGTGCCTTGAGAAGCGACCCACATAGATCCAGGTTTCCTCCATTGGTCATTGTGATCTGACAGGTTTTTTAATAAGGAACGTTTTCTGATTGTCCCTCAAAGCAGAGAAGGTTTTTGCTTGCTTGCAGCTAACGGCATATCCATAACAAGCTTGTTGCTCCTGATGCCCCAGGTATTAAGGAAAGTGCTTTTATTCCATGTGCTACCTTGGTGTATTCACAGCTCTTGAAAATTTTATGATGCACAGTAACAGAAAAAAAATATCCATAAACACAGTTTGAAGAAGAAGGAACAGCACAGCTCCGTTGGTTTTGTTTTAAAGCTGTCCTTCAGGTGGTTCTGCATGGAATCCTTGTTGGCACCAGGGGTTCTGCTACACCAAGAGGTCCTCTCTGCTCCAGAGAATTTGTTGCAGGTGTCAGGACAGGACTGAGTGAAGCAAAAAGTAATTGTGTTAAAAGAGAAATAACATACGAACTTTCAGTATAAAACACACTGTGGAAGAAGCACACTTTACCAAGATGGTATTAATTTTAAAAGAAAAAAAAAGGTAAATGTGTAGCTAATATCTGTAGTATTTCTCTTGAGCAGAGAACAGATAATTCTGGAGAATTTGAGAATTAAGCAATTTGCTAGATCATCCCAAGTTTAGAGATGTCAGGAGAAAACTATACTTCCTGGACTCCTCTTAACTCTTAACTCTCCTGTACCTAGGAAGCAGTGTGTAACTAAACCCATCTCCCTTTTCTTCTTTCTCTTGCTCTCTGGAACTGAACAGATCCTTTTTCTGCTACTGTTGATAGTGTTGATGATGCCATTCCAAACCTAAATCCTTTCCTTACAAAAACTAACGATGCTGCTCATCTGTCTGTGTCTTCTGATGTATCTACTTTCACCAGTAGGACACCCACACATGAAATGTTTGTTGGTAAAGTACCATTTTAAACTAATTTCCTGTTTCCTAAAAATTTTAACATTATTTTAGTTTTTAAAGTATATTTGTTGGGCCTTTCATTAACTAAAAGCTGGTCATTTGGGGCTCATGTAGTGCTATGTTAGAACTTGATTTAGTAATTGTGCCATGAAAATGGTGTTAAAGTCCTTGCTTAGCTACTGGTTGGGATTCTACCTGATGTAAAAGGACTTAGTTATAGTTAAAGCAGTTGTTTGAGTGTAATTTTACACCAAGTCTCCTGTGCTTAGGAATTTTAAGGCAAAATACTATGTGTACCTGAGAATGAAAAGAAAATGCTCCTACTTTGTACCTCAGGTTGAAATGTTCTTTTTGAATGTAGGAGGTTAATCTAATTTTTTTGGTAGTGGGTGTTTTTCCCCCAGTCACGTTGACACTAACAAAACTGGTAAAGCTGTATGCTTTCTCAAAATGTTTACCTACTGGGCAATTAACTAACGACTCGGCTTTTTAAAACTGATGAAATCTTCCTTTTTGAAGATTGATTCAGCATGGCTGTCACGTTAGAAATGCTTCTAACGTTTATGTTGGCACAGCTACATATTAATTTGATTACTTTTCAATATGAAGAATGAAGTTAGCTTTCATAGACTAAAAATCAATTAATGATGTGTCAGTTCTGTTCTTAGGGGAAGCTAGGCTTAAAGACAACAGGTCGGCCTTTTTGCTGGTTGAACCCCACTAGAACTGATCACAAATGATTCGAGTCTCATGCCAAAGTGATATTTCATATCTCTGATACTTGTTAACAGACAGAAAACAAAGAGGTCTCTTTAAAGATATTCATACCACCTGCACTGTGTCATAGAATCATAGAATGGTTTGGGTTGGAAGGGACCTTTAAAGTCATCTCATTCCAACCCCCCTGCCATGGGCAGGGACACCTCCCACTAGAGCAGGTTCCTCAAAGCCCCATCCATCACATCACCATAATGAACTGGATTATTAGCTTGTTTTTTTGCTATTGGAGAGAGAAAGCAAGGCGAGATCTTCAAGCACAAGAACTCCTGCTGTGAACTTCTCTCCACAATTCCAGGCAGTAGTAGACAACTCCTTCAAGCTGCATAATAATCTGGCCAATGCTTCCAATAGATCTTTCCCCCACTTCCAATAACATTTGTATGGCTGCATGTGAATGTACAATGATTATTTTGGGTACAGCTTTTTTTTAAGTTGGGTTGTCATTTGTTCTGCAGTCATACAAAAAGTTGTGGCAGCGCAGGGCTGGGAACAAGGACCTTGGTGGGCTTTTGTGGCTCTCACTGGTTTGTGTGGTATCATCCCACAACACCTTTGAAGGCACCGGAGGTGGATGGCATCGATGCGTTGCCTTCCCTTCCAGTGTCTCATTCTCTAAAGGTATAGCTAGGACCACGGTGTGACCTCCCAACAGATTGATATGTGACATGTAAATGCAGCTGTAGTACAAACAAGGTGCTACAATTACGTGAATGTGGGTTTTAAATAACTATTTCTGGTTCTTTAGATCATTACAATCGATTTACTGAACTAAATCCCTTTGTGGCAATCAAATGTGAATCCACTATTGGGCTGTGTCCTTATGCTTCAGGTATAAGAAAAATGCCCTGAAGCTTTTACACTCATTTCTTCAAGAGTGTAAAACATGGCATTTGGTTTAAAAAAATAATATATTTTTTTTTCCTAGTATAGCTGTAAGTTTGAAACTGTGCTTTCCCCTTTTGTGTTAGTGATAATGTAAACTTGTTTCTTACTGTATGTCTGATGTGTATTGACTTCATTCCATTGGTTCTGTGTTATTAGAGTGTATGTGGATGTATAGAGTGACCTGAAACTAAATTTTTGAATAGCAGATAAACGGTGTATCTTGGTTCTCTTTCTGTAACTCTCCCTCTTCTCCTTTCCTGGCTTTCTCTCTCGTGTGATATGCCTGATCAGATTCTTTTTGTGGTCCTCAAGCTTACCCTAATGCTTCTCATTTCCGCAATGAGCCTTCTTCTGTAGCTGGTCTATTTGGAGGTAGGTAATGGGAATCAGCCTTACCACAAACACAGCAATACAATGTCTCGTGTGCCTAGAACCAGTAGGTGTGTTACTTGCTACAGAAATGCATTATTATAGCGGCTCCAACTCTTATTCATGTGCTTGTGCTAGGTGTGTTGTCACAAACAGTATGTATTTTTTCAGTTTGTGCTAAACTAAGGCTTATTTAGCCTAAACGTGAAATGAGTATCTCCCCATTTCAGGATCTCTTGTGGTTTACATGCTGCTACATCCACGCAAAAGACTTGCATGTCATGAGTATCTTCACATCTTACTCTCCTTCATTGCTTTTCAAATCAAGGGATTGGGATGTTCTTGCTGCTTATGGCATTTTTGTTTATATATTACTCTTAAACAGTGCACTGAACTAGTACAAAGCTTTGTGACAGAACATGAGAAAGAGGTATCCCCATGAGAAGGAAGTATCCCCTGCATCAAATTGCTGGCTAATCATTTGTGCATCTGTCTAGTAACCCCATACCAGTACTGGTATCCAATTCTGACAGTTGCTAGATGGGCTGTGGACCATGACAGTTGATAATCTGTCTAAACCAGGTTGAACAGAGTGTTGTTCCTGTGCAAGGCTTAGGAATACTTTTAATGAAGTAAAGCGTCCAGCTTTGGAGTCCTCAGCACAAGAAGGACATGGACCTGTTGGAATGAATCCTGTGGAGGGCCATGAAGATCACCAGAGGCCTGGGGGACCTCACCTGTGAAGACAGGCTGAGAGAGTTGGGGTTGTTCAGCCTGGAGAAGAGAAGGCTCAGGGGAGACCTTATCATGTCATTCCAGCACCTAAAGGGGACCTACACAAGAGATGGGGAAGGATTCTTTATCAGGGAGTGTAGTGATAGGACGTGGGGTAATGGTTTTAAACTGGAAGAGGGGAGATTTAGAAGAGGTATCAGGAAGAAATTATTTCCTATGAGGGTGGTGAGACACTGGAACAGGTTGCCCAGAGAAGCTGTGGATGCCCCATCCCTGGAGGTGTTCATGGTCGGGCTGGAGGGGGCTTTGAGCAACCTGGTCTGGTGGGAGGTGTCCCTGCCCATGGCAGGGGGGTTGGAACTCAGTGATCTTTCAGGTCCCTTCCAACCCAAACCATCCTATGATGCTGTGATAAATGGCTTGTGAACGAGTTAGTTCTTAAAAGCACCATAAAGTCACATTGTGGCTTAGTGTCTTCGAATAGAAATTAACTAGAGTTATCTAACCAAAGGTTAAATGTTATGTATGATTCCATATCCAAAAGCACAATGTTTAGTTTCTGTCAAGTCTTGTTGGTTTATTTTCTTGAAGGAGCTCCATTAAAAATGACCTTTGCACCTTTCAAAACACCCCATGAGACACGGTGCCCTGGGCTGGTGGCTGATACCAGCTGTAGGAGTTGGTCTTTTCCAGAGGTTGACCCAAAGAAGTCTTATCTATTATGTTGTCTTCTGGCTCATCTCATCTCGTTAGCTTCACAGCGCTTGAAACTTCTGAAAACGTGAGAGCAGGAAACTCAGCTTGTTTCAGTTGAGGCCATTTTCTAAAGGAGAAGATGAGCTGTCGTAAGTCAAGTTTTCTGTTGGTACAGGCACAGCTTTAAGAGTTGCAGGACATCCCATCACTGGAGCTCCCATCCGCAGTGCAGAGTCTCTGAAATGGCTTGGTACAACCTGATGGTGTATTTGTCATAAAGATACTCATTTTGTTCCCTCGTTTAGTTACTCCCTACTTTTCCCCACATTAACTGCTGCTCATGCCTTGCTGTATGCTCTTTCCTTGCTTTTGTTTTTAATGAAATGTACGTTGTTTAAATTCTTAGAGATGGCTGCTTTTGAGTTATATGTTCCATTACGACAAATAGGAAGGAACAGGTAATCCAAATTTAGTTTTTCTGTCAAGTTTACATTCAAGGATAACATCCTATAGCTATTGATTTTCTGGGTGAAGTGTAACTTATTTCAGGTAAACCTTAAGGTTGAAATGAGGTGCTGTCACAACAAGGTAAACGAAACCCAAGAGGTCTTCTCGGTCAGTTATTTCTGCTCACTGCAATGTTTGACTGCTGAAGTATTTGTGATGCTTTTATTTCTCCACAGCATCAGCATTTATGCTAGAAAGCAGAAGAGCTAGTTCTGAAGATGGCATTATTTTTTTGGGGTGCTTTTCATATAAGGGAATAATGACTTGTGTAACTGCCTGACTATCACGATGCTGTACGTGCACACACGTGTGCATGACTGATGTGTGATTATATGTAACATTAAAAAAATATTATTTTGGAAACAAATCAATATTCACTTCCACATTACTGAACCATCAACTTCATACTTCCTAAAATCATAAGCAATGCTTTATACTGCCATAAATTTTTGAAGTATTGAAAAAAACGGTGTATTTGGGGAACTCATATAAGCAGATGTCATCTGCTTTACAGATGCGGGGGGGAGGAGACAAATGGAGTAAGGTCAGACAGGAATGGGAATTAAAACTTGGCTTTAACTCCCCGTACCTTGCCATAATTATTAGAAACTTAACTGCAAAGCATGTCCAAAAATAACAAAGTAAACATTATAAAAACTATTAGTACTACAAATGTCTAATCAGAGGCATTATGGCTCATCTTGGGACCATACAGATCTTGCTCCAGTTGTACGTGGGAGCTGCTCCACTGATAGAAACCGTGGAGGGAATAACCTTCAGGCAGGTCATCTTGAAGCAGAGTCTGTACCCAGCCACTTGCTTTCCCTGGGGAAGTAGGTGGTTACTTCTTCAATAAATTTATTGTAGTTATTTGGTAAAAGGCTAAGGATGATGTGAATAATCAGTCCAGAGATTTAGCAACTGAGGGGCAGAGTGGAGGCTTTTATGGCCCATCTGCCCAGTTTTTGAGACAAAACCTTTTTTTGGAGGAGTAACTCTAAATAAGCTTCAAATAAATTGCTTCCAGTTCTTTCTTTGACGCGCTTCTCGGCGTCAGGGTATAATCTGAACTTTTGAGGTATTCTTAGTCTTTCTGCGATACTTCAGTAATCTTCATGTTTATTTGACTTGTCTTGCATAAAGAAGGTGGATTCATGGGAAACGTTTCATAAAAACATTCAACTTCTGTCTTTTTTTTTTTTTCCCCACAGGGTTCACTCCATCTCCTGTTGCTCAACCACAGCCATCAGCTGGCCTTAATGTTGACTTTGAGTCTGTGTTTGGAAACAAATCTTCTAATGTTGTCCTAGATTCTGGTGGTAAGACACTTGCTAAAATAGATGATCTATGTCCTGGAACTTTTTGTTATTTTTGAGGTATAAATCTCTTAATCTGTATTTACTGACACTGCTGGGACAGTGTTCCAGCCGAAGGAGGGAAAGAGGACTTTAAAAGGCCAGTAGCAGAATCTCTTCATCCAGTTTTTCTTTGATAATCAAGTAATTTTCCCTTACATGCTATTTCCACGTGCCCCCTGCTGAAATGTTTACGTTGATTTCCTTCACTGATTTTTTTTTTTGCATTAAACCTTCACACAGCAAAAATATCTTTATTTTTACATGCTGTCAAGTGAAATGAAGCCTGTATTTGTTGAGCGTGGTCAGAAGTTTTTTCTTTTCAGGACTAATTTAAAATATAAAATGAAGTCTCTGCAGGAGGATGAATTTTCCTGTTCCCATTTGACTCTGAAATTATTGCAGTGATTGTATTCGAGACTTCACTCTTCATTTCCATGTGATGTTCTTAGGTCTCAATTTGACTTTGAATAGTCTAAAATGAGTTTTCACATGGCTGATATATGATAAAGTGTTTCAAGGTTTCTTGTATTTTGCTTTCCACCAAGTTCTTCTGTAGCTCATAGCTGTTAGCCAGTTTCTCAGCGGTGGTCAACAGTGGAAGGATAGGAGTTGTGGAATTTAGATGTAACATTTTGGTGGTGCAACCCATTGGAATTCATTCTGTCAGTCTCCTTTTGTCATTCTGTAGGGCTTCCATGGGGTTATTTTAAAAGCTGCTGAAGATTGCAGAGCTGAATGTGCTCTAGACCTGGTGTTGGACCATGAGGAGGATGAGACAGCTGGCTGGCTTTCTGTCTTAGACAGCTCTGACAAAAGTCACTTGACATAACGCAGAACTTAGCTCACTAGATTAACACTTTTCTACAGAACTGAAAATGAGAAGTTCACCAGGCTCATTTTTGACTTAGTTCTATACATTTTTATAACAAAGCTTTCCTTGACAGTCACTAACGGTTGCCTTGTGTTGAAAATTGTGATGTGGTTTGAACAATTGTATTCATTTGTCTTTGTAGCACTTCAAAGCTGCCAAATGATCTGCTTGATCTGCAGCCAACTTTCCATCCATCTGTACATCCTATATCGGCTCCTCCACAAGTAGGAAGTACCTGGGGAGGTAAGAATTCAAAATCGGATTAAGGTTCTAATTGCTGTGGCCACGGTCCTGGAAATGTGTCCCTCAATCTGTGGGGTTTCTCTTCCTTCAAACCTTGCAAAGACAAGCTACAAGTAGATGAAGGGAGCAGGAAATGTCAAATCTGGGTATGGATTAAAATAATGTAGCAGCAGATGGTGATGACAAAGAATTTGGATATTTTGATAAAGTTACTTCAATTGTTGACCAGCTCTGTCAGCCTCAGTTGCCGTCTTCAAGAGTCCCATAGCAAGTGACAAAGTCAGTTCTGTGAGGGTGTCTGCCAGACAGCCCGTGTTGTGTACACGGGAACTCGGATACAGAATTGTTTTAAATACATCAGTCAAAATTTAAAGTGTTAAATAAAATTTGCGGGTGATAATAGAGCAGGACGTGGATGAGGCCTGCAAGGAGGCCGTTGTGACAATGATGCATAGGAAGCAAGAAAATCCAGAGTTAGTTATTAGAAATAAAATAAGGCACCTCTCTACAAACTCTCTATTACCTTACCTACAGAGGCACATTAGGAAGAAGCTGTGGTTGGATCTCTAAATGAAGAGACAAAATTTAGAAGGAACTTTTCCCTATGAAATGTAGTTCAGAACATCCAAATCACCCTTCTACCCAGCTGCTGGGGTGGATGGAGTGAGGTGTTAGATTATTTTATTGATACAGGCGAGTCCTTAAACCCAGGAGGTGAGCGAGGGCGTTGTAGACAGTCCTGAATGTTGTGATTCAGGATTAGTGTGAGTGTTAGAGCATGTGCTGCTGTGCAGTGTTCCAGAAGACTTCTCATACGGGTAACACTGCCTGCTTGCACTGCTGGTTATGCTGGTGGAGGATTAAAAATCTCTGCTAAAGAGGTTTCCTTTTTATTTTTCTAAATATAGGACCCTTAATAAAATAGTAAACCCCTGAACTATGTGGCTATTTCCAGATTATTATGTTTTCTTTTACGATGTGAAAATTTGGGACTTGCTGCTTCAGAAAGTTTTGTAGGCATTGGAGTAACCCTCTTCTGAAATTTTACTTCACTATTTCTTTTTATGAGCTGTAGTTTTTCCTAAACATCTTTCCAGTTATCTCACATGTCTTTGTAAGAAGCGGTGCATGTATTCTACTTTTCCTTTTTCCTTTTTGCTGTGTGCTTTGTGTGTTGTGTACCTTCTCACCCTTGTTCGTAGGGAAATAGCACATGGTTTTGAGTGACGGAAGGCGTTACTAATAAATGTGGTAGCTTCAAAACCTAATAAAAGTAGTTTATTTGTCCTGTAGTTTTGCTGAGCAGAGCATCTTTTGAGAAGGATGCAGCGAGGAGCAGATGGAGTCATGCATACAAATGTCAATGTTCAATAGGCTTAGAGTTTAGAAATGGAGAAAAATGTTTTGGCTCATCTTGTTTGCTTTCTGGAAAATATCTTCCGTTTCATCTTGCCCTGTTTGTTTCATGGGTGAGAGATAGAAGGGGAAATTATCTTCCTCTCAAAGGTCACTTCACAATCTAGCATTGCTGTATTAATCTGAAAATTGAGCCTGAAAGTCTGTTTGTGTTTGTTCAATGTTGTGTTACTCATGGTAAGAGCCTTCAGTGATAGTCATTGATACATCTGCTTACTAAACACTTCTACAACTTAATTAACTGTGAAGATTTTGGACTGTCTGCTAAAAGTTTAGGCTAAAATTATGGGATCACCATTTTTCTTGTTACCTTTTATCCAAAAAAAACCCAAACAATCCTCTTTAGCTTTACAGATGTGAACACCCACTTCCCATAGGCGAGGTAGATAAGTGCTTTCCACATTTTACAGATTGGGAAATCTGAGCAATTAATTGACTTGTCCCAAGTCATACGGTGAGTCAGTGGCAGAGCCAAGAGTGGCACCTGAGCTATTTCCAGTCCTGTGCTCTAATCACTGCACAGCATCCCTCCTGGAGGTAATTTTCTGACCTGCTGATGTCTGTATTTGGTGATTATGGTGACTTCGAGAAGGGTATGGAACCAGCTACAAGTTACAATGGACTAAACCAAGTTGCTGTTCAAAATATTATGCAGCAACCCTTAAGTATGTAACAAAAGGATAAATTGTTATCAAGGCATTATATTTGGGTTCCTGCCTTCTGTCTTGCACTTTAAAAAAAAAAAAAAGTTAGAGCTAACGAGGTTAAAAACTCCTGGAGGATGGGTTCTGTAATTGCATGTTTTCACTTTTTCAAACTATCAGAGATGGCAACAAAAAACCTGTCGTTGTTCTCTCAGGTGAAATACTTCTAGCTGGATATCTTCAAGGTAGAAGTTTGCAAAATGCAAATTACTCTTTTAAATGCAGCTGAATCATTAATGCCTAATGATAGCCTGAAGGTGCAGAGTGATTCCTTTGACACGAAGAGATGCCATGTGTATCTGAGAATGAAACTGGGCTTTAGAAATGTCGAGGTGTTGCTGTCAGGAGAGACAGCAGTTTTTAAAATCTGAATATGCAAGGGTATAAATTGCCCAAACCCAATTAATTCGTAGTTACCTTTGTCACTAGCTTTTGGCAAGTTTTGAGACTCGGACAGGATTGAACACATGGGAGAGAATTAAAATGAGGCAGACAAGCGAAGAGTCTGAGACCAGATTACATTTCTAAGAAAATCTTGATAACGTAAATTGTATTGCATTGTTTTACTGGTCAAAACACATAAAACTCTATAGATGAGCTTGGGATTTGGAACCAAAAAGTTGTATGTAGTATTTTTCCTGCTGAGTGTGTGTATAAGATAATTCCAGTGGATAGTAGTTTCAAACAAATATGGTTTAAAAACTTCCTGTCTTTTTTTCTTTCATGTTGTTTTATCTGACCTGTTCATTGGGATTGTCCGGAGACCATCCCAGCTGTGTTTGGTGGATTTGCCAACTCTCAATTTGTACCTATGCTTCAGAAGCAAAACAAATGGATCAGTTTGAGTTATCTGTTTGGATTTTTTTCTAATTGCAAGCAGAACCAATAGAGTCAGAAGAAGGTGAAGCGGCAATAGAAAAAGCAAACAGGAGCTGATTAAAGGATGATCTGACCTATTCTCTTGTCAGATGTTTGTTCTGCAGCTCTTAGGGCAGAATTCAAAGCAGACAACAGTTCTGAGCAGTACCTGAAAGGAAGGACTCTGTTTCAGGTGACACTGATTGGCATGTCCACGAGTGCATTAGGTGGTAATATTATTATCTAAAACAGACAAGAGACAATATAAAGTTTTCTTAATATATTACAAATACTGTATCAGCTTATTCTGCTTATGCTTTATTCAGGGTTTGACACTGTCATTTTGCTGACTGAACGATTTAGAAAAAAAGGCTTTTTAAGGTACTTAACTCATTCTTGCAACTCAGCCAAACAATTTGGGAGAGAAGTCAGGTCTTGCTGAATAAGATACCTTGAGCTTGCAGAAAATGAAAGGATTTATTAAGCCTGCAAAGAATAATGCATTATTCTTTTCATTTAAAATTTCATTTTCTTTAGAACTTGTGTATGATTGAAATCTACACGTTATCAAGCTGTGTGGGATTTGTAGCTAAGAATCAGGAGGTCAGATTTGGGGAGAGAAAGTAACTTACAGTTTGAAGGTGCTGCACGCATCATGGTGGTATTTACAAGAGTTGTGGATAAATCTAGAATGTAACCAAGTTTAAAAAAAGGCCAGAAACTGAAATAGTGAAGAAATCTCTCCTAGAATTGTTATTTGGACATTTCTCTGTAGTAGGTTTGCCTGGAAGAGTATGTTGCAGTTCTAGGTGCTGTGATAAATCAGGACTGGATGTGACTCTTGCTGATCTCATGAGCGAGTTCTTGAGTTCTCCATCAAGGATTTGTGTGTTTGAAGCCAGGCAGCTAAACCTCAGCTCCCTCAGTCAACAGGTAGTGTAGCTGCCTTTCCTCTCCTCTTCAGCTGTTGGATCTTGGAGCTCAGGAATATTTTAGCTTGGCAATTGTATCCATCCTTGAGATCTCCTCTGTGCCTTGAGAAGCGACCCACATAGATCCAGGTTTCCTCCATTGGTCATTGTGATCTGACAGGTTTTTTAATAAGGAACGTTTTCTGATTGTCCCTCAAAGCAGAGAAGGTTTTTGCTTGCTTGCAGCTAACGGCATATCCATAACAAGCTTGTTGCTCCTGATGCCCCAGGTATTAAGGAAAGTGCTTTTATTCCATGTGCTACCTTGGTGTATTCACAGCTCTTGAAAATTTTATGATGCACAGTAACAGAAAAAAAATATCCATAAACACAGTTTGAAGAAGAAGGAACAGCACAGCTCCGTTGGTTTTGTTTTAAAGCTGTCCTTCAGGTGGTTCTGCATGGAATCCTTGTTGGCACCAGGGGTTCTGCTACACCAAGAGGTCCTCTCTGCTCCAGAGAATTTGTTGCAGGTGTCAGGACAGGACTGAGTGAAGCAAAAAGTAATTGTGTTAAAAGAGAAATAACATACGAACTTTCAGTATAAAACACACTGTGGAAGAAGCACACTTTACCAAGATGGTATTAATTTTAAAAGAAAAAAAAAGGTAAATGTGTAGCTAATATCTGTAGTATTTCTCTTGAGCAGAGAACAGATAATTCTGGAGAATTTGAGAATTAAGCAATTTGCTAGATCATCCCAAGTTTAGAGATGTCAGGAGAAAACTATACTTCCTGGACTCCTCTTAACTCTTAACTCTCCTGTACCTAGGAAGCAGTGTGTAACTAAACCCATCTCCCTTTTCTTCTTTCTCTTGCTCTCTGGAACTGAACAGATCCTTTTTCTGCTACTGTTGATAGTGTTGATGATGCCATTCCAAACCTAAATCCTTTCCTTACAAAAACTAACGATGCTGCTCATCTGTCTGTGTCTTCTGATGTATCTACTTTCACCAGTAGGACACCCACACATGAAATGTTTGTTGGTAAAGTACCATTTTAAACTAATTTCCTGTTTCCTAAAAATTTTAACATTATTTTAGTTTTTAAAGTATATTTGTTGGGCCTTTCATTAACTAAAAGCTGGTCATTTGGGGCTCATGTAGTGCTATGTTAGAACTTGATTTAGTAATTGTGCCATGAAAATGGTGTTAAAGTCCTTGCTTAGCTACTGGTTGGGATTCTACCTGATGTAAAAGGACTTAGTTATAGTTAAAGCAGTTGTTTGAGTGTAATTTTACACCAAGTCTCCTGTGCTTAGGAATTTTAAGGCAAAATACTATGTGTACCTGAGAATGAAAAGAAAATGCTCCTACTTTGTACCTCAGGTTGAAATGTTCTTTTTGAATGTAGGAGGTTAATCTAATTTTTTTGGTAGTGGGTGTTTTTCCCCCAGTCACGTTGACACTAACAAAACTGGTAAAGCTGTATGCTTTCTCAAAATGTTTACCTACTGGGCAATTAACTAACGACTCGGCTTTTTAAAACTGATGAAATCTTCCTTTTTGAAGATTGATTCAGCATGGCTGTCACGTTAGAAATGCTTCTAACGTTTATGTTGGCACAGCTACATATTAATTTGATTACTTTTCAATATGAAGAATGAAGTTAGCTTTCATAGACTAAAAATCAATTAATGATGTGTCAGTTCTGTTCTTAGGGGAAGCTAGGCTTAAAGACAACAGGTCGGCCTTTTTGCTGGTTGAACCCCACTAGAACTGATCACAAATGATTCGAGTCTCATGCCAAAGTGATATTTCATATCTCTGATACTTGTTAACAGACAGAAAACAAAGAGGTCTCTTTAAAGATATTCATACCACCTGCACTGTGTCATAGAATCATAGAATGGTTTGGGTTGGAAGGGACCTTTAAAGTCATCTCATTCCAACCCCCCTGCCATGGGCAGGGACACCTCCCACTAGAGCAGGTTCCTCAAAGCCCCATCCATCACATCACCATAATGAACTGGATTATTAGCTTGTTTTTTTGCTATTGGAGAGAGAAAGCAAGGCGAGATCTTCAAGCACAAGAACTCCTGCTGTGAACTTCTCTCCACAATTCCAGGCAGTAGTAGACAACTCCTTCAAGCTGCATAATAATCTGGCCAATGCTTCCAATAGATCTTTCCCCCACTTCCAATAACATTTGTATGGCTGCATGTGAATGTACAATGATTATTTTGGGTACAGCTTTTTTTTAAGTTGGGTTGTCATTTGTTCTGCAGTCATACAGAAAGTTGTGGCAGCGCAGGGCTGGGAACAAGGACCTTGGTGGGCTTTTGTGGCTCTCACTGGTTTGTGTGGTATCATCCCACAACACCTTTGAAGGCACCGGAGGTGGATGGCATCGATGCGTTGCCTTCCCTTCCAGTGTCTCATTCTCTAAAGGTATAGCTAGGACCACGGTGTGACCTCCCAACAGATTGATATGTGACATGTAAATGCAGCTGTAGTACAAACAAGGTGCTACAATTACGTGAATGTGGGTTTTAAATAACTATTTCTGGTTCTTTAGATCATTACAATCGATTTACTGAACTAAATCCCTTTGTGGCAATCAAATGTGAATCCACTATTGGGCTGTGTCCTTATGCTTCAGGTATAAGAAAAATGCCCTGAAGCTTTTACACTCATTTCTTCAAGAGTGTAAAACATGGCATTTGGTTTAAAAAAATAATATATTTTTTTTTCCTAGTATAGCTGTAAGTTTGAAACTGTGCTTTCCCCTTTTGTGTTAGTGATAATGTAAACTTGTTTCTTACTGTATGTCTGATGTGTATTGACTTCATTCCATTGGTTCTGTGTTATTAGAGTGTATGTGGATGTATAGAGTGACCTGAAACTAAATTTTTGAATAGCAGATAAACGGTGTATCTTGGTTCTCTTTCTGTAACTCTCCCTCTTCTCCTTTCCTGGCTTTCTCTCTCGTGTGATATGCCTGATCAGATTCTTTTTGTGGTCCTCAAGCTTACCCTAATGCTTCTCATTTCCGCAATGAGCCTTCTTCTGTAGCTGGTCTATTTGGAGGTAGGTAATGGGAATCAGCCTTACCACAAACACAGCAATACAATGTCTCGTGTGCCTAGAACCAGTAGGTGTGTTACTTGCTACAGAAATGCATTATTATAGCGGCTCCAACTCTTATTCATGTGCTTGTGCTAGGTGTGTTGTCACAAACAGTATGTATTTTTTCAGTTTGTGCTAAACTAAGGCTTATTTAGCCTAAACGTGAAATGAGTATCTCCCCATTTCAGGATCTCTTGTGGTTTACATGCTGCTACATCCACGCAAAAGACTTGCATGTCATGAGTATCTTCACATCTTACTCTCCTTCATTGCTTTTCAAATCAAGGGATTGGGATGTTCTTGCTGCTTATGGCATTTTTGTTTATATATTACTCTTAAACAGTGCACTGAACTAGTACAAAGCTTTGTGACAGAACATGAGAAAGAGGTATCCCCATGAGAAGGAAGTATCCCCTGCATCAAATTGCTGGCTAATCATTTGTGCATCTGTCTAGTAACCCCATACCAGTACTGGTATCCAATTCTGACAGTTGCTAGATGGGCTGTGGACCATGACAGTTGATAATCTGTCTAAACCAGGTTGAACAGAGTGTTGTTCCTGTGCAAGGCTTAGGAATACTTTTAATGAAGTAAAGCGTCCAGCTTTGGAGTCCTCAGCACAAGAAGGACATGGACCTGTTGGAATGAATCCTGTGGAGGGCCATGAAGATCACCAGAGGCCTGGGGGACCTCACCTGTGAAGACAGGCTGAGAGAGTTGGGGTTGTTCAGCCTGGAGAAGAGAAGGCTCAGGGGAGACCTTATCATGTCATTCCAGCACCTAAAGGGGACCTACACAAGAGATGGGGAAGGATTCTTTATCAGGGAGTGTAGTGATAGGACGTGGGGTAATGGTTTTAAACTGGAAGAGGGGAGATTTAGAAGAGGTATCAGGAAGAAATTATTTCCTATGAGGGTGGTGAGACACTGGAACAGGTTGCCCAGAGAAGCTGTGGATGCCCCATCCCTGGAGGTGTTCATGGTCGGGCTGGAGGGGGCTTTGAGCAACCTGGTCTGGTGGGAGGTGTCCCTGCCCATGGCAGGGGGGTTGGAACTCAGTGATCTTTCAGGTCCCTTCCAACCCAAACCATCCTATGATGCTGTGATAAATGGCTTGTGAACGAGTTAGTTCTTAAAAGCACCATAAAGTCACATTGTGGCTTAGTGTCTTCGAATAGAAATTAACTAGAGTTATCTAACCAAAGGTTAAATGTTATGTATGATTCCATATCCAAAAGCACAATGTTTAGTTTCTGTCAAGTCTTGTTGGTTTATTTTCTTGAAGGAGCTCCATTAAAAATGACCTTTGCACCTTTCAAAACACCCCATGAGACACGGTGCCCTGGGCTGGTGGCTGATACCAGCTGTAGGAGTTGGTCTTTTCCAGAGGTTGACCCAAAGAAGTCTTATCTATTATGTTGTCTTCTGGCTCATCTCATCTCGTTAGCTTCACAGCGCTTGAAACTTCTGAAAACGTGAGAGCAGGAAACTCGGCTTGTTTCAGTTGAGGCCATTTTCTAAAGGAGAAGATGAGCTGTCGTAAGTCAAGTTTTCTGTTGGTACAGGCACAGCTTTAAGAGTTGCAGGACATCCCATCACTGGAGCTCCCATCCGCAGTGCAGAGTCTCTGAAATGGCTTGGTACAACCTGATGGTGTATTTGTCATAAAGATACTCATTTTGTTCCCTCGTTTAGTTACTCCCTACTTTTCCCCACATTAACTGCTGCTCATGCCTTGCTGTATGCTCTTTCCTTGCTTTTGTTTTTAATGAAATGTACGTTGTTTAAATTCTTAGAGATGGCTGCTTTTGAGTTATATGTTCCATTACGACAAATAGGAAGGAACAGGTAATCCAAATTTAGTTTTTCTGTCAAGTTTACATTCAAGGATAACATCCTATAGCTATTGATTTTCTGGGTGAAGTGTAACTTATTTCAGGTAAACCTTAAGGTTGAAATGAGGTGCTGTCACAACAAGGTAAACGAAACCCAAGAGGTCTTCTCGGTCAGTTATTTCTGCTCACTGCAATGTTTGACTGCTGAAGTATTTGTGATGCTTTTATTTCTCCACAGCATCAGCATTTATGCTAGAAAGCAGAAGAGCTAGTTCTGAAGATGGCATTATTTTTTTGGGGTGCTTTTCATATAAGGGAATAATGACTTGTGTAACTGCCTGACTATCACGATGCTGTACGTGCACACACGTGTGCATGACTGATGTGTGATTATATGTAACATTAAAAAAAATATTATTGTGGAAACAAATCAATATTCACTTCCACATTACTGAACCATCAACTTCATACTGCCTAAAATCATAAGCAATGCTTTATACTGCCATAGATTTTTGAAGTATTGAAAAAAATGGTGTATTTGGGAAACTCATATAAGCAGATGTCATCTGCTTTACAGATGTGTGGGAGGAGACAAATGGAGTAAGGTCAGACAGGAATGGGAATTAAAACTTGGCTTTAACTCCCCATACCTTGCCATAATTATTAGAAACTTAACTGCAAAGCAGGATCTCCTGTGATACGTGTGTCCAAAAATAACAAAGTAAACATTATAAAAACTATTAGTACTACAAATGTCTAATCAGAAGCATTAGTGCTTATCTTGGGACCATACGGATCTTGCTCCAGTTGTATGTGGGAGCTGCTCCTCTGATAGAAACCATGGAGGGAATAACCTTCAGGCAGGTCATCTTGAAGCAGAGTCTGTACCCAGCCACTTGCTTTCCCTGGTGGTTACTTCTTCAATAAATAAAACTATTAGTACTACAAATGTCTAATCAGAGGCATTATGGCTCATCTTGGGACCATACAGATCTTGCTCCAGTTGTACGTGGGAGCTGCTCCACTGATAGAAACCGTGGAGGGAATAACCTTCAGGCAGGTCATCTTGAAGCAGAGTCTGTACCCAGCCACTTGCTTTCCCTGGGGAAGTAGGTGGTTACTTCTTCAATAAATTTATTGTAGTTATTTGGTAAAAGGCTAAGGATGATGTGAATAATCAGTCCAGAGATTTAGCAACTGAGGGGCAGAGTGGAGGCTTTTATGGCCCATCTGCCCAGTTTTTGAGACAAAACCTTTTTTTGGAGGAGTAACTCTAAATAAGCTTCAAATAAATTGCTTCCAGTTCTTTCTTTGACGCGCTTCTCGGCGTCAGGGTATAATCTGAACTTTTGAGGTATTCTTAGTCTTTCTGCGATACTTCAGTAATCTTCATGTTTATTTGACTTGTCTTGCATAAAGAAGGTGGATTCATGGGAAACGTTTCATAAAAACATTCAACTTCTGTCTTTTTTTTTTTTTCCCCACAGGGTTCACTCCATCTCCTGTTGCTCAACCACAGCCATCAGCTGGCCTTAATGTTGACTTTGAGTCTGTGTTTGGAAACAAATCTTCTAATGTTGTCCTAGATTCTGGTGGTAAGACACTTGCTAAAATAGATGATCTATGTCCTGGAACTTTTTGTTATTTTTGAGGTATAAATCTCTTAATCTGTATTTACTGACACTGCTGGGACAGTGTTCCAGCCGAAGGAGGGAAAGAGGACTTTAAAAGGCCAGTAGCAGAATCTCTTCATCCAGTTTTTCTTTGATAATCAAGTAATTTTCCCTTACATGCTATTTCCACGTGCCCCCTGCTGAAATGTTTACGTTGATTTCCTTCACTGATTTTTTTTTTTGCATTAAACCTTCACACAGCAAAAATATCTTTATTTTTACATGCTGTCAAGTGAAATGAAGCCTGTATTTGTTGAGCGTGGTCAGAAGTAGAGCTGAAGTCACATCTTAATTTTATATATCTGTGCAACACGTTTTTGGCCCTTTGCCTACACGTTAGTCTTTTGATTATTTCAGAAAATGATAAATTATCAAAAGATACACAATTAATTTGTATTGTAGTCATAGTTAGGACTCTTTCTGAG
This sequence comes from Calidris pugnax, assembly GCF_001431845.1. NCBI lineage: Eukaryota > Metazoa > Chordata > Aves > Charadriiformes > Scolopacidae > Calidris > Calidris pugnax. The sequence continues at coordinate 2,507,998 of NW_015090836.1, forward strand.
CATTTGGAAAGAAAATACTTTCTGGTCTTTTGACATCGGACGCTTGACGTCTGATTCTATTTGGGCAAACCAGTGATCCACTGCAAGGAAATAAACATGCGTTTTTATAAGATTGAAATAATGTAGATATTTATTCTTTATTTTAATTTACGTTTTGATTGTGTTGCCCTCATTGTGAATCCATTCTGTGTAAAATTGGTGTCATGTAGGTTAAACTAGGAAAGTGCAGTCTCCTTTCTGTAGTAAATGCCTACTTTATCAAGAGGCAAACTAAGTTTTATCCCTCTTGTCTAGTGTATTACTGCCAAGTTAAATTCTTTGTATTTTAGCCATTGTCTTGAACTTGCAGTGTATTTAATTGAATGGCGTGAAGCTCATGTGAGGCCAGTCATTCAAATCACTTATTTTCTGTTTATCATTCCCAGGCTTTGATGAACTTGGTGGTCTCCTAAAACCAACAGTGGCCTCTCAAAACCAGAGTCTTCCAGTTGCCAAAGTACCGCCCAACAAACTGGTGTTAGATGATCTGGATTCCACTTTAGCCAACCTTGTAGGCAGTAAGTATGGAACCACTAACGTATAAATACTTATTTCATTATTTGATGTGAATAGAGTTTCAATAGTATCTTTTTCTACTTTGTGACAGATTTGGGCATTGGAAATGGAACTACTAAAAAGTGAGTACCCTTAATGGAAAGTGGAGCATTTTTATTCTCTTGATAATAGAATTTTGAACAAATAAAGGTTGAAACGTGTGTAACACTGTAATGTCAACCTTCAGGGCACACTTGGGGTTGTACTTTGTTTCTCATACAAGGTACAATGAATTGTTGGGAGCTGTTGGAAGATGACTGTAGGCCGAGTGGTGGTGACAGTGGTAACAGCAGGCAAGGTCTCCTCCTGTCTCTGATTCCTTCCAGGCTTTGTATAAAGAAATGAGTTCATCACAATGTTTCTTTGTAGCTGTAGACAATCTCAGCACACCGTACATACTTCGTGTGAGGAGATGGTGTGCGGGGCCGTACTAAAGATTGTGAAACTACAGCCTCTGACTTGGGGTTGACCTTTAGGGAAGTGGATTTTGAAGCAGGGTCAACATCTGCTCTGGCAGCAAAGCTGAGAATGCGATTGGTGAATTTCAGGCTTATGGGGAACATCTACACTAATTCCAGAATCACTCAGAAATGGAGTATGCAGTTGATTTTAGCTAAACAAGCTTGCCCCAAGGAAAGTCAAATGGACTAACCTACCTCTACTGGGGAGCTTGACTGGGATTAGATAATGCTGAGGTAGCTCATGTTGACCATCTTGCATTACTTTTCCTGGCCAAAACAAGCTGTTGTGAGACCTATCATCTGTGCTAAATGAGCTGCTTCAAACAAATGAATCCATGTTTCCAAGAGGAACCATTGTTTATCTGAGGGAGTTTTGTAAGAAAATGCACTGTTTTCTAACGATTCTTAAAAAAAAATTTATTTGAAGTGATGTAAACTGGACTCAGCCAGGTGAAAAGAAACTAACAGGTGGTTCCAACTGGCAGCCCAAGATTGCACCTACAACCGCGTGGAACGCTCCGACGTTGGTAAGCAAATGCTCGTTTTAAGATAATGAGTTCTCCACAACTGAGGTTTGTGGGGTGATGTCGAACGGAGAAATTTGGAAGTGATGGGTAGCTGCAGTACAAGGCTTGTAGAAAACTGTAGAAGCAGTCAGTTTGGGATGGGCAGTGCTTGGGTTTGGTTTCCTTAGCTGAGCAGTTCCAGTAGATAGTTTGGGATAGGACGCAACACGTGCAGCTTTAGCATAGACTTCAGTAGTGTTTGGCCAACCTCTCTCATGGCAAGATACCGGCCTTTGAGTTTCACTCAACTGATGTCAAATGGGGAATTCCAGGGGGCACTTTGCAACCTAGAAAAGTAAGAGTGAAAATGATGTTCTTCAGGTGCAGTGATAGGTCAGGTATGTATAACGTTGCTGCTCAGCCTACAATGGGCCGAGAGTCCTCTCAATTCCTCATAGAGGTGTCCATGCAGTGGTGTGGGCTGTAGCTTCTTAATGTGTGTAACTACTGCTTCCTGCCCCCACCTCTGCAGTTCTTTTTAATGTGTGTCAGTTTGGGTCATCAACTTCCTAGTATCCACTGTAGCATTGGCAAGGGTTTGGAGTGAGGGTTCGTAATTACAAACCAAAAAAAAACCCAATCCCAAAGGGGTTCAGAGTCTGTGTGAGTAGTTTTTACAATGTTAACAGAACATTTTTGCATGTGAATCCTCCTCGCCCTTTCCCCAACGCCCCGTGGAACTGCACACGGACAGAACCAGTAACAAATTCCCCCTGAGGATTTATTGCATCTGACTCTGTAACCGGCTGGGGGAGGCTGGACCCACAGCCCAGTAACGGAGCAGTGGGGATTTGGAAAGAGAGAGTTTTTCTCCCTGGATCCACCCCCTCTTCCCCGCAGGGAGAAGGGTTTGGACCTTACCAGAGGGTGTGTAGGTGTTGAAGAAACCGTAACTACTCACCTGCTTTATTGACTGGTGGTTGGAGTTTCCTCGTGTGCTTGAATCTGTTTAATAACTCATGTCTCGTACGTACATCTTCTTGTGACAAGTCATTACACTTAAGAGCTTTTATCCTTTAGAGATGCCGTTGAGACACTGCTCTTCCTGTGAAACTGTCCTATGGACATAAAAACCTTGACATGGAAATAATCTATGGGGAAAAAAAAATATTTAGTTTTCCTCTGCTGGTCTATTTATTGTGGAGTTGCTGCTGCTTGCTAAATAAATATGCTTTTAAAATAAGGCTTTCTCGTCTTTGGAAAAAAGGCATATACCAAATAAATGGACTCAGCAAAACAATTACAAACCTAACAACGGCGACAGTCTCGCAGGTGTCTGCTGTCTCAGTCAATGACTTGAATTACAAGAACGTGTTGGGGGAAACATTTAATGTATTTGTGAACTAAAAATGCTCTCTGTGTATATTCCGTTGTGTAAGTATTTGCTTCTAATCCAGTGTTATTGCATTATGTAATTGTTCTCCCTGGGGAATACAGAATGGCATGCACTTCCCACAATACGTAAGTGAAACGACCCGCAGCCTCTTTGCAATCGACTGGGCATGCTGATATTAACACTGCTCTTGCAGAATCTCATAACCTTCTTGCTATTTACACATTTCTCATGTTTTAAAAAAAAAAACGAAATCTTTTGGTGTGCAAAAAAAAAAAAATCAAGCTTTTTTTTCCAAGCATCCACGAACTCCATGGGCGGTCTGGTCTGCAGGCTCTTGACTCGAATGATGGCATGGGAAATTACCAAGATTATTTTTTTTATTTTTATTTTTTTCCTTCGCTTTTAAACTGTGCCATTTGCTGCCGGAGAGCTGGGGCGTGTGTCTGGGCTGCCTTTAATGCACTTGGTGAATTTTGAATGAAGGTGAAAAAAATGTTTGTGTTTGAATAACTGCATGAAACCTCACGGGCTTCTGTCACACTTGGCACTTTATCCACATTTATGATAGATCTTGATTTATTTATTTATTTTAAATTTATTTTAATTATTTTTTGTTTTGGTTTTAGTGGGGGGAGAGACCAATATGTCATTAATGCTCATAAAAAAAGCCAATCCATGCTGGCAGTTTGCAAAGGGCACGTGGTAACCTGTGCTGGCTCTCTGGGGAATGCAGCCTTTCCTTTCAAAGGATATTTTTTTTGTTTGCTTTATGTCAGCAGCGATGCTGCTCTTTCCCTGTAGCCTGTTCTTTGGTCGCAGGGTAACTCTGTAACTAAAGGACAGTAGGTCCGTACTTGAGCGCTCAAAAACTGAGTGTAGTCAGCCTGTGTTTGTGTGTGGAGGTGGGGATACACAAGCACAACACACAAAAAAAAAAAGGAATTTTGAGTTTAGCTTTGCCAGCTGTGAGGGATACACAGACAGCACAGGCCAGGTAATTTTTCATCAGGGAAATCTGTTCCGACGGCAACCGAAATGCCAGTGGCACTGGCTGCTGTCTGTGAAAAGGCAGCTGATACCTTAGAACTGAATTCAGCAACAGCTTTGCTGACGTCCTGTTCTTGATGTTACAATTTCTCTGCTTTCATTAATCCAGTAGAATTAATATTGTGTCGCTTCCCTCTTTTCTGTATCAATAATCTCTGTGTATCAAGAAATGTGTACGGTCTTTGTCTTGTCAGCAATAGTAGTCCCCCCAGCAACAGGGTGAAAATTGGACTGTGTTTTCTGAAAGGGGAGGCTGACAGGAGGTGGAGCCATGGACAGCAAGTTACCAGAATATTTATAACCACCAATTTTTTTTTTTCCAAACTATACCCCAACATTGTTTATCTTTGTAAGAGTTAATACCAATTTAGAAAGTGAACAATGAAACAGAACAGAGAATGTGCTTAGGATACGAAGAACTGTCTTTAATACATTTTTCTTTCTAAGTTATCAGCTGTTTTGTTGTTTTGGTTTTTTTTACTTCTATGTTGCCAAGTTCTTTACAAAACGTAGCTTCACCCCAGGCTTTGTCTGTTGACAGCTATTTACTGTCCCTTCATGGCTAGCTTAGGTTAAGGGTAACAGAAACCTGTCTGCAAAGTACTAAGAGGACTTTTAACCTGTTCAAATTCGCTGCAATAAGGGGCTGAGAGAGGGCACACAAGCTGGATAGTCACGTTAGAGCTGAGTTTGTATGGAAGCAGGGCAGGAGGATCCCCATCCTGTGTACTTCCTGCCTAAAAAGAATTCCCGTAACATCAGAACCAATGGTAGATTGGTCTTTCAGTCTTCAAAATTCTCTCAAGGTTCCTTGTGCACCATTACTTCTGATTTTGGAATAGAAGTAGATATTTCCTGGGATGAAAAAAAAACTTCTGCTTCCTAAATATTTTCTCTCCAACTTCTGTGTCAGGCTGTGTCCTCTGCAGAGGATGCTGAGAGAGCGGGTGTTTCATTCAGTCACCCAGAATCCTACCAGGTTAAAAAGCAAATTCCTAATTACAGATTTGCCTAGAAAACCTTAGCTTAGGTGTTGTGTTCCATCCGAATCGATTCGGATGCGCTCTTAAACAAGGCTGCAAATCCTGTTTGCTCTTTGCTGTGCCCACAACGAGCCGAGCGCTGCAGTTGGCCCTTTAGAAAGCGGTGCCTTCCCCTCGCGCGCGGGGCGGATCACGTCTCCTCTCAGCTCATCCCTGTTTCTCACCCCAGGCACCACCAGTGATGGCTTATCCCGCCACCACACCCACGGGGATGATGGGCTACGGCATGGTAAGTGTGCTCCTGGGGCTCCGACACACCGGGCATCATCTCACTGATTATGGTTTGGTAGCAGTCGTTTTTTTGCTGAAAATTGAATTTGACCTCCTATTGGTTAATTCTTCACCGATTCACCAAGTCCTGGGTTTCTCAACCACTTGAGCGGATTTATCTGAAAGATCTCGAGGTGCTGGAACGAGTGCAGAGGAGGGCAACGAAACTAGTGAAGGGCCTAGAAGACAAATCATATGAAGAGCAGCTGAAGGAGCTGGGGCTGTTCAGTATGAGGAAGAGGAGGCTGAGGGGAGACCTCATCACTCTCTACAGCTACTTGAAAGGACACTGTAGAGAGGTTGGTGCTGGTCTCTTCTCACAGGTAATTAACAATAGAACGAGAGGGAACGGCTTCAAGCTCCAACAGGGTAGGTTTAGATTGAACATTAGGAAGGAATTTTTCACTGAAAGAGTGGTCGGGCATTGGAACAGGCTGCCCAGGGAGGGGGGGGAGTCACCATCCCTGGCTGTGTTTAAGGGCCGTTTAGATGCAGTGCTAAGGGATATGGTGTAGGGGAGGACTTTGTAGAGTAGGGGAGATGGTTGGACTCGATGATCCCAAGGGTCTCTTCCAACCTCAATGATTCTATGATTCTATGAACTCTGCCCTTTCTCACCTCACTTAGTTTTTCAAAAACTTTTAAAAATTAAGGCAGTGTCTATCCTTGGTGGGCTTTCTTGGTGTGGTGTGTCCTAGAAATAAGTGTGTTGTGTGAGTGTAGAGAGATAAATTCACAACAGGAACGTTTTATGGGTGAAATAAAACCTCCCAGCCTCAGCAGAAGGTGCCAGTAACGACTGATGCCACAAAACTGGGGGTTTGTGACACCACCGTGTGCTGTGGGGCTGGTGAGAACTGAATCTCTTTAGAGACACACCAGGACCACCAGGCTTTTGACATAAACTTGCTGCTTGTTGCTCTGAGAAGTTGTCCAAATTTTTTGTTTTTACCTCAAATTTTAAAATATTTCTGAAATTACATGCCTTGACTCTTCTTGATTAGTATGGTGTTTGCGGAGCACGGCTTTGGGTGAATAAAAGGAGAGAGAGCTTCCTTAGGACGATTATTCTGTTTATTGGCTTACAGATTAATATAATAAAAATAAGCTAAATGCTTTATCATATAATCACATTAGATTAATGATTTATAGTTCATAGGTGCTTGGTGAATGAACTGCAAAGTGGCCAACAGTGTTCTTGAGGGTCTTTTGGGATAAAAATAGTCTTCCCCATTACCCACCCATGAACTCCCATAGTAAGTCGTTGTGGTTAAATTACCATCAGTTTTAATTCAAACTGGATCTGCACAACTTTGGCACTGGTGGTACTGGAAGCATTTTCTTAGTTATTTTAATTCAGCAGCTGGGGAAGGTAAGGTATGTAGGGTATAGACAGTAATCTTGCATTTTTTGTGAAGTGGCTTTGTAAAGTGGGGGTTAAATGCCAACATGCAATGGAAACTGGGATTACTGGGAGCTGTAGCTCCATTATCCTGGGTTGCTGTTCAGAAGCGTGTGGTGTCTGAGCAGAGGGGTGGGGTGGGCTGTCTCAGAACCACCACCAGTCGGCTGAAAACCCACCTGGCTTGTTGAGCCTTTCTCGGGACACTTCCTGCTGGGAATCTCTGAAATAGTGACCCATTTTCCAACCCTTGGGTTTGATTTTCCAAAGAGCAGTCGTAGGTACCGCAGTTGTGAGCGTGGCCATTTGGAAGTGGCAAGGTTTTCCCTTGGGGAGGGCACACAAGGACAGGCAATTTCCTTGGAGCAACCCCGTCTAGTTGAAGATGTCCCTCCCATTGGCAGGATCATCACGTTGGAACTCCATGATCTTTAAGGTCCCTTCCAACCTAAACCATTCTCTGATTCTGCGATTCCCTGCCTGCTGGTTCCTTTGGCTTCATTATGCCAGCAGTTATTTTTAATTTTTTTTTGTAGGATGTTTTCATCAGGGTTTCTTGAACGGGTTCACCGTGCCACTGCCCAAAGAGCCGCTTGCCAGGCTGGGAGGAGAACCAGGATTAGTGCAGGAGAAGCTGTTTGGAACAGGGCTGGGTTCAGTAGGGCTGCTGCAGGGTGTCAACCCAAGCCCGAAGGGAGTGCCAACAGCAGCACCAGGGCTGGGCATCTACCTAAAATAAATAAAACCTGACTTTTAAGACCATTAATATACGTTACACCTTAATTTGGCTCAGGCAGAGTGTCGGTAACACTTCAGATGTTGATTGCATAATGGCTTAACCTTGATTGTACACAGAGTTCTCAGTGTTAATTTCTCTTGAGCCCTCTGAGCTCTGAGCTGGGATCTGTAAAGCTGTTCTCCTGCTTTCGGCAGCAGAGAGGGGAGCGCTGTCAGAGCTGCGCTGGGGGAGCAAGAGAACCAGCACAAATACTTGTGCTAAAACAAGTATTTCAGTGTTTCACGTCTTTGCAGCAAGAGATGAAATGGGCTCAGTGGTTGTTGAGAGTATTTCTTTTAAAAAGATTCTAATGTTCCTTTCTAGTAACCTTTATTGGCAGAACGTTGTAGAAAGATCTGACATGATTGTGTATATCACAGAATGGTTAGAGTTGGAAGGGACCGTTCAAATGTTCCTTTCTAGTAGCCTTTATCGGCAGAACGTTGTAGAAAGATCTAACATGATTGCAGGTATCACAGAATGGTTAGAGTTGGAAGGGACCTTAAAGGTTCTCCAGTTCCAACCCCCTGCCGTGGGCAGGGACACCTCCCACCAGACCAGGTTGCTCAAAGCCCCATCCAGCCTGGCCTTGAACCCCTCCAGGGATGGGGCATCCACAGCTTCTCTGGGCAACCTGTTCCAGTGTCTCACCAGCTTCAACAGTAAACAATTTCTTTCTGATATCCCATGTAAATCTCCCCTCTTTCAGTTCAAAACCATTCCCCCTTGTCCTATCGCCCCGCTCCCTGATAAAGAGTCCCTCCCCATCTCTCCTGTAGCCCCCTTCAGATACTGGAAGGGGCTCTAAGGTCTCCCTGGAGCCTTCTCTTCTCCAGGCTGAACACCCCCAACTCTCTCAGCCTGTCCTCACAGCAGAGGGGCTCCAGCCCTCTTTTCACTGTTTCCCTTTCTTTAAATACTCACGATGTATCTTTCACTATTTCCCTTTCTTTAAATACTCACGATGTATCACTGCTCTGTGTGATTTGATGTTGTCTGGATTTTATTTTTCTTTGTAGCCGTCGCAGATGGGAGGCATTCCAGTAATGACACAGCCAACCTTAATATACAGCCAGCCAGTCATGAGACCACCAAACCCTTTTGGCCCTGTACCAGGAGCACAGGTGTGTATATTCCCCATAACTGGTGCTGGGAAGGGGTTACAGCTGGGTCAGTTGCTTTAAAAGCATGGAGTGGAAGCTGTGTGCTGATGTGACAGTGTTTTGCAGGGGACAGATGGGGTGTGTGGAGCCTTTTAGGTCTGTGGCTGTTCCAGGTGGGTTTAAGAACACGGTATCAAACCTGGGGAAGCTCCAGCCCCACGTGGGGTCCTTGGTTCTGGCCGCTCCCTGGGAGCCACGGGCCACATTCAGCTCGTTTGAACCATTGTCTTCTCTAATAGAGAGGTCTCTATTTCTGAAAACAGATTTTTGCAGTAGGAGAAACGTTTTAAAAAAAAGAAATAGCAAGGGAGGATGGACAATCTTTGAACGTCTTCATGCCAATAGCAGAAAATACTGAGCTCGTTAAGGCTTTGTTGTGTTTGTGAACTGTAGTTGGAGGCAGAGCCAAGGTTAGGGGCAGGTTGGAACTGTGGTATTAACAGTGTGGGTTTAATTACCAGGTGAATGTTTCTGTGGCAGAGTTCACACTGTGCATCGTGTCTCTGTTAGAAATGTGTAATATATTGGACTGTATTTTGATCTTACTATTAAGAGCTCTGTCTTTAGAGGTGCCTGTTCAAAAACACGTATGTAAACTTCACTCAAATCTGTGTTGGCTTAAGTGTGATTTTTGGGACTGGAGTGTGGAGGGAAAAGAATTCAGCACTGGTTTGGAAAGGAAAAGAGCCTCAAAGCTCGCTCCAGTGCCCGAATCTGATCCTTTAACCAGGGAGGCTTTGCTGTGTGCTGCCAGTGGGCAGAATGTCTGTTTGCTTTGCTAAAATAGATTTATTTTTTCATTATTTTTTATGCTTTATCTGAAAGGGACGCTATTAGCTTGCTTTAGCTAGAAGTGCAGCTTTCAATTGACTTTCTCTTGGGTTTCTGAGGGCTGCTTCGCATTTCCACCGGCTCTTCAGACAAGTGATTTGGTATCTTTCATGTGGGTTTTATACTGTTTCAAGGGGAAAAAATGTGTTTACAAGTATATAGAGAAGATGTTAAAGGATTCTCAAGGATAAGAGTGTTTCTGCAATGCCCAAAACATCAGTTTTGAAATGTCCCTTTAAAAAAAAAATATATATATATAAATAAATAACCTGCCTACCTGCCTAATTTGGTTATAGCCAGGTAGGTCTGAGAAGCTGGGTGAGCCTTTCTGCTTCATTTGACGCTGCAGGGCTTGGTCTGGGCTGAATCCCTGTCACAACAGGAGCAAGAGGAATTAGTCAGCAGTGAGATGTGCAGAGCTCTGCTTATTGTGTTCATCTGACAACGCGTTTGGCTCCTGGGAGACTTAATGGGACAGAATGCACACCCGTTGGAGCAGCGGTTGCTGCGTGAGCAGGAAGGGTTTCCCTGAGACACAGAGTCTGTGTTGTTGGGAGGTGTTGGGCTTTCAGAAGCCTGATGCCAATAAAGCAACCAAAATGAAGCAAAGGCTGCTGCGAGCTGTTCCCCAGACACAGCAGAGATGGCATTTACTAACCTATGGCCACGGAGGGGAATTACAACATTATAATCTAAATTTACTGTGTGTTCAGTCTTGTGGCTCTTCTGAGAGCGTATTTGTCTGTTTAGGGTTAGGTAATACCCCCGTTGTGCTAGAAATAGGAAAATAGAGAAATAAAAATGTGTGTTCTTGGTATAAGTAGACAAATCGTAATGACTGAATGATCTTAAAGGTCCCTTCTAACCTAGACAATTCTGGGATTTTTGTGAACTTACAGTTAAGGCACAGGATTCAAACTGCCTGCATCCCACGTGGATCCCGGGACACCAGAACTGTAATTCAGGTTTTGGCCGTGGTGTCATCACTGCTGAAAACAAAATTGGTTTTCGTATTTACATTTAAAGCACCAGATTCTATCACTTACCTCCAGTCTGCTGATAGAGCTTGGTTTTTGTCTACAGTAAAGAAATGGAAAGTACTTAAAAACTTAATGACAGAGGAAGTTGTTGCCAAAATATTATATTGCCAAGATGTAGCATGTTGGGAACTCCTCCTGCTTTGTACACAGACCAGTAAAATAGGTGTCCCAATCTTGTCCAGTTTCTTTAGGATTTAAACTGGTGTTTCTAACTTGATACTCTTAAGGATTTTTAATAAATATACTTTTCAAATCTCTAGACATAACTATTTTGCCTCTTTCAAGTGTTGCATTTATGTGCTTGCAACTGTATTTCTAATTGTTGCAATAAAAGCAAGGGTAGTTTAGGTTTTTTGAGGGCAAAATAATTTGAAACAATTGAGAATGTTTGTTTCAAGAACAGCTGCAGCTTTGAAAAGTGCTGAAGTTATGGTTTTAAAAGAAACTGGTGTTTCTTTTAAACTTTTTTCTTTTAAATCACTTCTCTTGCATTAAGGTCAGTATTTCGTGTTTGAGAGAGACCCACTATTTTATCAGGATGAAAACTGTTTTGCCTTTCTCACTGCAAAACACCATATCGTGGTAGCCAGAGCATCGAGAACGGTCTGATTTAACCCCAAAAGGACATAGCCCTAGGAGGGGAAGCAGCTGAACAGTGAAAATTTGAAGGTGTAAAATAGAATAAGGAAATTACTCAGCCTTTTGCCAGCCCCTGTGTGAATTGTGGTGCCGTGGTCGTTAACGGCACTGAATTGTCCAGAGAAAGCAATAGCAGTGACTGCCTGGGGAGGGGGATGAACAGGTAAATGTGCAAATAGTTTTCAGTGGTTTTATGGGGTGTTTTTTTGGTTTGGGGTCTTTTTTTGTTGTTTTGGTTTGTTTGGTTTTTTGTTGTGTTTTTTTTTTTTTTATTTGGAACTGGGGAAGAAGAGACGAAGTCCAGGACAGACTTAGGGCAGAAAGCAGACTTCACGGGTCCTCCTTTTTGGCACATTAATCCTAAAATACATATTAAAGCATCCTGTTGGACTTGTTAAATGAGAAACCAGTATCTAGTTAATGATGGGACTTGGCACAACGCTCACTCGTGGACGGGTTCCTCTGCGTTATTGTGGCTTTGGGGAGGTTCTGCCTTTGTTGGAAGCAGCACGAGGGGACGACTGGTGGAGGTGAGACCAAGCTTTGGGTTTGATCTGGCACAGGACGTCGTGTTTCAGATCCCAAAAGTGCTGGGCAGCAAAGGAGAGACTAAAACCAACAGCTCTGGGGGTGCTGGCACTAGAGGAAGCGGTGGCCAGTGCTGCTCTCTTAGAGGTTTCTAAGGAGAAGTATTTAAGGTGGGTTCTGGTTTTCAGCTATATTTATAAGTGGTGTTCTGAAAAGATGTGATGTAGGAAACTTTAATTATACTTTCCATGTTTTTGGAGGGGTTTTTTTAGGCCTCTTTTGTAATAATTATAGGAATTTCATTAAAACAGGTAGTTACTGTACGGTCCTGTGTCTCGTCGGCATTTAGGAAGTAGCACTGTCAGGTTTTTTTCCCCCCAGTATTTAACCTGAACAGGTTTTGTGAAACGTCACCAGTTCCTGGTTCCGTGCTGATGTGACACAAAAGAGAGAGCTCCAAACCCACCAGTCTTCCACGCTGCTTTCAAACTGGGACCTTACTTTGGACTTAATACCAATTGGAGATTTGCTGACTCAATTTAACGGGACTTTTAAATGTGTGACACTGAGTTTTTGACCACAAAGAGGAGGAAAGTCTCCTCCCATCGAGAAAGGGGAACTTCCAACATCTTGAAACAGCTTCTCGAGCGCTTCCCATTCTGTCTCATGACTCTTCCATAACGTGTCTGTGGGGACTGGATCCCAGTGCCCCACTGGGAGTGGGGTTTGGGGAGGGAGGTCGAGATTCCAGCCCAAGCAGAGTCTCCTGATCCTGAAGGAAACTCCTTCTCCCCGCGGGGTTTCTGAGATAGACTTTAAGGTGAGAAATTTAAATTTGCAGTGGCAATATTTGCACTCTGGGCACTTCTGCAAACAGTTCCCCTAAGGCTGTTCCCCGTCAGGCAGAGGTTGGCAGACGGTCAGCATTTCCAGAGGAAATTTGTGTCTTTCTGAGATGTTTTTTGCCAGGGGCATGAAGAGCAAGTGTGCGCCAGTGCTGGGGGACTGGGGTGGGAGCAAACTGTTCCAGTGACAGAATCCAGAATGGAGAAAGGTCTCTGGTTTATTTGCAACTTCAAAAGCCTGCAAGCTCTCCGAGGGAGGAGGGCACATAGAATTTACTAAAGCACTGTTTGTAACTGGGAAAGCACTAACAAAGAAGGAAAAGGGCTAAAAAAAAATAATAAATTGACAAAGAGCAGATATTGCTACAACTGCAGCCGGGAGATTATCGATCCCTTCCAGCAGCAGCAGCTGGAAAGCCAGTATTACCTGTTGTTACATGCTTTCCAGGGCTGTGTTTGTAGTGTGGTGCTTTAGGTGGCTACAGGATGTGAGTTTTGTCAGTAGAGATAGTACAGACCATCGCTCTCACCCTTCAGCTCTCACCTCAAACCACAGCAGTTGACTAAACTCTCATCCATTTATTTTTTGCCTACTCCCAGAATATATCCCGTGTTCTCCTGAGCCCCAAACTGACAATTACGCCTTGTCTGCTCTCCAGCTTCTTTTTATACACATCCTATTTCCAAGGGAAAAGATGCTGAGAGCTGTTTCTCCTGGAGAAGGTGCCTGGAAAGCTGCTGTGCTCTGGTGGGACCCCCAGGCTCACCTCTCCCTGCCAGCCCGTAGCGTTGCCGGTGAAGTGGGGAGAGTGGGAGCCTGTTCCCCAGGAGTGTCAGGCTTCAGGTTTTGTATCTTCTTTTGAAGAAAACTGCTGTGGAAGTGTGAGGTTATCTGCTTGTTTGGCAAATTCCAATGGGAGTTTCCTTTCTGGGGAGTCATGTCCGGCTTGTTTCTGCATTACACCGACCATCGAAGAGACTTTCTGTTTCTCCATATGACCAAACACCTCGTTTTAATAGTTGATTTCTGCCAAGTTTGCCTCTTAACCTCCCCCTTGTCCTTTCATTACACGTTCCGCTTTCATATTCTGTCATTCTGAGACCTTTTTTTCTTTTTTCTTTCCCTTTCTCTGTCGTCTTTCCTGCTAGCTGTCTGCAGCATCCAGCCCTTCCAGTCAGAGTCCTCACAGAGCCTCAGGAAAGGATCCCTTTGCAGAGCTCTCTCTCCAGGATTTCTTGTAGAACAACTTAGGTATTGTCCGTGATTCTGGGGAGATGCTGGTTTTCGTGATATAGAACAAAGTTGAAGTTTTGATTGGAGTTTTATTAACATGATTAGAGCTGTTTCTGATGAAAATAAGTCGAGTTGGAAGCGCTGTGGAAGGGACTTGGGAACTCTGTCGATGGAACTGCCGCAGTTTAAAGGCCCCATCAAGTCATTTTGCTTCAGTCCTTTCCAGTCTTTTGGAAATAAAGTTTTCTGGTTCCTTCCTGAACTGCAAGAGCCACCACACGTGGTCCTTGGCTGCAGCTGGGGAGAAGGAACTGGTACCACCTGGTGTATTGACCATTTGTCGCAGGTGGAGTGATGAACTGCGCTCCTAAGAGAGAAGTAGGGAAATATTTATTCAGGTGAAACAGTGATTTAACAAAATAAATGTGATAAAACCAGTAGTAAATGTGATAGTGTTTTATGAGATTCGATGTCAGGGTGCGCTCTATTATTTACTGCAGAGAGGACAGGGTCAGACAAGCTGTCAGGGAGACCCTCCCATTGAGTCATGCAGTTCAGAAGGTACCCCCTGGCTATCTAAACTCCTTCTCAGAGAGGAGTCCGGGTGCAGCTGGATCCAATCCTAGTCCCAGACTTGGACAATGGTTTATGTCTAAAGGATTATATATGTGCAATCAATCCTTCATATTACTTAACTAAGATTTCAAGTTTAGCATGTTATTAGTCACTTACTGAGAATCTGTTGTGGCAAGGAACCTCTCAACCTCAAGGAGCAGAACCTTAAGTAGTGTCCTCACCCAAGGGGAGACCCTGGTGTGCAGCTGCTGCTGTACAGGAGAGCTCAAAGGGCTCTGGGGCTGTCCACTATTTATACAGTAAGATAATTAACCCATAGTCATATTCTCATGGGAACAAAATCTCTAGGTCCCCACTCCAGACAGTGTTTTGGCTGTGTCACCAGCCATCCCCCAAAGTCCAGGTGCAAGTAATTGCAACGGATGTTGTGATGGTCATTGAGCAGGAGCTGGTGGGGAGAAAAGGGGGAAAAACAGTGGCACTGCCACACTGTTCCTTGGGGAAAACACTTAGGGTTTGTGGCTTTTGGCAGCCCCCTGACTGCTGCTGGCATCTGCTCCTGCCCCTCCACCAGGTTCCTTCACCAAAGAGTTCACTTTATGTAGAAGGTGGCACTTGGTTTCATGCACGTGAGGGTTAAATCTTGGTACCGATGGAGTTCTGTTCTTTAGCAATCAGAGGCAGGTGGAAATTACATACTAAAATGAGTGAAAACACAAAAAAAATCAAGAAGATAATGTAAAGTTCTCTTCTTTAGTGTAAAGTTCTTCTTGAGTTCTCTTCATAAGGATGTTGATCCGTGTTACGCAGCCGCTGGTGACGATATTGCAGGGATAAACAGTTTTATTGCTGGACAAAGCATTGGGATGCAAAGGGTTGTTCCAAAGGCTGGTGTAGCTGGAAGAACATCCTGCTGGTTTTTGGTTGTTTTCTGCCCCTGATTTGGTAAAATTTTTATTTCTGTTTAAAACTTCAGTTCTTGGGGTAGCCTGGGCGTTTGAAGAATGGAAATGTTTGAAGAGTGAAGTCTTCCTTCTGTTGGATATTAACACAGGGGTTTTTTAATCTTTCCAGATTCAATTTATGTAACTGTGTTAGAGGGAAGAGCAAGGAACGTCTCCAAAAAGATGTGCTCACCAGTAACCCCCCCCACCTCCGGGAAGAAAATAAAATGGACTCTGGTCTCTCAAACTCTCCTCTTCCACGAAACGATGCAGCGAAACGATGAAGAGCAATGAAGGAACCTGGGACAACTCCAGAAGAAAACATCGATCCGTGATTCAAAGCCAAGAATTGCCGTGAATTAAGACTCAGATCTCTCTCTTTTTGCCCTGGTGACTAACACCTCGATACTTTCAGCTTCTAATATCCATAATCGGTAACGTAAGAAGAGAAGCCTTGATTCTGGAAATTGAGATTTGATGTTTGGAAATGCCTCTGGAACACGGAGCTGGGTCCTTTACCGTAACTCGAAACAAGACTTTGGGCCGGGGCGGGGGGTGGGTGTCAAATCCTAACTCTTAATTCTGCAGTTACCTTTTCTTCAGTCCTCACAAACGTAGGCACAGCAGTAATGGAAATTAACTTTTTTTAAAAAAAATTATATATTCAGTTTGCAGTAGACATTCCTTATGTATTATTGTTTGTATTTATTTATGATTATCAATTTAACATTAATATTGTATCAAAAAAAAAAAGAAAAACAAACCACAAACCTCCTTCTGAAAATGAGTATGGATGTATACAGTATGTCTGATTTTTATCCACAAAGAATGAATCTGATTCAGAATGCTTTTCCGCTGACATACAGAGCACTAAATATTTTAAAGGTCTGAATCTAATGAATTCTCAGTATATATGGGAATTAGGGAAGAGCTGTAAAATGCATTAATCCTTATAGTCAATTCTGTGCCTAGGATTTTGCAAGGGAACAGTTAACTGACTAGAAGAAGCACTACATTTTTAATTCAGCATTAGTGCGTTGGGAAGGAACTTTATTGCTTTGTGCTTGGCATGTCATTATTTTTACATTTGACATTATAAGGCCTTTCCAAAATGAATGTGAGGAATTGCTTTCACTTTAAGACTTTCCTTCTTTTCTGTAAAAAAAAATAAAATAAAATTGAGGTGGTGTGTGTTGGGGGGGGAGCCTTTTCATTTGGCTTGTGCCATGTTTCGGGTCACGTATCTTTTAAAATAAAAAAAAAAAAGAGGGGGGAAGTAGCTTCCTTACATGTGTCTAGTGGGTATTTAGTTAACGAAGAATTAAAGTAGCACTGTTGATCGGTGCTTTGTGTAAATACATCCTAACTTTGGGGTGGAGTGGGGCCTTCAGAAGGATAGTCATTAATATGAAAGCAATTCTGGACATGAATTAAGCATACTTGCTGCATTGTCTCTGCAGATTCTATTTTTGTTTAAAATATTAAAATGTACGTTAGCAAAAATGGGTGGATTTTCAAATAAAATGCAGCTTCCACAGAAACTTTTGTTACGGTATGAAAGTCTGAGGTGCTTCTTTTCTTTTTTTGCTGCTTAAAATGTGCACTGAGAATTTGCTTTGTTTACTTAATAAAATACCAAATGTATTTGATACGTGCATATTGTGTTGCAGGAGGCGCAGCACCGTGAGGGACGTGACCCAGAGAACCCCTTCCTGGGGGTGCTGCAGTAGAGACGGCCTTAGTCCCGCTCTAACGAGCTGTCTCATTAAGAGCTGGATTCCCTACTTAATCGGGTATTTCACCATCTTCTAGTTTTTCAGAATATTCCTGGCAATAAACCTTGTACTGTTTATAACTGAGCAAGAAGCATTAATGATCTTCTAGTTTTTCAGAATATTCATGGCAATAAACTCGTACTGTTTATAACTGAGCAAGAAGCATTAATACACCAAAATTACAGTAGAGCTGGGGAGGGACTCTCTGTCAGGGAGTGCAGAGAGAGGATGAGGAGTAATGGTTGTAAATTGGAAGAGGGGAGATTGAGATGAGATCTCAGGAAGAAACTCTTCCCTGTGAGGGTGGTGAGACACTGGAACAGGTTGCCCAGAGAAGCTGTGGATGCCCCATCCCTGGAGGTGTTCAAGGCCGGGCGGGAGCTTTGAGCAACCTGGTCTGGTGGGAGGTGTCCCTGCCCATGGCAGGGGGGTTGGAACTCCCTGATCTTTGAGGTCCCTTCCAACCCAAACCATTCTATGATTCTATTCTATGAAAATAATCATTTAGGTGCCTTCCCTTATGTTCCAGCAGAAGGTGCTGCTGGGGGAGCTCTGAAGAGCTGGCTCAGACCCCTTGGGTGCCAGTGTCGATGACAGGGAGCTGTGACAGGAATGGAACTTCCCTCTTCTTAACGACCTGAGCTGTGTCCTGCAGGATGGACATCATAAACCCATCGGTACAGAGCAGGAGACTGATAATTTCTTTCTGAATTAAAAAAGCCTGCAACTGAGTATATGATGCATTTGCCCAGATGTGGGGAACTTATATGATATATACTTAAATCTTTACCTTCCTCCAAATGAGGCTTTGGGCGGGGGACTGTGCCACCAGAGAACAGCTTCTGTCTAGTTCTTGCTTTCACTCCTAATATCAAAAAATGTGAATTGTCTGAATCAGTGGTCAGCTGGAAAACGGTGCACGTGTGTGTCCTGTCTGCTAAATCAGTGACTACCAGGGTACAAATTGTTCTGAAACATGGTCCAGAGCTCATGTGAAAAGTGAAGGTAGACCTTCCTCTTCCTCCCCCTCCCCTGTACCCCAGTGCATTGGGTTATGGTAGAGCCAGACACCCACCTTGTCACCTCTTCAGGTCCGTGATGCTGCACAGTGGTTTCAGCCTCTGCTTTGAGGCTGCTGTTGGAGCACAGATCTGCTGTAGTTGTCACATCTCTTTGATCCCCGCCTTCCGTGGGGCCGTGGACGTGAGGCTGCAAATCAGGCAGGTGCTAAAAATCCCCAAACACACACAAATGTGTCTTCTGCAGGGATCACAGAATGGTATGGGGTTGGAAGGGACCTCTGGAGATCATCTAGTCCAACCCCCTGCCAGAGCAGGTTGCACAGGAACATGTCCAGGCGGGTTTTGAATGTCTCCAGAGAAGGAGACTCCACCACCTCTCTGGGCAGCCTGTTCCTGGGCTCGGCAACCCTCAAA
This sequence comes from Calidris pugnax, assembly GCF_001431845.1. NCBI lineage: Eukaryota > Metazoa > Chordata > Aves > Charadriiformes > Scolopacidae > Calidris > Calidris pugnax. The sequence continues at coordinate 2,526,506 of NW_015090836.1, forward strand.
GTGAAGAAGTTCCTCCTCATGTTTAGATGGAACTTCTTATGTTGAAGTTTGTGCCCATTTCCTCTTCTCCTGTCACTGGGCACCACTGAAAAAAGACTGGCCTCATCCACTTGACACCAGCCATTTAAGTGTTTATAGCTGTTGATCGGATCCCCCCTCAGTCTTGTCTTCTCCAGGCTAAAAAGACCAAAGTCCCTCAGCCTCTCCTCATAAGGGAGATCCTCCAGGCCCCTCCTCATCTTTGTGAGGGATGAGGAATCCATCTCTCATCCTTCTCCCAGTTGCTCTGCTCGTTGCCCCAGCTGCTGGGCAGGTTAAGCTTCCTTGCTGGAGGCCTTGATTGCAAACCTTGCTTTTGGTTTGCTCTTCGGAGACAAACCAGCTTGAGAATTTTCCAGAGGATGATTTTCCCTTTTGCCTTGAAGGATGTTTGCGTTCAGCATCGCTGGGATAACGCTCAGTTGTAGCTTCAATCTGAAAAGCGTAGCTCGTAGGTGGGTTTCTTTTGAATTACTGGCCCTTTTCAATAATGGGGGGGCTTGGGAAAGCCCAGTTCTCCTCAAAATTGCTTTCAAAGGTTGTTTAATCTGGAAGAGCCAACTGGTGGAGAGCTGCCTGCGTCAGAATCGTCACAATATTTATAATTTTCTTTTTAATCAGAAAACTATATAATTAAACCAACTGGATTTACCTCTCGAGGCAATTACTGTTGCCAGGACAAGAACTTGAGCAGCGGGTAACCTCTGGTGTTTTCTGGAAGCCCAAATGTAGGATCTTTGAAGACAAATTGAAGTTCTTTTGCTGCTTCCGTTCTTTGTTCCGGTCACAGACGGAGCTTTCCCCGCAGGAAAATTGACGGTACCTCAGGAGATGTTTTAAAAACCACTTCATAGGTGACATCAGATGGTCCATTCAAGCAGCTCCGGGAAGAAGTCACGGACCCTCTCAGCTGCCAAACAGCCTTTCAGCAAGAAGAAGGGACAAGGTGAAACCTCCCATCTTTTATTAGAGGGAAAAAAGCTCCTGTTTTCGGAGCTTGGCATGAATGTTGTAGCGACACAAATGGATTGCAGCTTGAAAGCCGTGACACAATTGAGGTAAAGATTGGGGCAGAAAAATGAGAATTGGGTGCCAAAAAGCACTGGGAGAGATGGGAAATGCTGATGGGAGCAGGAGATTGACAAGATAATGTGAGGGGAGTGAGGAAACGTGCTGAATGCAGAAGAAAAACCCCTGTTAATGGGAGCATCTGTGATCTGGAGAAGAGCTTTCTCCTTGGCCCGTTGACCTTGGCCGCGCTCACGCTGCAGCAGAGAGAGCAGAGACTTTACGTCTTTCACTGAATTTGCCCAGCAAGAAAAATCTGTGAGTTTCTGGTGTTTTCTGTGTTCAAACTGGAGAATGAAGGGACTTGGGTGACCGGAGCAGGAGAACGAGTGAGGAGGAGACAACCCCGAAGAGGTTCCTCTGAAGGTGTAATGTTGCTGCCACCCACTTGGCACCCTCTTGTATCTGAAGGCAGAGTAAATGCTGGGTCCATTTCACTCGTGGGACAGGACTTCCCCCAAGACAACGAATCAGTCCCTGAGTTGAGTGAAATGCATTTCACATTTCACCGAATCACGGAATGCTATGGGGTTGGAAGGGACCTCTGGAGATCATCTAGTCCAACCCCCTGCTAGAGCAGGCCCACCCAGAGCAGGTTGCACAGGAACGTGTCCAGGTGGGTTTTGAATGTCCCCAGAGATGGAGACTCCACCACCTCTCTGGGCAGCCTCTTCCAGGGCTCTGCCACCCTCAAAGTGAAGAAGTTCCTCCTCATGTTTAGGTGGAACTTCTTATGTTCAAGTTTGTGCCCATTTCCTCTTGTCCTGTCACTGGGCATGGGTCCATTTCACTCGTGGGACAGGACTTCCCCCAAGATAACGAATCAGTCCCTGAGTTGAGTGAAACGCATCTCACATATCACCGAATCACAGAATGCTATGGGGTTGGAATCTGTGAGTTTCTGGTGTTTTCTGTGTTCAAACTGGAGAATGAAGGGACTTGGGTGACCGGAGCAGGAGAACGAGTGAGGAGGAGACAACCCCGAAGAGGTTCCTCTGAAGGTGTAATGTTGCTGCCACCCACTTGGCACCCTCTTGTATCTGAAGGCAGAGTAAATGCTGGGTCCATTTCACTCGTGGGACAGGACTTCCCCCAAGACAACGAATCAGTCCCTGAGTTGAGTGAAATGCATTTCACATTTCACCGAATCACGGAATGCTATGGGGTTGGAAGGGACCTCTGGAGATCATCTAGTCCAACCCCCTGCTAGAGCAGGCCCACCCAGAGCAGGTTGCACAGGAACGTGTCCAGGTGGGTTTTGAATGTCCCCAGAGATGGAGACTCCACCACCTCTCTGGGCAGCCTCTTCCAGGGCTCTGCCACCCTCAAAGTGAAGAAGTTCCTCCTCATGTTTAGGTGGAACTTCTTATGTTCAAGTTTGTGCCCATTTCCTCTTGTCCTGTCACTGGGCACCACTGCAAACTTGACACCCACTGTTTAAGTATTTATAGGTGTTGATCAGATCCCCCCTCAGCCTTCTCCAGATTAAAGGGACCCAAGTCCCTCAGCCTTTCCTCATAAGGGAGATGCTCAAGGCTCCTAATCATCTTCGTAGCCCTCGGCCTCACTAGGGCAGAGTAGAGGGGCAGGATGACCTCCCTCCACCTGCTGCTCACACTCTTCCTGATGCACCCCAGGATGCCATTGGTCTTCTTGGCCACCATTGCTGGCTGATGGGCATCGTATTGTCCACCAGGACTCCCAGGTCTTTCTCCTCAGAGCTGCTCTCCAGCAGGTCACCCCCAACCTGTCCTGGTGCAGGGGGTTATTCCTTCCCATGTGGAGCACCCTATGCTTGCCCTTGCTGAAGTTCATCAGGTTCTTCTCTTGGCCCAGCTCTCCAGCCTGTTTCATTTCTTTTCTTTCTCTGCCCATGAAGGTTCCTGAGGCGAAGATCAAAAAACCTTGGAACAAAGGGCCAACTTCTGTAAGGAGTTCTGTTGTGCCAGCCCAAAATGGAGACGTGTCGGGTGGAAGCGCATTGCTCTGGGTGTCCAGCAGCTGTGGGGCACGAGGAGAGCTGAGGTCTGGGGGTGACCTTCAGAGCGTGGCTCTCTGCTTTGTTCACAGACAGAACTGCTCAGCTTCCCCTTTCCAGCCACAGCCATTCCCTGAGTATCCTTTCCCTAGAAAAGTGTTATTTGATACAATTTTAGCCTCTCGCTGCACTTTTGATGACTAAAAGTGAGGAAAAGACCTGGCACCGTGTCAAATCCCAGTTTTCCGTGGCTCAGTGGAGATGTTTGACAGGTCGCAAATGGGGAAGGGTCATGGGCATCTCGTTACCGCGTCGTGTCCTAAACACGGGGGTATTTGTGGGACTCTGCAGAACAGGAGCTCTTCAGTGTAGCGTTACTGAGAATCATAGAATCGTGGAATCATTGAGGTTGGAAGGGACCCTTGGGATCATCGAGTCCAACCATCTACCCTACTCTACAAAGTCCTCCCCTACACCATATCCCTCAGTACCCCATCCAAACGGCCCTTAAACACAGCCAGGGATGGTGACTCAACCACCTCCCTGGGCAGCCTGTTCCAATGCCCGACCACTCTTTCAGTGAAAAATTCTTTCCTAATGTTCAGTCTAAACCTACCCTGTTGGAGCTTGAAGCCATTCCCTCTCGTTCTGTCACTAATTACCTGTGAGAAGAGACCAGCACCAACCTCTCTACAGTGTCCTTTCACGTAGTTGTAGAGAGTGATGAGGTCTCCCCTCAGCCTCCTCTTCCTCATACTGAACAGCCCCAGCTCCTTCAGCCGCTCTTCATATGATTTGTCTTCCAGGCCCTTCACTAGTTTCGTTGCCCTCCTCTGCACTCGCTCCAGCACCTCGATATCTCTCTCGTATTGAGGTGCCCAAAACTGGACACAATACTCCAGGTGTGGCCTCACCAGTGCCGAGTACAGGGGCACAATCACCTCCCTACTTCTGCTGGTCACACTATTCTTGATACAAGCCAGGACACCGTTGGCTTTCTTGCCCCCCTGGGCACACTGCCGGCTCATATTCAGCCGCTTGTCAATTAGAACCCCCAGGTCTCTTTCCTCCAGGCAGCTCCAGCCACACTTCCCCCAGCCTGTAGCGCTGCAGGGGGTTATTGTGGCCCAAGTGCAGGACCTGGCACTTGCCCTTGTTGAAACTCATGCCATTGATGTTGGCCCAGTGATCCAATCTATCTCGGTCCCTCTGTAGGGCTTCCCTATCCTGGGAGTCAACACCCCTGCTTAAGTAAGAAACAGCCTTACTCCTACTCCGGACTCGAAATCCAAGGGAAAGTCTTTTCCAGAGAACCATCCAGCTGCAAAACATCAGTGGCTTAAGCCTCTAATGCCATGAGCTCCTCTGCTCCTCGCCTGTCACTGTGGTGTAACTTCTCAGTCCATGAGCTCCTGCCTTGACCTTGTTCTGGCGAACTCCCCGTCGCCCGGGGCAGCGGGTGTTTAACGGCTTCTCTCTCAAAGCAGCCCGACAAGAAGAAATGCTGCGGAACGAGTCTCCCCTGTTTCCCAAAACACGCAGGTCCCAGCCTGTGGAGAGATGAGCCTTGTTACCCAACCTGCCTCGGAGGCCGCAAACCTCTCCAAAACCAGCCCCAAAGTTTAAATCGCCCCCCTTCCCTGGTGCTGGGGTTTCTGTAACACCGTGTTTCCAGGGAACGTAGAATCATAGAATTTCGCAGGCCGGAAGGGACCTCGCCCCCTTCCCTGGTGCTGGGTCTCTGTAACACCACATTTCCAGGGAACGTAGAATCATAGAATTGCCCAGGCCGGAAGGGACCTCCAAAGGTCATCTAGTCTGACCTCCCCGCAGTCAGCAGGGACACCCCCAACTAGACCAGGGTGCCCAGGGCCTCGTCGAGCCTCACCTTGAATATCTCCAGGGATGGGGCCTCAACCACCTCCCTGGGCAACCTGTTCCAGTGCTCCACCACCCTCACAGTGAAGAACCCTCTCCTCATCTCCAGTCTAAATCTGTTCCCCTCCAGCTTAAAGCCATTTCCCCTCGTCCTGTCACTACAGGCCTTTGTAAACAGGTTCTCCCCAGCCTTCCTGTAGGCTCCCTTCAGGTACTGGAAGGCTGCTGTTAGGTCTCCCCAGAGCCTCCTCTTCTCCAGACTGAACAACCCCAGCTCCCTCAGCCTGTCCTCGTAGCAGAGCTGCTCCAACCCTTGATCATCCTTGTGGCCCTCCTCTGGAACTGCTCCATCAGGTCCATATCTTTCCTATATTGAGGGCTCCAGACCTGCACACAGTACTCCAGGTGAGGTCTCACCACACCTGTGAGGTTTCTTATATTGTGTTCCAGTTAAATACATAACTCCAGCTCAACCACAGCTTTGCTTGGATTAAAGTTGTGAAGACACGTGGACACCTTTCTGCCTCTTATAGCCTAATTAGTGTCCTGTAATTGTGTTGTGCAGCAGAAACACAGTAACTTGAACATAAGAAGTTCCACCTAAACATGAGGAGGAACTTCTTTCCTGTGAGGGTGGCAGAGCCCTGGAACAGGCTGCCCAGAGAGGTGGTGGAGTCTCCTTCTCTGGAGACATTCAAAACCCGCCTGGACACGTTCCTGTGCAACCTGCTCTGGGTGGACCTGCTTTGGCAGGGGGTTGGACTAGATGATCTCCAGAGGTCCCTTCCAACCCCATGTGATTCTGCAACGAAAAGGTATTTCCTAACGCTGGGAATTTAAGGGTGACTCCTGAGCAACCTGGTCTGGTGGGAGGTGTCCCTGCCCACGGCAGGGGGGTTGGAACTCCATGATCTTTAAGGTCCCTTCCAACCCGAACCAGTCGATGATTCCTGTGAGTTTCGGTCTAACCGGAGCGGTGAACCCTGGCTCCCATTGTTTAAGTAGGAGCTGGAAGCTCTGGCCGCGCTGCCAGAGAGCTCAGCCCTCTGTTTTCCAACACGTTGCTCATTTCTGAGAGATTTTGCCAGTAACAGAATTATCAAATCCAGATGCCGCGTTTGCTGAAGACCTCGCTTTTCTCCATACAAAAAGCCTCGCGCTGGCTTTAATGCTAATCCTATAGAAATCAAGGGGATTTGGGACACTTGACTAAATATGTTTTGCTACGGGCTGTTGCTTCTGGCTGGTGGGGGCTGCCTGGGGCTCCTACCCTAATTAGCATGGTTCAGATTTCTATTTAACTCCCTCTCATCCGCACCGGCATTTATGATAAAAGGCTGAAGAGTGACTTGAAGATGCAAAGTTTCTTTTTTTCCCCAAGATGCACGTTTACAGAATCACAGAATCTTCTAGGTTGGAAGGGACCTTAAAGATCATCTTGTCCAACCATCACCTTAACTAAAAAAAATAGACACCCACACAACAAACAAGGAGCATCATCACTAAACCATCCCTCCCAGCACTACATCAACCCGTCTTTTGAACCCCTCCAGGGATGGTGCCTCAACCACCTCCCTGGCAGCCCATTCCAAGGGCTGATGACCCTTTCAGTGAAAAAATTTTTCCTAATATCCAGCATAAACCTCCCCTGGTGTTACTTGAGGCCTCTCACCCTGTCACATGTGACGTGAGAGAAGAGACCAACGCCCATCTCTCTACACCCTCCTTTCAGGTAGTTGTAGAGAGCAATAAGGTCTCCCCTCAGCCTCCTCTTCTCCAGGCTGAATAACCCCAGCTCCCTCAGCCTCTCCTCATAAGACTTCTTCTCCAGACCCCTCACCATCTTTGTCGCCCTTCTCTGGACCTTCTCTCCAGCACCTCTATGTCTTTTTTGTGGTAGGGGGCCCAAAACTGGACACAGTACTTGAGGTGGGGCCTCACCAGTGCCGAGTACAGGGGGACCATCACCTCTCGGGCCCTACTCACCACGCTGTTCCTGACACAGGCCAGGATGCTGCCACAGGTTCCACACAAGGTGGTGTGTGTTATGGGCGTAAGCGAGGAGAAGCCCGGGGATGGGCCCCACATCTGCATCCCTGGGAAACGTAACTGCCCTTCGGGGAGCAGGGGCAAGGAGGAGAGGCCTTTCTTTAACTGAAAAGCTGGTCAGCGTAAGCCATATTTTAATTCTGCAACTAAATGAAAAGCTAAACTAATCACCGAGCAGAACTAATTGCTCTTTCAAGTGAGCTGGTTCATGGGGCTTGCCCTTCATGTGGAGAAAGCCGCTGTGAGCCGAGGGGAGCTGCTGTTGTGCTGAGATCACAACCCGCTCCCCAGTATGGACCTCAGTTCCCCCAGCACTCAAGCACTGGGAGTCACCTGAGTCTTTGTGGTAACTCAGCTGGATTGGAGCAGGGACACCTCCAAACTGAAATGATTAACTGTTTAGTACGTTACAGAATCACAGAATGGTATGGGGTGGAAGGGACCTCTGGAGATCATCTTGTCCAACCCCCTGCCAAAGCAGGTCCACCCAGAGCAGGCTCCACAGGAACATGTCCAGGTGGGTTTTGAATGTCTCCAGAGAAGGAGACTCCACCACCTCTCTGGGCAGCCTGTTCCAGGGCTCTGCCACCCTCACAGGAAAGAAGTTCCTCCTCATGTTTAGGTGGAACTTCCTATGTTCAAGTTTGTGCCCATTTCCTCTTGTCCTGTCACTGGGCACCACTGAAAAAAGACCAGCCCCATCCTCTTGACACCCTCCCTTTAAGTATTTATAGGTGTTGATCAGATCCCCCCTCAGCCTTCTCTTCTCCAGACTAAAAAGACCCAAGTCTCTCAGCCTTTCCTCCTCAGGGAGATGCTCCAGGCCCCTCCTCACCTTTGTAGCCCTCTGCTGTACCCTCTCCAGCAGTTCCTTGTCCTTCTTGAACTGGGAGGCCCAGAACTGGACCCAGTGCTCCAGATGGGGCCTCACCAGGGAAGAGCAGAGGGGCAGGATGACCTCCCTCAACTTGCTGGTCACGCTCTTCTTGATGCACCATTGGCCTTCTTGGCCACAAGGGCCCATTGCTGGCTCATGGACATCCTATTGTCCACCAGGACTCCCAGGTCTTTCTCCTCAGAGCTTCTCTCCAGCAGGTCACCCCCAACCTGTCCTGGTGCAGGGGGTTATTCCTCCCCAGGTGCAGCACTCTGCACTTGCCCTTGTTGAATTTCATCAGGGTCCTCTCCACCAACTCTCCAGCCTGTCCAGCTCTCGCTGTATGGCGGCCCAGCCTTCAGGTGTGTCAGCCACCTCTCCCAGTTTTGTATCATCACCAAGCTTGCTGAGGGTACATGCCATCCCATACCTACAAGTCAAGGAAACAGCTGCTGGGCAGGAATATCTGACCTGGCTTGAAAAGTGAAACGATGTTTGCGCCGAAGCACAGGATAAGCCGTGACATTGCACAGATACAGGTGGTTTAAAATGTTTTAAGATTTCCATGAAGCTTTGTTCCAAACAGCTCATTCACCCACCAAGTGTTTAAATCACATTATTCAATGTTTTCACAAGTTGCTAAATAGAAAATGCACAGGTCAGAGACCTGCTTGTGCCTGTGGGAAGTAACTGCGTTGTGTGCTCCTCATGGAGTGTCCAGGATGTGCAACGAGAGGGGAAAACCCCCCACGGACTCGGTGCACTGAGACATCTGTTCACAGAAACTGCCCACAAACCAGAGACACAGGGTTACACAACATATTTGGCCAAGAAAAAAAAAAACCATACATATTTAAGACTGATGATTTTTATGCTCTTTTTATTAATTTTTTTTCCAATTATTTTTTGGTTATTTCAATAAATTTAAGTAGGGGTCAAATGAAGACAAATAAAATGCATTCAAACCTTCAGTTTCTACCAATCATTGAATTACACTTGGATAAATTAGATTTTGCCTTAGCAAGTTATTAAGTATTTTGCAGCAGATCTACATTTTATGGCAGCCTGCATTTACCCATTGTGTGTCTGACCAAGAGGGAATTCCACATTTGAGAGACTGCAAGTGGGCACCACCAAAACTAAATATTAACTCGGATCCTTTATTAGATCCAGGTGCTGCTCCCTGCACTGAGAAGCCCCAAAAGTCCCCAAGCGTTGTCACAGTGGTGAGGAAAGCAACCCCTCAATTAGCCATTTGCACACAGACATCCCCCTCATTAAACTTCTACGTGTAAATCATAATCCAGGCACTCAAAAATAGTTTCCACAAAGCCCGGTGCCACACACTTCTTGAAGAACAGAACAAATATTTAATGAATTGAGAATGTTAAGTTTCTATGTTAAGAGCACAGTTTGCCTCTTTTTAACCAACCTCTTCTTCAGATAAGGCCTTGATCATCTTTGCTGTGATGTGCTGGTCTGATTTACCACAAATTCCATCTTCTATGTGGCTCCTGCTTGGCATTTCTTTTGGCTCTTTATGAATAGGCATGGCTCTTCCAACCACACACATCAGCTTTGTCTCCAGAGGACCCAGTTTTAAATATTCCTTAAGAAGAAAAAATATTATTCTTCTGCAATTACATCGAAAAGCAGCCATTCTTCAAAAAAAACCCCAAAAACCAGCAACTCTCCTTTTAAAAGCGATTGTACAGATGCTGCCCTAGGGTTGCTCTGTTTGGTAATGTCAGTGTTAAGGGTCTGGTTTGCAAGCCAGCTCATCTTAGGAGGTTGCAAGGCTGCTCACCTCCTCTTTTCCTCTGTGTTTTCACCAATAACTCTTTCTCCGCAAACCAAATCCTGCTCCCAAGAATTAAACTAATCCACCAGCTCACTACTGCCAAGAGAGAGAGAGAGGGCCAAGGCCAGCCATGTGCTTCCACCTCGTCTGTGCTGGCTCTGCTCTTCTCCAAGCCTCTGAGTTAATTTGGTTGACTAACCCAACAGCAAACTCATTCAGGAGGAGAAAAAAAAGCAAGCTTTTCTGCAGGGATCGTGAGCGAATCAGCTACAGAGAAGGCCAATGTGCCCTATGGGTTCCCTAAGGGCAGGAGCAGGACCATACAGGGCAGGAGAGGGAAGAAGGAACCTACAGTGGAGGCTCTTGAATCACCTCTATTTAATAATTGCTTTCAAAATAAATAGCTGCCAATGCAATGTCACTTCACAATGACACCTTGGTTGCTATAAAGGATGAGGATGTCAGCAGCACCTACGTCCCTCTGCAGCGCTAGAGCAGGAAGAAAGAAGCAAAGCTCATATTCCTCTCCCAAGGCAACAACTTGGACACAAATGCCTGGATAGGTCTTTTTTTTTTGTTAAATGCTCAGTTTTTCTAGGTAATGACTCATTAGAGCCTTTCCTTAAGTCAGTCTCTCCTCGAGGCAACAGGATGATTTCTCTGAACACAAGTTGCAGGGCATCAATCAAGCTAATGCCAAATTTCTAGAAAAAGAGTTGTTGTTTTTTGTGGATTTGTTGTTTTTTGTGGATTTGTTGTTTTTTGTGGATTTGTTGTTTTTTGGGTTTTTTTTGTTTTTTTTTTAAATTCATTATTGAGTATGTTTGAATAGAATATTCAAGAGTAAAGAAACATGGAGCAGCATCTACATGGCAACCCTGCAGTCTGCACCACATCTTTAATTTGCAGTAGAAATCGATGATGTGGAGTAATGTATTTTCTGAGAACAATTCGTTTATTTAGAAATACATTCACGTTTTTGTAACTCGAGTGTAGTATCAAAAGCACCCAGGAAACCCCTTTTTGCAACTGAGGATCGAGCATCTCCTGAAGCAAGTGCCACCACCTCTTTCAAAAACCACACAAAGTCTGCTTATTTACATATAAACTGTATCTTTCTGTTTTCTTAACCCCTGTACTTTGCATCCAGGACCACCTTCACCTTGGCTTGTTGTTGAAGGAGTAATTTACTTGTTGATCATAGAATCATAGAATTGTCTAGGTTGGAAGAGACCCTTGGGATCATCGAGTCCAACCATCTACCCTACTCTACAAAGTCCTCCCCCACACCATGTCCCTTAGCACTGCATCTAAACGTCCCTTAAACACAGCCAGGGATGGTGACTCCACCCCCTCCCTGGGCAGCCTGTTCCAATGCCCTGTCACTCTTTCGGTGAAAAATTCTTTCCTAATGTTCAGTCTAAACCTACCCTGTTGGAGCTTGATCCCTTAATGCTACTACGCAACATCCATTCTAAGCACAGGAGTCTGTGTGGTACCACAGAAAACTGTCACTAGGTGACATTCAGAATTCTTTCTAGGGGGGAATTTCATCCTGAAATCTACACATGCTGATTCGTAGGATGCTGTTCTATGTGTCTCATGCTACCAGAAATGCCCTAAGGCATCCAAAACATCCACGTGAGGCTGTATGACACAGAACCTGTGCTCTTTTGGCCCAGCCTCTGAAGGACAAAGGAGTGTAACCATCTCAAGTAGCACCAGACACCTACGATTAAGCACCTGAATTGTACACTATGAAGGTAAAAGACATTGGAGGTTTTTCTGCTGTAACACCACTGGGAATGGAACGTTCCTGGCAGTAGCTCATGCCCCACACTGTGAGCTGTTTGTGTCAGTGAAAGACCCAATTACTTAAACTCATACCTGGAAATCTTTTTCATCTTCATACAACAAGCCATCAACAGTTGGGGTGAGTGACCTTTCCCACAGCTCCTCATCACTGTCTTGAGGCTTCTCAAGTTCTGTTTTAGACTGAGCCTTTGGAAAGGCTTTTCTCTTCTGACAGGGGACCGTGGCACTTCTGACACTTTCATCTCCATCTGTCGTTGCTTTTTAAAGAGAACAATGAAATGTATGCAATTGTTAAGCTTTACGAAGATCAGAATTAGTCGTTGGTATGAACGTTGCCTGCCATTACCAGGGTGATGTAAAGAACAGCTTGGTAAGATTTTTAACTGTCAATCCAAGCCAAATGGTGATTTTGCTCACTGATTTTATTTCTGTTCACAATTTCTGATCAAGATCAGGGCTGAAATTGATGGGAAGTTAGAAGTAGGGGCTCTGTGGGATGAGGCAGGGGAAAAAAAAGAGATTTTATCAGTTCAACTTAAATCCTATGTAGTCCTGAACAGTTAAAAAAATAGAAAAGGCATCAAAAACAAGTATAAACTTTTTTTATATCCACGTAGGTATCTCTATATGTACATATATGCAAATTCCTGAAACACAGCTAGTCTACTTCTAACTCCCCTGAAGAGCTCACATTTGCAGTTGACTAATTCTCAGGGTGACAGAAAATTCTGGACGTGGGCTACCAAGTTATATGTTTGCCTGGGACGGCGACTTGGGAACAAAACCTGCTCTTCCCAGTAACTGTCATAAAGGTCTAGCAAAGGTAAGAGAGCTGAGATGTTCCAAGTAAACATAGGGCTAATTCAGAAGTCTTGGTCAACATGTTTGTTGGTGTCTGATGGTTCCAGCAAGGCCCATCTATGGCTGGAACTGATCAGAACTTCAACGGACTTGTCCACTGGTGGCTGTATGCCTTCAATTTTTGCAATTTACCTCTTTGATTTAATTTTGTTCTTTCCCCTCCTTCTGGTCTCCTTTACAAAGATGTAAAATAAAACATGTGATTCCAAGGAATCCACAGAAACCATCCTGCATAGATAAGTACATTCACATAGTCCTTCTTGCCTAATGCTATATCCTTTTCCTGGGCACACCTACCAGAGTAGGTAGAGATTCAGCCCAAAATTCAGTACTGCTTACCAAGATTTTCAGTTCAGGCTGAACTCCATGTAGCTTCATCTGCTCTTATAGAATCATAGAATCATAGAATGGTTTGGGTTGGAAGGGACCTCAAAGATCACCGAGTTCCAACCCCCCTGCCATGGGCAGGGACACCTCCCACTAGAGCAGGTTGCTCAAGGCCCCATCCAGCCTGGTCTTGAAGACTTCCAGGGATGAGGCATCCACAACTTCCCTGGGCAATCTCTCTTTCTAGAGATTTATTTAGAATTTAACTCCAGTGTGTCTCTAGGAACGGAATGACTGTAAAGTGCACCTACACTTCAAGAGGAAGCCAACGTAGAGTTTAAGAGTTGGCCTTTCAGTGACAAGAGATAATAATGAAGTTTTGTTGACACAGATGAGTAAATAACTGATTAAGTATATGAATTATATCTTTAGAAACAATGGCCAATCCTATAAACCACATTCCAGGCCAGCTCTATATGAGTAATTACATCCAATATTCTAAACACCAATTTAAATTATTACACTGTACTACAGGTAGATTGTGGCTTTGTCTTCTTAACGGAAACTACAGCCTAGCATTGCTGTGGTGGCTGAAATTAAGTGTTCACCATGTAAAACAGGCAGTTGGGTAAAAAAAAACTTAAGAAATGAAAAGTTTGTAAATGTTCCATGACTTATCAGCTCTTATAAGCATGTACATTACCTGCATACTCTCTATACTCTGCTTCTTGCATTTCATCCTTATGACATTCATCTTTCAAGCCCGCTGCCTGGGTAAGAAACAAATGCCTACAAAATTAAAAAAATAAAGTGAAATTCGTATTAGGGGTCTGAATTTTCTCTCAGAATTGTCCTGTGCAATCTCCTGGAGTGTGTGGGGAGGTACATACCCTTTCTGAAAGCCATTTGCTGCTTAACCACAAATGCAGAATAGCGCAATGGTTTAAAAATGCAAGGGAGGCAGCCAGGTAGCTTAGTGGCTAATATGCTGCTCTTTTTTTTTTTATTCTTAGTGCCTAAGTTCAACTATGTCCATGAGACTAAAAGAAAACAAATGTTATAGTCTCCAGTCAGTCCAAGATCCAAACCACAGCTGGCAGTTCTCACTTAAAAGCAATCCAAAGCTTGAAGAGGAGAGAAAAATGGTCACTTCTTAAGCCTTGGAAGTTTTTTATGCAATATGGCTGAAACCACTGAGCTGGGACTGGAAAATGAAGATAGATCATTCCCATTGTTACATTCTGCTTTTGATACCATTAGTGTTGACATTTTGCAGCTAAATTTATCTTTCTCTAGGGAGCAAGTTAAATAATTTCAATATAAAAGAAACTAAATACAAAGATATGCCTACAGACAGATCCACCCCAAGGCCTCTTCCTTACTCAGTACCAGGTTGTCTGTTTCACTGGAGATTGCAAAACCCCATATATTTGCATATTAATCTTCAAATCCTTAAACATGTATCCAACAGTAAAGACAAAAATCTATTAGTCAGCACTTGGTCTGAGAAGCTGGGTCTGAGGCAATTACAACAGAAAGAAACTATTTCCAAGCCTCAATGGAAAAGCGAGTGTTGCTAATTCATAATGGATTGTTAAAAGAACCCATTTTCTTCCCTGAATTGTGGTGTTTAGGAGGCTACAATGTCACCGTCATCCTTCAGACACACAAGTTCCACACATACTCAGTCAAATCCTGCCTCTCCTCAAGTAGGAATCTACCTTGGCTTTCTTGTGGTAAAGCCCAAATAGCTTTAGAGGAAGAAGGAGGAATTAACTTTTAAGAGCAAATTAATCACTTTTGAGTCTGCAAAGGCATCGTTTTACCTGGGTACTCTCAGATTCTGAAGTCTGCTATCAATCAGTTTTGTCACTAAACTGATATTCTCTTCTTCCAGGAGCTGAATAGAGGCTTTCAAATCACTTACTTCTTTTTGGTAGACCTTAACCTTTTGACAATTAAAAAAAAAAATAAAAAAAAGGATCATCTTAGAAGGATTATAGCCATTTTGGAAAGCTTTCATAGTAACTGTCCTAATAGCACATACCATCAGCAAGACTGTGCATTTGGTGGAGAAACATAGTGACATATTTTCAGGTGAAGAGAAAGGCCTCTGGTTCTCCCACACCTTTTTTAGAACCCTTTCCTGGCAGAACTCTGTCAATCACAGCCAGACCTTTGGGCTATGAAACCCTGAGAGCAGAACCTTCTCATGGAGCCAAGTGTCATTTGTCTAAATTCCTGCCTACACACAAAGCCTTCTTCTCCAGAATTAGTGGAGCTTTCAGTCCAAGTTAGCCACAATGTTGGCTAAACACCCGGTTCTACTTTCTTTTGGATTGCTGATCAACCCATATTGCCATGAAGTTATGGTAACCAACGGACACCAGTTATCCAGTTCCCACAGTCCCAGAATGATATGGGGTTGGAAGGGACCTCTGGAGATCATCTAGTCCAACCCCCCTGCCAAAGCAGGTCCACCTACAGCAGGTTGCACAGGAACATGTCCAGGTGGGTTTTGAATGTCTCCAGAGATGGAGACTCCACAACCTCTCCACAATTCCTCTTACTTTTCCTGAGGTACAAGCAAGTTCTTACCCCTTCACTGGGAAGTGGAATGTATGATGGGAAGAAATCTTAGCCATACGCACACATTTAAAAAACAACACCTAGTGATCTGAATGCATCTGTTCTCACCAAAGGCCAATTAACCCATCTATAATCATCCAAATTTGCAGTACCAAAGGCCATCTATAACCCATCTATAATCATCCAAATTTGCAGTTAAAAACTAGTTCCCATTTCTCCCAGGGATTAAAAAAGGTGAAAACGACAGGACATTAACCAGTAACAGGATGTGGCTTGGCACCAGGAGGTGATGCAGCTTTGCACCATCTTGGTGTGACATGCTAACCATGGAAAAATGTGACTGAAGTCTCCAAAGCCGTTCAAATTTGGAGGTAACTAGTTTAGGGCTGTTTTGGTAAGTCATTTTTCAGTTCAGTGGCCAAACTGAAAAAAAAATGATACATTTTGAACTGGGACAAAACTGAAATGTTTGGTTTATTTCCCCAGAAGAAAACACTGGAAGAGTCTGTCAGTTACATATAAACATTAGCCTGAAAGAAAATATTTCATCTGTATAAGAAAAGCACAGAAAATGAATGGGTGAATTGAGAGGACTGGAGAAATTAGTGATAATAGTTTTGTTTTCCACAATAATTCAAAGCACTAATTCATAACATAGAGAGGAAAGAAACCCACATCCCTCAACTCTCAGGAGAGGGCCTGTGAGGACATAAGGGTACTCCAAAATGGATCTCTCCTGTTGACACTGCCTAATGTGTGTAAAACTTGTAAGTGTTCAGTGAGACAGGGAGATGGGAAGGAAATTCATACTCATTCATTGGTAGGATGTATAGACTCAAGCTCCTGTTTGTTTATACAGATTAAAACATTAATTTTCTCCTACTGACCCCTACCTCATTGCCTCAGAATTCGTGGTTTGGACACCTTCCCTGGAAAGTTAAAGATGCAGGCTCAGAGCTCGTTAAGGGGAAGAAGGAAAGCCCTATCCCCGCGTACTGGCAAGTATCTTAAACTAGTAGGTAAAGAACAAAACTCTGCTGGGTTTGTTGATGTAATACTGAAAAATAAGTTCATTTTTTAATTTCCCAAAAGGTTTTGCTCAGTTCTAAACTGTGAGGTTGTAAAGGTGGGGAAGGGTATTTCCTCCCTCCAATCTCTTGCTTAGATGGGATGGCAACAAAGTATTGATTGGAACAAGCACAATCAGACTTTCATCGTGAAAAAATCAGTTTCCTAAATTTGGCTCACAAAAAACTATCTGATATATAGCTCTAAATTGCCATTAAAGGACAGTACAAAAGCTATTAAGTAATCAATTACAGCGATATATGATTTTGATTTTCCTCTCTTCAGTGTACTAATCTTTCTTTAGTATCTCCACTTAAAGCTGTCTCAAACCCTTTCTCCAAAAACGTTTCCCACATCCATATCCATTTTCTTTCAATGCAGCAGCACTAGAACTTCAATGCAATTCAAAACTACACTCTTCAGTCACTTACATGGTTGAGCCTTTACACTCTACTAATATTTTACACTATTTAGTATCCCAGTCTCCACAGATATAAATACTTAATTGTATGGAAAGTTGTAGTCCTTCCTATGACTGCTTGGGCAGGAAAATGGGTTCTTCATTTTTCACCTTTTACCTTTATTTGTCGAATACACTGTTGGCTGCTCAGGATTACAGATTAATTACAGGACAATTGCTCTCCTTTTCCTAAGAAAATCTTCAAAGGCTCCTCACCGGAAACACTGCATTTCAAACCTGAACCACCATGATAAACTGTGCGCAAGGGATCCTCTTACCTCTTCTTTTAGCCATTCGTTCTCTTTGATTTCTCTGCAACTGTTTTTGTCCAAGTATCTTATAGCTTTCTGAGAAAACACAATTTCAGATCATCTCATCTGAGAGCAGGATTTTGACAGTGCTGCACACTTTAAAGAAGAACCTTCTGCTGTTTAGCAGGAAATAATTAAGAAAAAGCCACACAACAAACTGTAGCAGCCCCCAAGGGATTACAAGGGGATTTAGTCCACGAGGCCAGCTGTTTCTACTCTATCATCCTGCCCAGTGCGGTTTATATGTCAAGCAATTCCCCAATATTTTATAACTTCCCATATTAAAATAGGACATTGTCTTTTTGCCTAAAAAGTTCTATGTTCCCACTACTGCTCAAATCTTCCTGTTTTCAGGAAAGCAAACCTTTAGCTATTAAAAACCCCAAGCAAAATCACAAATGAGGCAGTACTCATCAGATACTGTCAAGTGGCTTAAACATGTAGTGGTCTATGCTAATGAGCCAAGACTATAATTTAATTATTGATGTGAATAAGAGGAAAAGGAACAACTGGGAGGGAAGATGCCCCTGTAGATCACCATAAATGCAGTCCTTTGGATTATGTTCTCACGTGACTGAAAATTCCACGACTTAAGTCAGGGAATTCAAATACCTAAAGGGCCCAACCGGTGTTTTGTACTGAAGCACGGTTTGCATTTTGTGAACATAAAAAGTCATCACTACAAACATTTCCTAAATCATGTTTGCAAATCAGAGCTGGCAGAGATGAGAAAAGAATCTGTATATCAATAAGTCTAAATTTTACTGTAGACTGCACTTTTTTGGCATTTTTAAAATGTTGTACTTTACAAGTACAGAACAACTTTTTTTTTCCAAATTGATGTATATTCCCATGCAGACAATCTCTTAGTGTGTTCTTGTTTTTTGAAGTCTATGCAAACATCAAAATCAAGGTCTCTGCAAAAGTGACGTGCTCTTGAATAAGACAAGTGCCCCAGTTTCCCACACTTTGTTCCTAAAATGTCTCCCATCTACTCATTGTTAGTCTGATGTAAAAAAAAAGTACATGGGTGTATAACAATAACCATTGCCATGTTTAGTAAGCAGATGACAGTTTATTTTACTCTCAATTTATCAGAGAAGTTCCAATTTTTAAATAAAATTAAAATAATTATTAATGCAGAGCACATGAATCCTAATTATGATGCCGTTAGCACTCTTAAAAAAGGCAGAAGGAATGAATACCTCTAGGGCCTGTTCCTTACATAACTTCATGTGCCTCTCAACCAGTCTGTCCTTTTCTTCTTTCGCTGCTTTCAACGCATTTCTATAATATTCTTCAAAACAAAAAAGACAATCAGAAATCATTATCGGATATCCATTTCTCCTGACAACAAACAGATGATTGGCATGTTGTTCCCAAACTGGAACTCATCAGCCAGCATCACGTGCATAGATGCTCCACAGAAAAGGATTCAAATATCCTCGTCCATAGAAATTGTGTTCCTAACCCCAAAAGACAGTAGGGTTAACTACAAAATTAGAAATCTGAAGTGGCCTACACATTTCTGTTGGCAACTACAATGGCTAAAAAACTGAGCAATTCTCTGCTAAAATATTGGCATCTTAACACTAAATATTGTCTCTCAATAGCAGAACTCCTGGAGTCATGCAAGAGATTTGCTTAGAAAATTTATTTTTTAGGTATAGAAGCATATTGGATCATCTTATGCACATGGCATTTTTTAGACAGTAATTATACAGAACCTAATAATTATTCTGACTTATCTAAGCCTTCCAGGGGGTTCTAATTTGACAACAGGACGAAATGGAGAATGTGGCAATTACCTCAATGATTTGCTTTCATCCTTATTTGTGGTCATTATTTAGAAAGTATACCTTCGCCTAACTCAGTTTGTTTGGCTTCAGGTTCTACTCACTTGCTATTTAACTATTTTATCCTTCCCTTCAACTGGTTTTGTGCTATTCTAAATAGCCCACCTGCTGCCTGGTATTTTCTCCTTTTGAAGGAATGAATAAGATTTTAAGGAAAGCACTTCATACTTGTTCCAGAGGCCTGAAATTCAGCCTGGCTCTGCACTTGTGCTGCAGACAGCCTACTGCTGGTCTGGTTGTAAACCAGTATCTGGCCATGGACCCGCTGTGGAGTCAAAGGCAGTCAAATATGAAAGGTGCATTAATTGTGCATTAGTTCTTAATTTAACACTGTGCAAGCTGGCCTGCCTGAGTCAATCCACCATCTATAGACTTGGCAGAATGAAATGGAAGTACTTACATGCTAGAATTAATTCATCTTTTCATTCTTTCAGACAGCTAAACAACCTGACTTGTACTGGGAGAATGAAGAAAAGGAGAAACTGTTGAGACATACTCTTTCTAAGGAGGCTATTTTCCCTAACTCTCTCCCTGCAACACTGCTTTCACCAGACCTCATGTTAGTTTACATCTCTCTTCTGCTTTCTCTCCCCTCCAGCAATTTTGTTTAAAATGCCATCTCCAGACCAGTGACCTGTGTGGGCGCCAAGCCCTTTAGTGGTACCTACAGAGACAGAAACCTCTTCAACTACGCTTATTCCCTAAGCCTGATGATACACATTTGAGGAGTGGACAAGCCCTTTTTGCTGCCACATCACTCTAGAAGCTTTGTTAGGTTTGGTTGGCTGGGGGTTTTTTGGCGTCTTTTTTTTTGTAGGCTAGAAGACTGTACTTCCCAGCTATTTTATAAATTCAGTTTTAGGAAGTTAAGTAAAATAGTATGCTAACATCCAGCACTGGCAGCACCATTTTGCAGTATGTTAATTAGGCAACTGCTATATGTACCTCTGTAATAGGCTTTCTATAAATACACTTCCGTTCGACCACAAATTTTTGGCTCTGTACCCTGTGACATGCAGGAGGTCAGACTGAATGTTCTCACTGGCTCATTCTGGCATTCTATATAAAAGCCCATTCTCTTTTTCATTTCATATTTCAGCAGCTGTATAGCAAAGTTCTAAATGGATTAAGAACGTGGAAAATGCATAATGAAAAATATCAACCACTCCTGAATAAAGAAACGGGTATCTGACCAGCAATCTGGCAATGTAGAAAACACAGTGCAGATCTTAAGGATGATAAAATATGTTTCAAGAGACAAAAAGATAGCTAGCTGGCTCTTATCCACAGTAGTTGATGCCTGGTAATGGTTGGCACAGAATATACAGAGACCCTTAGAGCAGTGTCACTGCCTGTTACTACCAGCTGCTTGGCTGTGGCCATGCATACTGAGAGGGCCATAAAGGAAGAAAACCAGGACATCCTTCTCCCATTAGAAGCATGGGTTATGTAACAGTAAAATATTTAAATGATTTTAAGATACTGCAGCAGTGAAGAAATCGTTGTAAAGCACTCGGCACCAGAATACATAAGCTCTCAAATTAATTCCACTGTTGTGTCACTATTGAAATGGTTCCCAGTATTTGTATATGTCTGTTTTGAAGGGTCTCATACAAGACTACGCAAGGAGGAGGCAAAGTTCAGACCACTGGCTAAACAGCTCCCTCTAGTTCTGCATTTAAACCAGGCTGCTCAGTTCAAAAGACTCTGTTCCAAGAATGAGCTCACACTACTGTCCTGTCAAAGGAGTTTTCAACATGGGAAGTGCTTGTAGCATGATGAGAAGCTACAAGAGCATTGTCAACGTTCTCGAGTGTGACTGCTAAGGGACTCCTGTATGTAGGCGACCTAAATACACGTAGACTTATTTTTAGAAAAATGCTGTCTTCCATAATAATATTTTTTAAAAATGAGTTGCTTGCCTTTATACAAGAAAATAGTCAGAAGACAAGCTTATTACTTTCTTTAAGTGTTTGTAATTTCTGTAACTTTCTCAACTTCTTTAATAAAGGGACTTTTGCAGAGAGAGTAAGTTCTTCCATTTTATAGGATTATGCAGTCTCGTTTAGGCGCACTGTCTTAGAAAAGCTGATATAAACTACTATAACTTGAAATCAAACTAAATTTATAATTTCATTAATTCCCAGAAGTAATACATAAAGAGCTTGTACGACTTGCATACACTAGCTGTAAACTGACTTGCAGTCCTGTGATGGTCATCTTTTACTTGCTTGATGTCTTTTTCCAGATTCATAATCTTTTTGGCGTCTATTTCACTTCCTACATTTTTGTATTCCAACCAATAATCCCTCTCAGCCTCCTTTACCAAAAGTCTTCGGTCAGCTTCTTCAATCTGGGAGTGCAGATCTATTAAAGGAAGAACATCAAAAGACAAATTCCTTACCAATATCTTGAACTGATAATTCAAAATTCTTATGACTTCATCAAATTCTTTAATAAAGGTTCTTTCACTGGGATTGGAGAGAGAAGGGTGATTCTTCCACTCTACCATACATCACAACATGATGACCTCACATAGTGTCAAGGCCACCATCCTTGCTGAAAACAGCTTTATCTTATTCTGCCAAGGAGAGACAACATTTCTCACTGAAATGTTATAACCAAAGACACATTTGTCTCCCACGGAGAATCTCAGGAATGGCAGCCAGGACTTTCAACAATCAAAACTGGTCATTTTTGCTGCCATCAGTAATTTTTTTTTTTTTTTTTTTAAATCTTCCAGTGGAGCCAGTGTACAGGGCTTTCATAAAGTTCAGCTTAACGGAAAATACAAAGCCTTGCACAGTAATACACATCACTTGAAAGGAACAAAACAGAGTCTAATACATGAGGTCAGTTTCTAGAAAAGACCCACTTCCATTGAATTTTAACTCAGCTTAATTAACGGGTTTACTTATCAGCCTTCCACAATCTCATACTAGGCTTAGGGAGCTTAATTTTGGGGAAAAAAGGCTTTATGCTTTTTATGGAACAAAAGGAAGTTTAACCTCTATTTAAAAAGCAAAAAAAAAAAAGTGTTCAATCCCAACTGTGTAAACTGCAAACCAAAACTTCCATGAATTACAACATACCTTTCAGAAGGTGTTCTTCATCCTTAACGTACTGCCATACTTCTTTCAGTGACTCTTCCACATCCTCCCTAGTCACAACCTCCTTTCCATCTCGTTTTTCCTCCTCTTCTTCTATTTGTCCTAACGTCCGCCTGAGGCGCGCCTGCTGCTCTTTCTTCATGAGGTCGTTCTACGAAAGAACAACAGAAGAAAAGGCACGTGTTAAAACGTTTTCAAATTAGTTTTCAAAGTTAGAAACTCAGGTAATGAAGAAAAGGAAAAGGATGCACTGCAAAAAACACTCAGCCAAACAGCTGTTCTTCGTGTTTGAAAGGGATGGAGAGGAAGAGAGAATTTGCAAGTTTCAGAACTTTCTCGGTAACTCCAAGACCATTACAAGAAAATAAGAGACAAACGACTGCTTTGGTGCAGCACATGAACAGTCCTCTGGTGCCTGGGAATTTCCTTGTTGGTCGATTTAATAACAATATTTATTTGTAGGAGTTATTTATTCACTTCAACATTCCTCGTGACGTAGAAATATCAGACAATCAGGTCATTTCCATGGAACCAGAGTAGAGTCTTGTCAGAGTTGGAATTAGTTACACCTACTGATTCCACAACAGTCATATCCCCTTGCCCTGACCCTCTCAAGTGAGACCCAAATTATTTGAAATTACTGATTATGTACGTTTGCCCCCAAAGGACACCATAAAGGAGCAGATAGCCATCCCAGCCAAACTGTAGCAGTAACTATGCAATTGACAGTCTCAAACATTCCCCACTTCTAAAAGGATTATGTCTAAACCACTCAGAAATATTAAGCAGGAAACAAAGAAGGGAGCCCGAAGACCTGTCACAACATGGTTAAATCGAACAACTAGCACTTAAAGCATGCCCTGAAGTACCTTGCACAGTCTAAAATATGAAGGAGTACTTGAGAGATATGAACTAGCAGCAAATTGGGGGAATAACCATGAGACTTCAGAGAGAAGAGCCAAATGCCACTTCCACTGATAGTTACGGCCACAAATCAAACACAATCCAGGCTTCAAGACTGAAAGGAACACCAACGAAAGCTAAACAGATGGATACTTAGAAAAGCAGGGCAATTATCGGGCATCGGAAGGACAGAGAGACACTGTTTCCATGTCTTACTGCTATAAGAAGAGCAGACTGCAACTTGTTTAATTCAATTTAAGGATTTTTGAGCAATTTGGATTAATTTCATTAGGTAACTGTTTATATATCCACTTTCAGAGTTCACTGCTCTCAGTCATCAGATATTATGGTTCTTTATATATGGTTCTTTATATACAGTTCTTTAAAGTGTCACTCAGGTGTGATCAGTAGCTACATAACCTTGTTTCTAAAAATCACTCAACACAACTCTCAATCCTCAAGAAAGCGACTCTTCATCAAGCAGTTCTAAAAATTGCACCTAGACAATCATGTGATGCTCCTTCTGCTTGATTCTTGTAACTGAGTTTCTAAGAATAACTAAACTCTCATAGATACCTGTGCAATTCCGTTACCTCAGCAGTGAAGCAAAGAAAGTCAGCAAACCTCAATACTCGGTTAGATCTGGCAATACTACTGACAAAACTGAACTTAATACTGTTTCCTCTTCTGTGAACTGAAAGTATATTCTTGACTTCCCTGAGGAATATTTACAGGACTGTTTAAAAAGGCACATCTGAATGTACCACAGTAAAGTTACCTCCTGGAAGGTGGGCTCACTGTCCTGTGTTTGCTGCAGAGTAAGATGAAATACTTTGGTAGTTACTGAGGATCTCACTTTTACTCACTGCTGTGTCCAATTCTGCAATGTGCTACTCCTGCAGCTCCTTTTGTTCCATGGTTACATTCAGACATTTATGCTTTGTGTCACATTTAATTCAGTTGACACTTTAACTTTCAAGCACAAAAAGCGAGTCACTAACTCTGGTTTCATTGACTGTAAGAAATTCACTGCAGTCACTAGTTATAGTAAATGTAGTATTAGGATTAAAAGAATAAAATCGAATCTGTGAGTTAAAATATCACATATAAAATGTGTTGGGAGAAGGATGCATGGTCACTTACTCTCTCATGATATTCTTTGTTCTTTTTTTTCACTTCTTTCAGACCAAGCAAAAGCCGATCAATTGCTGCTTCTTTTGTCTCAATTCTGTGGAGAAAGAGTAAAGAAAGGGAAGTTCTTACAAAAACTGAAGAGAGAGGAATGTTGTTTAACATTAGATGTATGTTATTTAACATCTAGATGAGATGTAAATACTATTGAAACATTTATTTTTGTATCATATTCCTTGACTCATTTTGGTAGATACCGCTGTCTTACTACATATAAAGAAATTATTTTCTATATGTATCTGGACCTTCATGTTAGTTTGGATCTCATGCTCCTGCTGAGAAACAGACTCCCTGACTATACTGCTGCTTTTTAACTGCTAGAGAGGATTAAGTTGGTTTTTTCCTTCTGGATGTGGTTTAGCTGACCTACTGCACAGGTCTTTTTTAGAACAAGATTATTTGTGCTCCAAAAATATTTATTACTCATCACTGCAGAGGAAGCCTAGGCAACTCTCTCAGACATAGGGCAGAGGAATCCCAAATTGGAGAATTAAATGGAATTCAATTCTTCTGAAAATTTGGTTTGATGAGCTTCATAAACTGCATTTGTACACTGAGAGCTTGTTAGCTTTTAAGAAGCGCTAAGGGAAAAGCAGCCTGAGTAGTTTCCTTTAAGTATGTTTAGACATTTTTGTCCAAAAAACTAGCTCACTGTTTTCAGAATTTTCATAGACTACTCATCATCCTCTTCGCCACAGCTGTAAAATAAAATAAGCATTTTTTTCTGGTGTTCTCTCTTGTAGAATGTGAAACGCCGGGTTGCAAATGGTGTCTATTTGCAAAATTCTCTGTAATCTTTCCCTCTCTTCCCGGAATTCCTTCACCATACAGCACAATAGAGGCAAGTACTACAATTATCACAGTATCTTTTACTGTTTCAACAGCTATTGTTTCTTGGGTTTTTTGTTTTGGGGTTTTTTTGCCCATCCCTATTGTATTGTGGTTTTAAAAGAAGGACATTTTTTCCGGGTTAAGTTTAGATCACTCAGTCATGCAAATTGCAGGTTACTAGACTTGCATTCTCTGTGTGCTCCAACATATTCCTCAGGTTTTCTATCAAGTTCAAGGATATTAGTTAGAGAGTCTAGAACAGAGATACAGCGGTACGGGGGTGATGGCTACGGCAAAAATATCTCAATTATTAGACAGAGGTGACAGCTTGGCCACATACTGTGAACTCCAAAATTACCTGCCATTTTAAACTATTTCAGTATTTTGAATACTGACACTGATCTTAATTTCTGCTACTTTAGGATTTTCCATGAAGTGGTTGTCCGTATCCATCACTTCGTTGATGTCAAAAATTTATGAATTTGCTGTTTTGTCTGCTGCATATTGGAAATTTCCCATTTAGATTATTTTGTCAGATTCAAAGAGCTACAAAACAGCTAAATTGATGATTCCTTCAATTCTATTTTTCTTAACTCTGTATAGTAAGTTTCATCTAGATGATTCCATCATCTAGAAAAAACCACTCCCCTCCAGAACCATGACAGCTTCATTGTCAGCTATAGGATGTTACTCAAGCGAGTGATTCATGGGATTGTTGTTCCCAACCAACCAACCCTGAAAAAGAAAACTGTTCTGAAATGCAAAAAACCTTACTATGAACAGCAACCGTTCTTCAAAGTACAGAAGAAAAAGCAGGAATGGAAGTTAAATAAATACTACAAGTTTGATAAATCCTGAAGTGGAATCTGAAAGATATCTGCTTGTATGATTATGCTGTTTTGTTCAATGATGTGGTACAGAGAAGTTATAGATTATAGAGGTGAAAAGACAGAGGGAAAGAGAGAGCAAGAGGGAGAGAGAGAGCAAGAAGGAAAGAGAAAAAGATAAAAGACAGAAAAAAAATACTTTTCTTCCCTTTTTCCCCTACTGTTGTTGGAGAAACTGAGTATCTTCTGTCAGTACAGAACACATTTCAGTGGAAGACTTCAGACAAATGAGTTGTTCGCTTGGATATCTGAGTCTCCATACCCATAACTCTAACAGCAAGTAGTGGTGGTTTGCTTTTTTTTTTTATTCTCAGGCTAGTAACACAGTTTTCTTGTTTCTTAGCGAAATAGATGGGTTGATTTGTTGACTTTTTGGATGGTATTTATTTGTGATATGATTCGGATAAATCTGGTCTTTTTCCCTATGGAAACTTGTGCTGTGTAAAATAAAATAGAAAATCCCACATAAACCCTGGAAACATCCTATAGGTATCAGTAGAACTGTATGTGGTGCTCTTTGGTTTGCTTACCCTGCTTTTCATTTCTGCATCAAGGCAGTACTTCTTGCTCCCTAAATGCTAAAAATTGTTGAATATTGGATGCTGTTGAGGTTTTTCCTTTTTGATTTCCATCTCTTTGATAAAAGTCACAGAGGTTAATTTTAATCCTTTCAATCATCTACTCAAGGGACTGGAGATCAAGTAAATTGGACTATTTTGTAACTACTTCTGACATTCCCCTCTTAGCTTTTATTTTTCTCTGCTTGGTTTTAAGAAACCTTTAAGTTATCCTTCCATTATTTTCAAAATAAAACACTTCCCTTTGTGTTCCGCTCTCAGCTGCACCAAAGTAATTCTTAAAGACCTGGCTAGTGACTACATACCTCTGTGGACACCAAGGAACCCTAAAACAGAGTCAAATGTGATCTTGGCACTTGCTACTAACAGACAAAACTGTGGTGGCTTTTTTTGCTTTATTTTTGTTTTTAATAAAACTTTTTTTCCCAAGTTATAACTTAATGGCGTAAAATTATTTCTGACCCACTTCAGTGCTTTCTTATAGGTGTATTTTATAAAGTGTGCATTTCCAAAATAGCCTTGAAAACCTAAAATAAGACACAGAAGAACAGTACACAACTGCCACAGTCAGTCAGCTCAGGCTCTGAGTTGGATAACTTGTCTTTGTCATCTGCTTTACTAATTCACATATTCTATACGAGTGAAAAGTCAAATATATTAAACCTACTGATATTCTAGTAAGGGTTCTGGGAAAGCTGATTCAGGTTCAGTAAGTTGCTCTTCTGGTTTCTCTTCTTTCTTCTTCTCTTCCATGCTTTTTGTTGTACTTGTGCTAGAAGTTAGACCTGAAGGGAGGAAAGGGCAAGAAGAAAAGAAAAAAAAAAAAGAACTGAGAAATGAATGACTTACAAAATCTCATATGTTCACCAGACTCTGTCACTTGTGACAAGTTCTTAACAGTTCTGAAATAAACAATGTGTTTTGTTGACAACAATAATCCTGCCCAGGGTAGCACTCAGGCCCCTGATTTTGGGACAACCTGAAGTGTTGGGACAACCTGAAGTGAACAGTGGCCTCTATCACTAGTGATTTATTACATCCCTCGTTGTGGGCTGTGTTTTACATTCTTGCAAATCAAACAAGCAGTTGTTCCTTTTCCAGTCCTTTGTCTCTGTTTATCAGGCTTGTTTTATCGAGTCCACTTGTTAATATGCATCCCTCTCCCTCTCCTTCT
Source organism: Calidris pugnax (assembly GCF_001431845.1). Classification (NCBI taxonomy): domain Eukaryota; kingdom Metazoa; phylum Chordata; class Aves; order Charadriiformes; family Scolopacidae; genus Calidris; species Calidris pugnax. The sequence continues at coordinate 2,554,157 of NW_015090836.1, forward strand.
GTTCTTCTAGTGCTATGAATATTTGCCTTTCACTGCAACTCTGAGAGCAGTTTTCATTGTCAGAGCTGGAACAAAACCACTCTCTGAAGGGATATGCATGTCAGCAGTATTCCCTGGGTGTGTTGTCACAACTACCAACCTCAGAATTCAACTGACAATGAATAGTTCTGTAATGGCACTGGCAGCATATATTATAGAAAATAAAAAAAGTCACAAGAAAAGGGCACTTACGAAGATTCCTCACTTCCAGCGGTCACATAACCAAATGCCAAAACCAGATTAGTTCATGTAACATAGGAGGTTTTATTACTGAATGAGTAGAAACATTGTTTATAACTTGTTTTCACAAGAAATTGCTTTTCTGAATTTTCACAATTGTCACTCTAATAGCTATAATCAGTACCAACTTGTCCTGTGACTAAATACAGCAGGCTGGACACTTTTCCTGTTAAAACCAGCACAAGGAAACAGAAAAAAAGACAGTGGAAAGCTACAGAGCAAGCCTGCCAAATCTATGTGAAATCAAGGGAATGGAGTGAAACCAGCTATCGACAGATGCACTCTAATCCATATGCTGGTGCATGCCCTCTCGCTGCACTCACCATACCCTGAAGCAAGGCAACGACAGCTTTCTGTACACAAAATAACTTTCTACCCTAAATGAGTAGTTGATGCCTGCTGATGAAATAACTGAGGGTGCTGAGGGCAGGCAGTGTGCTGTAAAAAAGGATGAAAAAGGAATGCTCACTGTATGGCAGCTCTACAAGGGAAGTGAAAGAAAGGATCAAGGTACCTTGGAGTCTATGTCCCCGTGCAGCTGCTTGCACCTTGGAACATCTTTTTCATAATGTTTTCTCCAGAAGAATTTTACTCCCACTCTCCTGGAAACTGGCTTGTGCAGATTTCGTCTGTTCTGCTGCTGAAGAAAAGTTCACACTCGTAGGGTCGATTGTCTAGAGCTGTCAGTCACTGTCTTTGTCCCACCTGATTATTTATGTCACAGAAAAAGCTAATTTTATTCACAGAAACCTGGAAAATTCTGACTCCCACCAGCAATGTCTTGAACTTCTGAAGTGTCCCAGATCAAAGTTTTAAGGGTTGCTCCACATTAGTTAAATATTTCTTCTATAGAACTTCCACCGTCTTTGCACCACCTGATTATTTATGTCACAGAAAAAGCTAATTTCATTCACAGAAACCTGGAAAATTCTGACTCCCACCAGCAATGTCTTGAACTTCTGAAGTGTCCCAGATCAAAGTTTTAAGGGTTGCTCCACATTAGATAAATATTTCTTCTGTAGAACTTCACAGTTCACACCTGTAGCACAGCGTCACCACATGATTTCAGTAAGCCTTACTGACATTTACCATCTAAAAAAACCCCTTTTGTACCTGAGCATCCACTTGAGTCTTTAAATATTTCTTCTATAGAACTTCCCAGTTCATGCCTGTAGCACAGCATCACCACATGACTTCAGTAAGCCTCACTGACATTTATCATCCAAGAAAAAACCCTTTTGTACCTGAGCATCCACTTGAGTCTGAAGCCATATTAAGTCATTAATATTCACAAACAACCTTTGCAGATACCAATTCAAGTTAAGCTTCTGTTTACCGAATACAATATTTTTCATTAAACTTAAAAATCCAATCCACATGACTGTTCTAAGACTGAGATTTTTAAAAAAGACCAAGTGAATTAAGAAAAAATCTCACTGAGAGAGGAGGTCAAGCACTTAGCTCCCCTAGACCCCTTTGACATTTCCAGCCCAAATGAACAAGTGCAGGATACATTTTTTAAGTATACAAAATGATCTGTCATCATTCTTCAGTGCAAAATTAACTGTGGTGGCATTGATTCCACTTTCATTTGAGCATTGATTTTACTGATTTTCCTCAGAAATGGAAGATCATTGCAGCAATCCCTAACTTTTTTTTTTTTTTAATGATCTCTGTCCCTTCCACTAAATGGAAAATCAAGTCTCCTGGTTAAAACTGGATACAAACTGAAACATTCTGAGCAGCAGAACTTTGAAAAGGTTTTGCAGGTTTTTTGCCAACTCCAGCCCCAGGTGAGCTCCAGTGATACATTTATGAAATTCTTCCTGTGCAGGGAGCAGCAAGAAAGCCTCCAAGTTAAATGATCTCTGTCCCTTCCACTAAATGGAAAATCAAGTCTCCTGGTTAAAACTGGATACAAACTGAAACATTCTGAGCAGCAGAACTTTGAAAAGGTTTTGCAGGTTTTTTGCCAACTCCAGCCCCAGGTGAGCTCCAGTGATATATTTATGAAATTCTTCCTGTGTAGGGAGCAACAAGAAAGCTGCACAACAAGGTAAAAAAAATATATCGTAACAGATTTGCTGGATTTTGCAAACCATAGAAAATATGCTTACGTGAGAGAGAAGGAAAAATATTTAGGGGGACTGAGAATTGACTGCAGATTTTAAACCAACAGGAAAACATTTACAGAGGGCAAGACTGATTTCTTCTCCCAGACAAATAAATCACACGGCATAATTCTTGATGGACCCCCATTATCCCTACCAGAACTTTCTCAATCAACAAATATACTGCCATTATATCGTTAGAAGAAGTAAGTAGATCCCACACACTGTGACCCAAGTACTGTGACTCTCCACCCATTGCAGGGCCCACCTGGATGGCAGCTCACCACCCATGTAAGCTCAGTCACTACCATCACCAGCATTTGCACCCACACTATTGCCCCTGTATCTCAAACAGCTGCTTTACCAGCAGCCTCCGCTCCTTCAGTCCCCATCAATAATTACCTCAGCACTCTGCGACCACACCATAGAAGCAGAGAATAATTTAGGTTGGAAAAGACCCTTGGGCCCCCATCAATAATTACCTCAACACTCTGCAGCCACACTATAGAATAAGAGAATCATTTAGGTTGGAAAAGACCCTTGGGATCATTGAGTCCAATCATCAACTCTATAAAGTTGTCCCCTACACCATATCCCCCAACACCACATCTAAATGACTCTTAAACACGTCCAGGGATGGCGACTCAACCACCTCCCTGGGCAGCCCATTCCAGTGTCTGACCACTCTTTCTGTGAAAAATTCTTTCCTAAAGTTCAGTCTAAACCTACCCTGTTGGAGCTGGAAGCCATTCCCTCTCGTTTTGTCACTAATTACCTGCGAGAAGAGACCAGCACCAACCTCTCTACAGTGTCCTTTCAAGTAGTTGTAAAGAGTGATGAGGTCTCCCCTCAGCCTCCTCTTCCTCAAACTAAACAGTCCCAGCTCCTTCAACCGCTCGTCATAAGATTGATGCTGCAGGCTCAGACCATAACCCCTTCCTGATCTCCAATGCAGGCTAAGAATTCCCTCTGCCCTCCTGCCTAACCCTTCTGTGTATCCCTTGCACGTATTCCCTGCTGCCCCCTTCATCACCAGATGTCCCAGGGGACGAAGCTGGGCCACCCCTCACAGAGCATCCACAGCCACCAGACCCCATTGGTAGTCACTCTGTGCCTAAGCCCCCACCCTTACTGCTCCCCCCACCTCTGAGCACCAAAAGCTCCCTATATGGCCCAGCTCTGAGGCATCTCCTCTCCCTCTGCCACCATCCACACCCAAGTCCCCCTCATGGCCCTCACCACCTGTGCCCCCAAGGCCTCAACCGTCACCGCAACGGCCCGGTACCCGGTCACCACCCGGGTTCTGGCTGCACCCACACACTGTTCCTGCTCCGGGCGTCTCAGGGGACGAAGTGAGCCACCTCTCACAGAGTGTCCACAGCCACCAGACCCCACTGGTACTGTCACTCTGTGCCTAAGCCCCCATCCTTACTGCCCCCCCCACCTCTGAGCACCAAAAGCTCCCTGTATGGCCCAGCTCTGAGGCATCTCCTCTCCCTCTGCCACCATCCACACCCAAGTCCCCCTCATGGCCCTCACCACCTGTGCCCCCAAGGCCTCAACCGTCACCGCAACGGCCCGGTACCCGGTCACCACCCGGGTTCTGGCTGCACCCACACACTGTTCCTGCTCCGAGCAGCCTCCCCGGCCCTTCCGCAGGCCCCACAGCTCCCGGCCCCGGTAGGCCCGGCGGTCAGTTAGGGCCTACAGTCAGGGCCTTACCGCCCGCCCCGCCGCGTCAAAGGCCGCCGGTCGCCATGGCAACGGGAGCCCGCGTTCCGCGGGGCGGTGGCGCCCCCTGGCGGCGGCGAGAGGGACCTACCGCCGGGGGAAAAGCCCCCCGCACCCCGGGCTGCATCCCCAGCAGCGCGGCCAGGGGGGCGAGGGGGGGGCTCTGCCCCTCTGCTGTGCTCTGGGGAGACCCCCCGGCAATGATGGGGGGCCTGGAGCATCTCCCTTACGAGGAGAGGATGAGGGACTTGGGTCTTTTTAGTTTGGAGGAGGTTGAGGGGGATTCTGATCAACACCTATAAATACTTAAAGGGTGGGTGTCAAGAGGACAAGGCCAGTCTTTTTTCAGTGGTGCCCAGGGATAGAACATAGTGCTGCAGTCTCTGTAATTAAGGCATATTCATTAAAGCAAGAACAAGACACTTCTAGTCCTATAGGCAGAGATCATTATTTGCAATGCATCTATGTTGAAGACAGTAGGGAGACACCGTCTGTGTTTATTCAGTGGCCCCACGCAACTGTTCAGATGAGAAAGCAAAAAAAAGAAACAAACCAAAAAAAACCCAAAATCATAAAGAAAAACCTAGTGACTTAGTGCTGCAGTCTCTGTAATTAAGGCATATTCATTAAAGCAAGGACAAGACACTTCTAGTCCTACAGGCAGAGATCATTATTTGCAATGCAGCTGTACTGAAGACAGTAGGGAGACGCCGTCTGTGTTTATTCATGGCCCCACGTAACTGTTCAGATGAGAAAGCAAAAAAAAAGAAACAAACCAAAAAAAACCCAAAATCATAAAGAAAAACCTAGTGACTTTCAATTTCCTTCTCCTGTATTAAGGATTGACTGGTGCTCTCAGGACACAGCAGCCAGCTGACACACAAGCCAGGTGTTGAATAGAAGGCAAGGACAAGACACTTCTAGTCCTACAGGCAGAGATCATTATTTGCAATGCAGCTGTACTGAAGACAGTAGGGAGACGCCGTCTGTGTTTATTCATGGCCCCACGTAACTGTTCAGATGAGAAAGCAAAAAAAAAGAAACAAACCAAAAAAAACCCCAAAATCATAAAGAAAAACCTAGTGACTTTCAATTTCCTTCTCCTGTATTAAGGATTGACTGGTGCTCTCAGGACACAGCAGCCAGCTGACACACAAGCCAGGTGTTGAATAGAAGGCAAGGAAAAAGAAAGACCAGGCTCTTAAGCCAGCTGGCAAAGATAAACACAGTCTTGACCTTTGTACTTTGTAGCTCAAGATCTTTAACTTGGAGATATTTAAATCCCATTAAGCCAAAAAGTAATGGTGCTTAAACTTGACTTTGCCATTTTTCTATTTGCATGGGCAGACAATATTATATCTTTTAAAAAGACTTGTCTTACATCCAGAAAAAAGAAAATATGATGATAAGTTTGCATCTCTATTTTGCCGGTTTAACAGTGTTTGCCAGGATCAGGTGGTGCTTTCAGCTCTTCCTTGACCCTCTGTTAAGAAGCTTGAACGTGGGTACCAGGGAGATCTGCTCCATGAAATGGGTGACAATACAAGATATTCTCACTGGTACGTGCTTTGCAGAGGGAGCTTTCCCCCCATCCTCCTTTCGATACGGTTCTGGAAAGGTGGTCAAAAGGTATAAAACTCGACTCCCAAGACTGGGACAAAATGCTCCTTCCCTTGAATGGGGGAAGCTGGGTTTTGTGACAAGATTTGCCCTTTCTTCTGCTACGTGGTCAGAGATGTGGTCAGAAACTGGGTGGACTGGAAGAAGCGGTGAGGGTTACTGCTTCTGTTGGCCCTTCAGCAGTAGATACAGTGCTGGAGCTCACCTGCCTTTCTGTGTGAGGATGGCATGTCGGAATCACAGAATCACAGAATCTTCTAGGTTGGAAGGGACCTTAAAGATCATCTTGTCCAACTGTCAACCTAACTGACAAAAATAGACACCCACACAACAAACAAGGAGCATCATCACTAAACCATACCTCCCAGCACTACATCAACCCGTCTTTTGAACACCTCCAGAAGTGCTTTGGGAAGAAGCAGTTCATCTACAAAAATGTCTGGAGCTGGAAGGATGGTGCTGCTAAAGAGGATGGAAATGATCTGTGTGGATTGCAGCTTCCCACCTCTCCCATGAGCTGGGCATGGCGAACTCCTGCTGAGAACCAGCTGAATCCCAGCAGCCTTTTGGTCAGAAGGGTTGTGAGTAGAAAAGAAATATTCCCTCTCCTCTCAAGCAAGCTCCTTTCCTCCAGAGGAAGAAGGGAAATCCTTCATTTTGGGAAGAGGCAGATCATGTCTGGGGGGGATGCTGAGTTCAGCAAAGCTCAGTTGGAGCAACCTCCAGCTCAACCAGGCCATCTTCAGGGCTGTGGTGGCTTTGATGGGCCTCCTTCACAAAGGCCTGGCTGGATGAGGCTTTGAGCAACCTGCTCTAGCAGGAGGTGTCCATCCCCGTGGCAGGGGGGTTGGAACTCAATGATCTTTAAGGTCCCTTCCAACCCGAACCATTCTATGATTCTAAAGAACAGTATCAAGGGCATGTATGTGGCCAGATGTCCTGGCTGAGAGAACGAAGGATGAATCTTCTGAGGTTATGTAGGTTAAAATCGCCCCTCCTCCTTTACATTGTCTCCTTGGCCAGGGAAAGATGTCACCACGTTCTGTTGTCCTGTGCTGCCCCTTCTCTGTGATGTCCTGCCCCAATCCCCAGCCTGGTTATGAGACAGGGAAGGTTTTCAAGCTTTCTCAAGCGTTGCTCTGCTTGGGAAGCCAGGGTAGGCACGACCATTCTGACCTGGGATTTCACGGTCATCAATACATCTTCCCATGTCATTTCAGCTCTCCATGGACCACAGGAAAGACAAGCGTCCTGCTGTGCAGCAGGCAGCAGCTCAGGTCCTGAGGGACAACTGGGCAGACCTGCAAAACCTTTAGAGCAAGGAAGAAGTCACCAAAGAGCATCTCCTGCAGAAAAAGTGAGGATTAGGAAGACAACACAGGCAAGGAAATAGCAGCCAGGCCACAGAGAGTTGGCTGGCTGTGTTACCAGGGAGTCAGTGCAACCAGCAGAGAAGGATGAAGTATTGCACATTGAACAGAACCCAGGGGTGCTTCTCTGGGACCCAGGGTCTCTTGGCAAGACCATGTCTGGAGGTGCAGCCAAGAGCCACTTCTGAGAGTTTCAACTCTGGTTTTTATGTTGCCTAACCCTCAGCTGGGGCTTGCCCAGGAAAATCCTGGGGAAGATCTGAAGAAAGAATGAGAATCCCTGTTCCTTCTATTGCAAAATACCCACGAGGGGTTTGAATACTGCATAAGCATTGGGAGTCCTGCTCCTCTGTGAAGCCTGAGATGGGGTGAAGGTGATGGGCTGTTCCTGATGAAGAAACAAACAGCTCTGGCTATATTGAAGGAAGGATGGACCAGGCAGACCTTCTTCTACTGAGCCATGCAGAAAGCCCAGTGAGAGTCTAAGGAGGCAGACGTAGAACCCAGAAAGGGCTCTGAAAGATATGGGACTTGGGAGCAAGGCAGAAACAGAGGATATATCTCTAGAGGTCCTGTATTCCACCAACAATATGTCCACCATGAGAAAGGACACAAGGCAGCAGAGTATTGCTAGCACTGGTTTTGAACTGGCGAGTCCTGCTGTATTCAATAAATATACAAAAACTGATAAAAGGGCAGGGGCAGTATGGGGTGTTTGGGCAATTGCATCTTTAAATAACTAGAGAAATTAAACTAAGCCTTTTACAAACACCCTCTAGGACTGGAAAAGAAGCCTTCCCTGTTTTGGGGCATTTCTTTCCAGAATTTTCAGCCTTGCACCCTGCGGGAAAGCAAGCCAGAAAACACAGATTGCATCAAAAAGGGGCAATGCAGAGAACACGGTTTCCTTCTCGGTGACCTTCAAAGATGGTCTGCTGAAGGTGCTGCTGAAAAAAAATTCTTATAGCAAAATTCACTCCAGAGAGCTGGTTCCTATTCTGACCCCATCCCTAACTCTGAGTTTCCCACTGAGCTGTCCCACTGGCTTGACAACTGGAAGAGAAGTTCTCATGTTTCTTTAAACTTTTTTTTTTTTCTCCTTGTTTTTTTTTAACTTTGGAAATCTGATAAGAGGGTAAAGCCACAGTGAGATTAGAAATTTCCATGGAAAGTGCCAGAACCATTTTTTATATATCACTAGGACATGGAGCTTTTTTTGGCTCCTTGTTCTGATCAAGCTTAAAGTGACAAATTCACCTTTTTACAGATATGTTCACAAAGAGGACAACTGTGACAGACTAAAACTGCGTATGGAAAGGAGGAGAAAGCACTTGGTTTAATGACAAAAGACTATCTAATTAAGCATGAGACAATATTTCTCATCAATTGTAAAGCCAAAACTATCTTGATCAGTCCTGAAGGAAAAGTGCAGTTATTCACAGACTCCTTCTCTCCTCCTAGAAATCATCAAACCCCAAATTAGGGCTTCAGGTCTTTTCCTCAACTGGCCATTTTAGAGCAGTCTCTAGCAATGCTGCCTAATAGCTCAAATTTAAAGATGCCCTGGTTGGTGGTAGCAGAACTTAGAGAGTTTTATCTCAGAGCAAAAGAGCAGGAAAATGATTAGGCCTTATTCGTGCACATTCGCTCTTTAAAACCATTTCTTTCATGATCATTATTATCAAGCCAATCTCTTTCTTACCACAGAGAGCACCACAAACAGCTAAATTACCCACACTCTTCACACTGTTTCCTTTCGCCGTTTACACCTTCGGTATACATTTTCTTATTATGTTTTAAAATATTTTTTACAATTATTTTTAAAAGATTTTTTGAAGCCTTATTGTTTAACCTCCCCCCATTAAAAAAAAAAAAAAAAATGGGGTTTAACAGAAGTCAGGACAGAGGATGCTCAGCAGGCTAAGGGCATGGGGCCTAGAACATCTCTCTTATGAGGAAAGGTTGAGGAACTTGGGTCTTTTTAGCCTGGAGAAGAGAAGGCTGAGGGGGGATCTGATCAACACCTATAAATTCTTAAAGGGTGGGTGTCAAGAGGATGGGACCGGTCTTTTTTCAATGGTGCCCAGTGACAGGACAAGAGGAAACGGGCACAAATTTGAACATAAGAAGTTCCACCTAAACATGAGGAGGAATTTCTTCACTTTGAGGGTGGCAGAGCCCTGGAAGAGGCTGCCCAGAGAGGTGGTGGAGTCTCCTTCTCTGGAGACATTCAAAACCCACCTGGACACATTCCTGTGCAACCTGCTCTGGGTGGACCTGCTTTGGCAGGGGGTTGGACTAGATGATCTCCAGAGGTCACTTCCAACCCCATATCATTCTGTGATTCTATGGGCAGACAAGCAGACTGACCAGCCCCATTTACATATGACCAGCCTTTCTTATCCCCTTATCCCTCTGTTTTCCCATGCTTGTTCCCCTCCAAAATACCTTTATCCCTCCTTTCTCCCCACCTTTGGTCCATCCCCTGCATATCCCTTAGTAGCTCTTGTCAATCTGACAATCTTGCATCCCACAATGTGTGTCACCCCCACAGGCAGTGATCCCCCAGTCTGTAAGGTGCTGGGACAGCCCTGGGAGGGACCATGTCTCTGAAGGGGTTATTGGGGCTCCCTCAGCTGCCCTTGTGCTCCTTCCTGTGTGTGAAGAGGGACCTTTGATGGGTGATAGCTCCTGTGGTGGGCTTGGGAGCAGCCAGGCAGGGAGAAGATGGGATGATTTCCTTTCTGCTTTGCATAATGGCTACAAAGACATGTTGAATGAGGGGCTGAAAGACAAAAGGTGATCCACTTTCTGAAACTGATCGGAATATTGCTACGCAAAGATACCTGCAGGTTTTTATCTTAAAGGTGTCATAACAGTTTGTGTTGTCCTGCAATCAAAAACATGCTTATATCTTTTTATTGCTCTGAGAGCTTAACAACTCTGTGACTATGTATGGGGAACACTAAGAGGAAGGTTGGTAGGGCCCTTCCTTCCATCAGTAGCTTTGGCCCTCTTGGTGCGACCTTGAGAGTGCTCAGGCTTAATCCACACGAAAAACGGACACCTTTTTCTTTCACAAACCCCCAGATTCTTCAGAACTACTACGTCAGTGTAAAGTAACCGTGGGGACAGGCTGTGTACTGGTTTCAGACTCTTTCCACCTGAAGTTCCTGAAGAATCATTCTGAGGGTCTTTGTCACGCATGTTGTTCGGGTATTTCCAGTATTGTAGACACTCAAGCTATGAACTGGCAACTGGTCTGAACTGGGACACTGAGCCCCTGCATGCATAATCCTACAGATTTCACCTGAATCCATTTCAAGAACAGATAACTAAACTAAATGTGAGTAGGACAGAACATACATATATATTTTAACCAACACAGCACACACCCCATACACAGTTTCACAGCTGTCACTTGTCACGAGGCCTCTGCCACCTGGAGCTTCCTAACAGCAAGGAGCTACTTTTCCCTAAACTTGGGTCCAAAGTCCTTGATTAAAGGGGTAATTGGTTTGGGCAATGGGTTCACCAGACCCATCACTTCCAGCTCCATCCAGCAGAGGCCAGGCGTACCTACAGCTGCCAGCACACACAGCCTGTCTGGACTAAAAAAGGCTCAGTTTTACCCTTCCTTCTTTTCCTTTGGGACTGCTGTGAGAGGGGGGGAAAAAAGAGATATGTAACACAACAGAAAAATACATTCCATGTACCAAGAGTGTCAAAGGGGACCTCACTTCTAACTAACATACCTGTCCTGGTTTGGGGTAGAACAGAACCAACTTTGTGTTTAGTAATTTTATTTCTTTGTTTCTTGATTTGCACTGGAGTTCAGTGTGGGTTTGAACAGGTACATCGTAGTATGCTGTATTAGGATGAATAACCAGGATATGCGGATGAGAGATGCTTGAATGAAAATTATTGTAGGGAGAAACTGATTTTTAAGCTTTTACAAGGTCTCTAATTCACTTTGATCCTTTTAAACTGAACAGAAGCCTTATTAAAGGCTTATTAAGCCAGAATTTTACTGGATAGTGCATAAAGCTTGCTCTAATCCCTGATTTTGCCAGTGGGAAAGAAGAGCCACAGATAAAATACATGAAATTGAAAAGACGCATAGTTTACCAAAGCTTTATGCCAATGTCATGTATACTATTTTTTTTCGAAAAAGCATTAAATTGTTTGAGTAGGAGGTGGAAGATAAGGATTTACGATTAGCAGGAAGCCAATGCTGATGATCGAGGATCTGGGGAGCGAATGGACTCAGGCTGGGAAGGCAATGGGGAAGTCATTTAAAACCAGGCTGGCTCCTGCAAATGGGACCAGAGCAATCACCTCACGGGCAGGCCCTGCTCCCGGGTTCTCCAGGGACTGAAATCCTCCAGCTGCCCCCAAACAGAATTAAAATATAAAGCGAGTGCTGTGAGAAGAGCAGGCGTAGTGGGAAAATTGGTAACCCCAGGCACAAATACAGGTTGGGTGGAGAATGGCTGGAGAGCAGCCCTGAGGAGAAGGACTTGGGAGTGCTTATGGACGAGAAGCTCAACATGAGCCGGCAGTGCGCACTGGCAACCCAGAGAGCCAACCGTGTCCTGGGCTGCATCAGGAGAAGTGTGGCCAGCAGGTCTCGGGAGGTGATTCTGCCCCTCTACTCTGCACTCGTGAGACCCCACCTGGAGTACTGTGTCCAGCTCTGGAGTCCTCAACACAGAAAGGACATGGACCGGCTGGAACAGGTGCAGCGGAGGGCCATGAAGATGATCAGAGGGATGGAGCACCTCTCCTATGAAGACAGGCTGAGGGAGCTGGGATTGTCCAGCCTGGAGAAGAGAAGGCTCCGGGGAGACCTTATAGCGGCCTTTTAATATCTGAAGGGTGCCTATAGAAGAGCTGGGGAGGTGTAATGATAGGACAAGGGGAAACGGTTTTAAATTGGAAGAAAAAAGATTCAGATTAGATCTCGGGAAGAAATTTTTTACTATGAGGGTGGTGAGACACTGGAACAGGTTGCCCAGGGAAGTTGTGGCTGCCCCATCCCTGGAGGTGTTCAAGGCCAGGCTGGATGTGGCCTTGAGCAACCTGCTCTAGTGGGAGGTGTCCCTGCCCATGGCAGGGGGGTTGGAACTGGATGATCTTTGAGGTCCCTTCCAACCCAAACCATTCTATGATTCTATGATTCTAAAATATCACCACTCCAGCTCTCCTTGACAGGGGGCCGGTGCTGTCACCCCGCTCCTGGAGGGACTCCAGCTTCGGAGATCACCTCAGTGCTTCAATGGCAAGGTCCTGCTAAAACATCCTATGAAAGGCTGGAATGTGTATTTTGTGCCACTAATTAAACAAGAAAAAAAAAAAAGCAATTAAAGCGGCTTCCTGGACAAATAGATGACTGAAACCTCTGTTATCGCTGCTTGTATGTTTACTGCAAACAGGGGCGTGTGGTCACACCTCCTGGGTTACCTGTCAGCAGATAAAGTGAAATACTGAGCATTTTACCTCAAGGCGGCTGCTCTGTCACCAGCTGAAGTGAAATACTGATTATTTTACCTCAAGGCGGCTGCTGATATCCCCTGCCTGGACTTTACGTGAAAGAACCGTTTACCGCCGCGGAGCCATCCCGCCTCCGGGAGGTTCTGCCTCAGGATTGCCCTCTCAAAGCCGCTCCCCAAGGCTCCGGCCGGTCCCCCTGCTCCTCCGGGACACCCTCCCGGTGCCACAGGTGCCACAAACCGAAGCGGAGCGGGGCGGTGGCGGCGGGCGGGCCCGGGGCGCGGGGGAGCCGCCCCGCTCTGAGGAAGGCGGCGCCGCCATTGGTCCCGGCGGCGGCGGGACGGGGCTGCCTTTCCCCGCCGCCTCCCTTCCCCTCAGACAAGCGGGGAGCAGCGGCTGCCGGGCGGGACGAGGTAACTGGGGCTGTTTCTGACCGGAGAGAAGGGCTGAGGGAGCCGTGGAGGTGGGCGGCGGGGTCCGGCGGGGCTGAGGCGGCGGGGAGCCGCGCTGCCCCCGGCCCGCTGAGGCGGCGGGAGGGGTGAGGCTGCCTTGTGAGGGGATTCGAGGGGGTGGGGGCGCCTTGTTCATAGAGTAATTAAAAAAAAAAATTTTTTTTAATTTTTTTTAAAAAAGTGTATCAACCAGCCGCGCCCGCGGTGCCGGAGCAGCATGAGGATGAGCCTGTTGGCAGCTGGGGGAGACCCACGGGCGACTCCATGGCCGGGTGTTCTCGCTGTGGTTCAGCCTGCCGGGCCCGCTCGCCTCAGGACGGGGGACGTCCCTCAGGTGTCTCCCCTGCCCCAGCCCCCTGGTATCGAAGGCGGAGGGAAGCGCTGCTTGTTAGTGGTTTTCCTCAGAACTCGGAGGTCTCCAGAGCCGGGGTGGAGAACTGCGGCCTCCCCGGTGCCCTGAGACACCCCGGTTCTGCCCAAGGGAGCTCCGGGCTGGCGGGGAGAGGAGCTGAGTAACTGTACAAACCTACCTGCACCGAGCTCCTGCCGGAGCCTGCTTTCATAAAAGGGCTCTCTTCATTTAAAGAGGGCGCTTTAGATCTCAGTGGAGAGATGTTAACGACCTTCATGTAAATAGCAGACGCTTTCATTTCAAAACACTTGGAATAATTGCATCTTCCGCGCTGTCTGTGGGGAGACCTGGGGAAGTGGAGCTGGCCCTAAAGTCTAATGCGCTCGGTTGTGTCTTTCCTGTGTGTTTATAAGATTTCCATTGCAGGATAAAGGTCACTTGAATCCGGGAAAAGATCGTCAAGTGGCAAGACAAGTATTTCTGAACTTTCCCAAAAGTGTAAGGGGAGGGGACTTAAAACATGCTTGACAGGGTGCTCTGAAAAGAAACTTGATTTTCTTGGGTAAAAGAAGCAATCAAAGTGTTGCAACAGAATTTTTGTGTGTTTACATATATTAGAGAGAATCAGAGATTTCTGCTGTGTTGAAAAGACTGATGAATCGACCCGCTTTGCTAAATTTATATACATGAACAATACAGACTTCCAGTCGCTAGTTCTTAATTGCCATCAGTCATTAACACTACATTTTCTAAACAGTTCTTATCAATCACATTCATAACTGGTAGTAAACCGAGGAGTATACAATGCCATGGAGTTGATGGACTATATTTAGTGCTCATGGTGTCAAGACTCATCAAGTGTTCTTGATGGTCTCAGTTGACGAGGTACAAGTCAAGCACTTGAGAGCTCTTTGGCAAGAAAAACTGCAATCAAAGTGAGCACTTCATAATTTTCATAAATTACCATCTTTCTCTGCATATTGGTAGTGTTTTATGCACCTTGGTGCCTCCCTGAAAGAAAACAGGATAATCTCATCTGTCTTTGACATATTTCACATTATTTTTGGGAGGAAGACTCTACCCTAGTTTTGCTAGGCATCTTTCTTATGCCTGATGGCACCAGAATAATCCTTCAAAATAAATATCTCCTCTTTGTTCTGTTCTTTTATTTTGGTTTCACCTGACATCTTTCCTGCCCACTTTACATCCTTTGCTCTTATCTTGCAGATTTTATTATTTGCATGTTTTCCTGTGCAGTCTTTGGGCAAGTATACTGCAAGTCTCTGTCCATTTACACTTATGGGTTATAACATAGCTATGCGTAAGTATATAACTAAACTACTACTGGTAATGTTACAGTGTTAGAAAATGCTTATTCACTGTTACCAATTACCATATTTTAGTATGCTTGTGTCTGGGTGTAAGGCAAGGAAATAATAAGCATTTTGCTTACTCTGCATCTACCTTACGAGTGCAGCAGGACTGTGCTTTGGCTGCAAAGCACGCTCTTGAATTTTCTGAAGATGTCACTGGAACTGTCTCTTGTTAAAAAGACATTTCCTTCCAGCACCACGTGCAGACCAGAATAATGTATTGTCAGTTTCACTGTCAGGCTTTAAAAAAGTCAGTGAAATAGGTATTTATGGTCTTGTTTACCAATGCTGACAAAGGCCAGAGTAAACAACACTCCATTGACATTAAAAATTCATGCCAGAAAGGTGAATTTGTCTTTTCTCTGAAGCAGTGGGTAGAGACCGTGGACAGATATATTCTCTGGAGTAAATTCCTGTTATTCTGCAGGCTACACTTCCCAGTTTCCCAGGTGGAAGTAATGCTCCAATTTAGTACTTGGAGAAAACCTTTGATGCTTGCACAAAAGGTGAGATTTTAACTGTTGCATCTAGGAAAAAAAAGCTTATTCAGGAAGTGAAACAGTGGGATGAAGTAGAAGGAATTACTTGTTTTCTACCCTGTGTCGTGTTTCCTGTGCTCACGACAGAAAGGAATCAGCTTTCCCAGTGGTGAATAGAGCAGACTTTGAACAAACCTACTAAGAAAACATTAATTGTGGGGAAACTTAAAGGTAATTCATAGTCTCTTAGTAGCAAAAATATTTTAGTTTTCTTTAATTAAAAGTGACGGTTCTGTCCTGTGGAAGTCAGTCTTCATTCAAGAGCAACTTCTTTTGCAACAGAGTAAACAATTTGTTTCTGTGCACAGCAAGGGCTTTTCATCCAGGATGGATGACTAACAGATAGCTGCTAGAGGTAGCCTTCTGGTGCTCAAAGTCCATCACCTGTTGCATCTAAAGTCAGCTTATTTAGGTTGCTCGCAAATCAATTTAAGGAGGCACTTTAGTTTGTTCTGGATGTGGTGCTGAGGGACATGGTTTAGTGGTGGACTTGGCAGTGTTAGGTTAACGATTGGACTTGATGATCTTAAAGGTCTTTTCCAACCGAAGTGATTCTGTGATTCCAGTGCCAGAACACTTCAGCTTTATGGTGTGTCAAACCTGTGATGTTGTGTTTGCTGTATTAGCAGTCTCCAGTTCTTTAGCTTCTTTGGGCGTAAAGTGAGTGACAGCTGATTTTAGCAGACTTGTTTATGCCTCGTTCTTGTGGTAGGGAGTCATTCCAATTCATCTGGGTACAGCAACTGGCTGTGCTGGATTCTTCCTTCATGGTATAAGCTTTCCTTGCTATATGTAATTTGACTCCATTTATTGCATTGAGAGTGGCAATGGGAAGAGGGATAATGTGTGTGTGACGAGGAGGAAAATAATACTTCTCCCCTCTTCTTATTTTATAGCTCCTTATCTGGAAGATAAGGCTATTTTTGACCTGAATCCCACTCAATATCCTCTGTGAATACACCAAATTAATGAACAGCTTGGCAATTTTTTCCCTTTATCTTGCTATACTACTTTTCCCCTGTAGTCTAAGTCTTTTAAAAGTAAACTTTTCTCTCTCTCTCCTAGTCAAAAAGATTCTGCATTTCTGTCTCTGTTTCTATATATAAAATAGATGTGTGTGTGATAATGCAAGGCTATTTTTGACCTGAATCCCACTCAATATCCTCTGTGAATACACCAAATTAATGAACAGCTTGGCAATTTTTTCCCTTTATCTTGCTATACTACTTTTCCCCTGTAGTCTAAGTCTTTTAAAAGTAAACTTTTCTCTCTCTCTCCTAGTCAAAAAGATTCTGCATTTCTGTCTCTGTTTCTATATATAAAATAGATGTGTGTGTATAAATAAAAATAAAAGTAAGAACCAAGGAGATGCTTATTTGCAGAGTAACTAGCACAACAATATTCTAGACTCGTTGCCAGATGCTTTTGTTCTGCAAAAGGATCAAAGTGAATATTGGTAAAATCCATATGAAGTTGCCTGCCCAGTGTTACTGTCAGTCTGATTTTGGCTGAATGATAAATTGTCAGTGATTTACTTCTGTACAGGCTGGATGGATTACAGTTAAACCCTATAATCCCAGCCGTGTAACTAGAGCTCCTGAAGTACATCAGTGTATTCAAGAGCCCCTGGGTTACAAATGCTTTTAGGCCATCAGCTTTAAAGATGTTAAAATCTACCCACGTGCTTTTCTTCTCTACTGAATTTAAATGGCTTATGTGATTAAAAAATAGCATTACAAATAGAACATCAGTTATGAAAAATTAAGGGTGAGGTCCAAAAAATCCTGTGCAATTACACTTTAGGCACCGTTAGCAAAAGGTACGTGTCCAAGTCCTAGGCAGAAATCTACCAACCAACCAGAAGCAGTGAGCCCTTGACCTTCTGTTCCGGTCCTGCCCGCACAAAAGAGTTAAAGTCTTTTTATTTTTACTGTGTTGAATTTACAGGTTGCCTATAATTCCACCTGGGTATTGCACGGGTATGTAGCTCTTTCACTTGTGGGTTGGTTTTGTTCGTTTGTTTTGCGAGCCTGGGATAACATTTATGAGTGGAAATGTCATTACATTTGTCTTGTTTCATAGTGATTAGAATATTTGTGCGGAGATTAAAAGACCTGGATTAAAAATTAATACCCTCGGGTTACTCTCCAGTTCCCTCTGCCCTAGTAGAACCGGGGCTGCAGCGCAGCCAGGAATGCAGGGCTGGCTGGGTGAGGAGGGAAGTCAGGAGAGAGTCAACTTGATGTGTAATGTGGTGACCTGACCCAGAGAAAGTAGACCTGTGTTCTTGTTTCTGCTTGCAAGGTTGTGATGTCACTTCAATAGTCATTCTGTGAGATGGGTGGCTTAATCCTTGGTAATGCAGCCCCAGGCACAGTTAAAAGTGAGCTAAGTGAAACCTTCAGAGGCTGTTGTGTGTTTTTGGTAAATGAGGGGGTGCGAGTTTGAATCCTCTTGGGTTAAATGGTTTTGGGGGCTCTGGTTTGGGCTGAGTATGTGCCGTAGCCATTGGGCAAGAGAGAGCTAACACCTTGCATAGCTATGCTCTTAAAGAATGAGCCACTCCTGCAAAACTAAATACCTGTTCAGGGACAGGCATCTCCAAACCCCAGCCTCACAAACTTTAAACCCTTGATTTTGCTAGCTGTGTCTGACAAACAATTTAAATCACATCCTTCTCCCTCTTTCCTACCCCTGTGCTACTCAGTAGCCCTTATAGGGCAAATCCCATCCACGCAGTGTGATTTGACACCACACCTCATGCAGAGACTGTTCCCTGCTCCTCAATTCTCATGTGCAGCAACTGGATTGAGCTCTCACCTTGCCCTTTTAGGCTCCTTGCATCACAGCACACCTTGGTTTTTGGTTGCCCGAATGCTCTGTTTGGATTTGGCCATAAGTACTAAATGTGCAGCTGTGGGCTGCTACAGAAACTGTTCCCTGCTCCTCAATTCTCATGTACAGCAACTGGATTGAGCTCTCACGTTGCCCTTTTAGGCTCCTTGCATCACCCTGCACCTGGATTTTTGGTTGCCCAGACGTTCTGTTTGGATTTGGCCATAAGTACTAAATGAAACTGGTACCAGTCAGGGAAAAGCCTGGTTTTTGCGTGATATAGCCCAGCCCAGCAGTGCAAACAATCTCGTGAGTGAAGTTTTCATGGCTGATAGGCTTCCTGTTATTCTTGCAGTTTAACATCACTGGTAAGGAGGGCTGATGTTGCTGCTTGCTGGTTTCAGCTTAGCCAGAACGAACCTGCTATCAGATGGAGGAGTCATATTATGGGGCTATCCATTAAAAGATCATCATGCATGGGAAGATGAGTGATTTTCCCCTTAATAGGGAGCTATAGTAAGCTCTTTTTTTAATGTATCTATTGAACAACCAACAACAACTCTGAAATAAAAACTTAAAGGCTAAGTTAATTTTGGTGACTGAGACCTGATTCTGACTGTTCTGTCTGCAGGCTCCAGGCTAGCTTTTTTTAACCATTTTGATTTTTAACTTACCTGGAAACTTCTCCAAAGTGCTTCCTTTTTCCCACCTCCCTCCTTAGCTTATTGTTTCTATGACTGCAGGACTCCTAAAGAACATTGTTTTTTCTGTGGCACCTAATTTTTGCTGGTAATTGGATTCAGTGTGAGGCCCTGTTTTCAGATAGGCGTATGCCTCGGTTCCTGTAGCAAGGACTGGATTAATTGACGCAAGCTTTCTCGGTAGCCTTCAGATTACATCAATTATTAGGTGGGTAATTTGAACCTTAAAACTTGCCCGAGTAAATGTCTAAGGTCAGTGGTTAGTCAGTCGTCTTGTGAGAAAGGACAGCCAAAGGGCTTGTTTTGTTTTCTGGCTCTTTTTGCAGATTAGTAATCAGTTAAACAGAGCTGTAGCTACAATAACAAGGTTGGTGGCTAAAAAGCAGTGGGGCTGCAGTAACAAATTAGAGTAATTTAGGTAAGAGATGATTTTGTTTCCCACAGTTACCTGTTACACAGTTAATTGTGTCTGAGAATGATGGAGTGCCTTTTGCAATGTTCTACGTGATCTGGGTTTTGTGTTGGGCTACAGGCAAAGGTGCTCTCGTGAAGCTGAGATCAGTGACCTCCCTCAGGGGAGGCAAAGATGACGTAAAACGTTGCCCTCTTGATTTGGCAGTTTTGTGCTCAACCTGTACCACAAAGCTGTATTGTGCACCCTCCTGCAGAGGAAAATGCCACCACCAGTGACCTGAGCAGTTGGCTGTGACAGTGCTTTAGAGCAGATCAAAGTCTACTCAGCACTGGTGCTGAGGTCCCACCTCGAGGGCTGTGTCCAGTTTTGGGCCCCTTACCACAAAAAAGACACTGAGGTGCTGGAGCGGGTCCAGAGAAAGGCAACGAAGCTGGTGAGGGGTCTGGAGAATACATCTTATGAGGAGAGGCTGAGGGAGCTGGGGGTGTTCAGTCTGGAGAACAGGAGGCTGAGGGGAGACCTTCTCGCTCTCTACAACTACCTGACAGGAGGGTGTAGAGAAGCTTGGGTTGGTCTCTTCTCCCAAGTCACAGGCGATAGGACAAGAGGAAATGGCCTCAAGTTGCACCAGGGGAGGTTCAGATTGGATATTAGGAAACATTTTGACACTGAACGGGTTATTAAGTCTTGGAATGGGCTGCCCAGGGAAGTGGTTGAGGCATCATCCCTGGAGGTATTTAACAGACAGGTTGACATAGAGCCTAGTGAGATGGTTTAGTGATGGGTTTTTTTTACCAGTTATGTTGCTGGTTGGACTAGATGATCTTAAAGGTCCCTTCCAATCTAGACAATTCGATAATTCTGTGATCAAAGGGGGCAACTTGTTAACCCACAGGTTCCTAGTGGTATAAACATAGTGAAACATGGTGGCCATCCTTGCTCAACTAGCTCATTACCTCCACTCAAAAGAGGAGTGAGAGTGGGGTCTCTAAAACTCATGGGGATGCAACAGACACTGACTAAGAGCTTCCCATAATGATGGGTGAAAATCACAAGAGAAGTCATGCGGATACGCTTTGCAATGGACTTTTTCCAAAGTTTCTTCAGAAACTGTATACTTAAGAGTCTTCCAACTGGTGTCCAAGATGAAAACTGCTCTATGAAATGTCTTAATGTCAGCTCAACAGAGTGAGCATTAGTCTAATTATTTGAATGCAAATCCATTTGTTAATTGTATATATACAAATATTGCTATTTGTAACATGAATTTCTATACATCAACGCTGCTAGCCCCTCAGTGCTAAGTCCTCTTGTTAGAAAGCCTGCATTAGCAGCCTGGCTACACTGTGAAAGCTGCAGCTCAGTGCTCTTTGCTGTCATATAGAAAAGATTATCTAACCAAGATGCAGGAAATGTGTCACTTCCCAGTAGCCACGGATAGGAAATACTTGTTAATTAGTCGTGCTATTTTGCACGCTTCTATTCTTGAGTGGTACAATTTCCAAACTGGCTAAAAAGTACCCAAGTACTTGCTAAATAGCAGAAGAGAGCAAGGAAGCAGAGTAGAAGTAGGGATAGTTCACCTGAAGCCTCCAATAGATCAGATAGTCAACACATCTACACTGGGAACATTGTAACTTTGATTTGCTTAAGGATAAAATTTGCTTAAACCAAACCCAGTACGTTTAACAACAAGTTTTTTAAAATCAATTCCACAGCACTACTCTTTGACCATCCGTGTCGAGGGAATTAATGTAGAAAACATCCTACAAGTCCAAAGAAGACTTTGGGAACAGCTGTCTAAGAAGAAAACAAAGTGAAGTATATCACTAGTTATGATTCCTGAGAGCCATAACTGCTCACAGAATCTGTGATATTTTTTTTGTTAATCAAAGTGGGGGAATATAGGATTACTTGCCTTTTTGAAATGGCAGTAGTGCAGGAAAAATTAGAAACCAGACAAGAGATTCCTTGTTCCGATATTTTTTGGGAAATTTCCTTTCAGATTTCTCATATCTCCAGGGATCTAAATGAAGAAAAGCCTAAGATGGATGAGGGAGAAGTACACTCAAGGCACAGTCTGCCTGGGGGAATTCTGCCACTTCAGACTTCAGCCTTCTGAGATTTTTTTTTAATTTTTTTTTTGTTTTGCCTTTGGCTTTTTTATTTTCCTTTTTTTTTTTTCCCCTCAAGGACTTCCTAGTACATAACGGGTGTTTTTGTTTGATTTGCATCAAGATACAACGCTCATTGGCCTAGTGCAGGGAATGCCAAGTCTTAAACTGGAATATGTATATTATTTTGGAAAAATGGGGCAAGGGAACAGAAGGAAGTAGATTGGGCAGCTCTGGGTATATGCAAATGCTCTCTATGGGACACTGGGGGTGAAAGGAAGAGCAGGCATGTTTTCCACTCCACTAAAAGTTTGTGAGAAGGGAATGGAGGTGCTGTTGGCCCCTTCTCACATTTTTCTTCGTTACCAAATCTGTACATTTAAGATGGCAAGCGGGTGGGATGGGAGAGGATGAAAATGAAAGGAAGCCATTGGCATCTTAATTGGCTTCTTAAGGAATTAATCTATTTCTTGCATTATGAGTTTCAGGTTTTGGGATGAAGGCAATCTTCTGGCTGTTTTTTGTGGAATTTTCTTGCTAGGATTTGAATCTATCTTGTAATTATGTTGGAAAACATTCAGAAAGAGCTAGCCATTAAATGCAGAGATGTATCAGACAAGCATGTGTATAGTCTGGAGATAACCTATTTCTTGGTGGAAAGTTAGCTTCCAATATTTCTTAAATGTTTTAGTGTTGTACTTAAATCTCTTTTCAAAAAAGACATAAAATGATGTCTTAAGCTTGAGCCTGCGTGGGTCTAATGCAAATGCTGACATGAAGAACGATAAAGTGACAACAGGGGTTTGGGTCTTGTGAGCCCCCCCACCCCACTTCTGTTTTGGGAGGGAGTCTGGTCCCTCTGTAAAGGGAGGTGAGAATAATTGTTACACAATAGACAGTGTTCTGCCTCCAGAGGTCTAGAGGATTGAGCCACCTTCATTATTGTATTGCAAGTCCCTTACCCTGAGAAAAATATTCTTTGTGTTGTAACTCTTGATGCAAAGAATTAGCAACCAGAAGAATGAGGTTCTTGCAAATGAACTATTATTAATTCAAACAATGTGCCTACTGGGATTAAACCACAACAAAGTGCCAATGGTACGATGTGCAAGGAAATGCAACGAAATTTGAAGCAGCTCAGAACTTATGATTATGATAATATTACTAATGATGTTATCGATGTTAACTTGCTGGAATCTCTGTAATTTTGAAACTATTTCAAAATTCAGTTTGAGTAGTGTAAAATAAATGGCATGGAGCGTACAGTTAGTCTGACAAGCAGTGGTCAAAGGGAAAAGAAAAAAATTAGATATGTTTCTCTGAGGCTTCTCTTTAATTTATGAAACTCTGATTGCAGACACCGCATCCTCTTGAAACCACTGGCCTGATGATTGTATGCTCTAAGAGGTATTAGAGATTGACTTCCTTAGACACTGCTGCCAATATCCAAGCCCTGTGAAAGAAATGGCAAGCTGCCATACGTGATTAGAGGGATTATGCTGCAACCAAAGCAAATTATTCTTTTCTCTTCCAATTTTCAGTTGTTAACTTTTATCTTCTTCTTTCTGTTTTAACGTTTTGCTCTCTCGTCCCGAGTAAGTTTTGTGTAAAACAAAACAATTGCCTGTAGAGTCTAAAAGTGATGAAGGTCTTGACTTCTTACCAAATGAGTAAAATTAAATCGCAGGCAGAGCTGTGAGGACCAGCAAAGCAGATGTTACAAGAGAAAAGTGGAATTTTTCTCAAGTGCTTGCATTACTTTAGCTGCGTTTCTCTCTCTTCCAGCTGGCTGCAGATCATTCAGTGGGGATGATCTTCAGTGAAAATATTTTAAGATTGCAACTATTTTGCAGGTTAAAAACAGCAGGGATCATTTTGGTACTAATGAGCAAGACTAAGGTGTGAGCAAAGCTTGTTGTAGATAATATTCTTAAATTTTTCCCCATTGTGGCTCTTTTGAGCAATTGTATGGTCAGATGATTTCAGATAAGTAGGGTTTCCCCCCCCCCCTCCTTTATTGTAATGAATATTGCACAGAAGAACACGTGGTTTATTAAATTTCAGATAAGTAAGGTTTTTTTCCCCCCTTTTATTGTAATAAATATTGCACAGAAGAACACGTGGTTTATTACTGGAATGAAATAAAGCATTGCTGTGTTTGTAAGAGCAACTCCAGTGTTGCCTTATTATGGATATCCCCCACTTCTGCAAAGATCCCTGTTCTGCCAAACCCCTCCACTTCACGAGTAGCTAGATAAGAACCTTGCTACCTCCCACTGATTAAACATACCTGTTGTTCTAAATTAGTCTCCGGGACTGTTGGAAATATGATATGCTGTGTACTTTTAGCTGTTACCGTTTTGAAAATGCTCTGATAACACCTCTTGAAAGAGCAGCTGGATTGGCTACGGATACTCGTATCTTACTGGATGATCTCTTCCTTCTGCCCCTTCAAGAATTAAAATGACAACAGGCCTTCTTGTCTTTAAGTTCAGGTCCTATTGCAGGAAACCATGTTTAAAACTCCCTTGAATGATGGCTTAAGTCCTTCTTGAAAGTTAATAGCTTTTCTTTCTTCACTGCTCAAACTGAAATCCATAGTCTGTTTTAAGTTCAGGTCCTTACTATTGCAGGAAACCATGCTTAAAACTCCTTTGAATGATGGCTTAAGTCCTTCTTGAAAGTTAATAGCTTTTCTTTCTTCACTGCTCAAACTGAAATCCATAATCCTCTGATCTTCTGCACAGATATGTTCATCACTATTTTAAACTATTTGTGCTTGTGCCAACACCGGTATTTAGCTTAATTAGCTGTTCTCCCTTCATAGGATTTGCCTCATGTATTTACAGAAAAAAAATAAAAATTCTAAGCCTAGGATGGTGTTGAGTTACCTGTGACTGCACTGCATAAATGTCAGTGGAGAATCACTGAATCATCATGGTTAGAAAGGACCTCTGAGATGACCTAGTCCAATCATACACACACAAAAAAAATACCCTACAATCTCAGGCACTAGAGCATGCCCTAGTCCAACCATACACACGCAAAAAACCCCCAAAATCTCGGGCACTAGAGCATGCCCTGAAGTGCACATCTACATGTTTCTTAAATACTTCCAGGGATGGTGACTCCACCACCTCCCTGGGCAGGCTGTTCCAGTGCCTGACCACCCTCTCAGTAAAGTAATTCTTCAATCTAAACCTCCCCTGCCCCAACTTCAGACCTTTTCCTCTGATCCTGTCGTTATTCCCTTGGGAGAAGAGGCCAACACCCACTGCTCTACAGCCTCCTTCAGGTAGTTGTAGAGGGCAATGAGGTCTTCCCTCAGCCTCCTCCAAACTAAACATGCCCAGTTCCCTCAGCCTCTCCTGGTATGACTTGTTCTATAGATCACTCACCAGCTTGGCAACTCTCTTCTGGACACGCTCCAGCAGCTCAATTATCTCTCTTCTGGACACACTCCAGCAGCTCAATGTCCTTCTTGTAGTGAGGGGCAGAAGGACACTGAAGTGCTCAGGACAGTGTGATTTTCTTCAGAAGGACATTGAAGTGCTCAGGACAGTGTGATTTTCTTCATTTTTATATTTTCTCCCCAAAGCTGTGGCTTGTAGGCCTCAGAGGTACCCTTACAGCCTGATGTGACCTCCTAGGGTGACAGTGCCCAATCCTGCAAAGCTCCTGTTGTTCCTAATGTTCTGCTTGGTTTCCTTGCTTCAAAATAAAGGTTTATTATTTCCCGAGCGTGGGTGTAGGACAAATTTAGTTACATCTTTTCTGAGAATGAGTTCCTCTGCAGATCCAAATTGTAACATTAGACAATTTTAGTTATCTGTCTTCTTCAGCTTCCTGTTGCCTTATGTCTGGACTCCCAACTCATCCTCGTTGCTGGCGCCGATAGGTTGTAGCAGTGAAGAAAAGCATAAACCCAAACCCTCTAGTTTTTAAGAGCCAATAGGTTCCTTGTAACTGACTACTTTATGGGATGAAGATGTGTCCAGCTGAGAGTTGCTGATTAGCCAGGCCTGGAGGGTAATTGTTCTGCTGCAGGAGTTGGCACAAGTCGGGGTGCAAAAGCAGCCAAAAAGTGTAGGATTGGCTGTCACCTTCTTCCTCTTGTTAGAAGGCATTGGCTGGAACACAGATTTCTCTGGAGCAAAGTTCTAGCAGCTTAGGTCTACGGTACATGAAGCACTTGAAAAGTAATTTTGCAATGTAAATTGAGGCGATTATGAGGTTTCTGGCTGCAAAAGGAAATCTTGTTGATTGGATGGAACAGCTGAGACTGGGGTTTTGCTGTTTGTTTTCTCATCTGTTGATGAACTTAATATCAGTCATGGTAAACTGCCTCAGCCTCTTCCTTGCCTCTCCCTCATTACATCCCATATATATACACCGAGTAAAAACCTTACAATCTAAGCTATGATTGTGGTACCTCTTAATGTGATATCTCATAATGTTTGGAATGCAGTATTTGAATTAAACTCCTCTATGGTACTCATGAGAAAGCAGCAGCAGGGGGGGGAGCTCTCCGTAGGGCGAACAAGTTTGTGGACAATGTTGTCTTTTCTGTTATGACTTGTGTTCTAGAAAAATGTACAGCCTTACTTAAAGGAATTGAGGTGTATAACTGACTGATAAAATTTCTCAAAACCTTATAAAATAAAATTATTGAATGGGTGCCTGGCCTAAAGCACTTGGAAGTTGTGAATAACTTAAGAGTAGGGAGGAGAAACTTTGTCTTGTGCCTTCTTTCTGCTTCTTTTATTGCCAAAACATAGAAACTTTCATGCATGAGTGGCATAAAACATTATTTCAGATTCCTGTTTATTACAGGGATTGGAAATCTTTTATGAAAGGGAAGATCGTTGTGTGGTTTAACTTGAATTTAAGGTTTAGGAAACAAAAATCATACCAAATATCGTAACATACCAAATATCTTAACACTCACAAATGTTAGTCCACAGCATATGACACCTTTTCTCCAGAAATCAGTTAATGTGATATTTCTATTATTTTCTGCAATTTAATCAGTCTTTCAGTCTTATTTGAAGCTTAGGTCTGAAAACTTTCCTGGCAAAGGAAAACTTCCCATTGAACTTGCACTGGCACCAACCAAACTGTTGAGGCCTCTCAGTTCTTTTTGGCATCTGTAGGGGGTTTTAAGAAACTTAAAAAAAAATTGTCAAAAAAGAAATCAAAAGAATTTAGCTTGGGGTGATTCTAGTGGGTGGCTGGAAGGAAGGGATTGATTATTTTAATTTTTTTATTTTTTTATTTAATCAGCGTTGGGTCTTACAGCAGGTGCTGCACTCAAAGTTGGCAGTTTGTACCCTCTGTGCTTGGAATCAGTGCTAACAATTCCTTGCAGAAAGCCAGCCCTGCAGTAACATCTACCAGATTCTCATGAGGTTGGCCAAGGACACCACACACAGAAAGAGGTTCTCTTCTTGTTTATGCAGAGACTTAAAAACTGCTCTGGTTTCAATTTGTGACTGGCGTGGTTCCAGTGACTGAAGACATGTTATTAGAGTGAAAAGGGATACGATTGGTGCTATATGGATGATACACGTTAGAAGAAAAAAAAAAGGAGGGGGAGAAGGGGGAACCTAACTGATTATTGCTACGTTTTTCAACTACTTATCCAGTGAGATCAGGGGCCAGTTTTTCAGGTACTCAGATATACCTCAGCTGAAGCACTATGATGTTAGCTTTGCAGAGGAGCCTACGGGGTCTCAGCTGCACTACTCAGGATTGGGGAAGCTTTTTCTCATAACCTAGGCTGGGAGCAAAACCAGCTAATATGATGCCATGGAAATCTGAACACGGGATGAGTGCAAGTGGATCAGAATCATATAGGAAGAGCTGGGAGAAAAATGTGCTCCAGGTTAAGCCAGACGCAGTAAGTATGTTAAACTTAGCAAAATGCAGCTTTGTGAACTGTGAAACCATGTTATATGATATTTACCAGGAAAAAAAGAATGGTTAAGATCCTGCCAGGGTAGGTGGTATCTTGCACCTGGTAGGAAACAAAGTGAGAGTGAAATCTTAGTTGCAGAAACAGCTCTACAGGATGATGGTATCTGGGAAGTTCAGTAGCAGCAGAGCAGCTTGCTCTGAGCTCCCACAGCCTGTGGGGATGCTCTGCCCTTGCAAACTGTTGTTCAGTTGGAGAGGACTGAAGTTCTGCTTCCATTAGCTTTATTAATTTGAATACTGTGAGACACTGATGAAGCCTACAGCTTGTTTTGGAAATGCTGCCCAATTACTTCTTTTGGATATTTAAATGAATCTAATAGACAATATGACACTTCTTCCCTTGGCCTTTAAACATGAAGACGTGGTAAGAGATCATTCCTACAACAGCTTTCTTACAGACTTGCTTGATCTTAGGCAAGAAACTTGCCCAATTTACAAGAAATATCCTCAATAATTCCAGTTTGTAGCTCTTCAGGTTTTGTGATTGCAATATCAGCTTCTGTGCCTGTTGGCAGCTGGGCACGGGCAATTCAGTCAGCACCCAGGGCACTGGATCAGCACTGTGGGTGCTGAATGATGGATCAAATGGTGTGAAAAGTTTCCACACGATGGTTAAAACAGATACCCATAGCCTTGATAATTCCAGTTCACAGCTCTTCAGGTTTTGTGATTGCAATATCAGCTTCTGTGCCTGTTGGCAGCTGGGCGTTGGATTAGCACTGTGGGTGCTGAGTGGTGGATCAAATGGTGTGAAAAGGTTCCACACGATGGTTAAAACAGATACCCATACCTGTTTGTAAACTGAAAGAGTACTGTTGTAGATACTCAGCAAACTTAGGATTGTTATGTTTGTTGATAGCCCTATAGTAAGCACTTTTTACTTCTGCCTACTTGTGAAACTGTCATTTGCAAAATAGAAATAGTTACCAGATGGCAGGTTGTCTGAGATGCTGCGTATCAACCTCACGGAACAAGATCAAATGGGAATCATGGGGAAGATAAATAAGGCAGCCAAACATAACCCTATGCAGAAGGTTGTTGGGCATTGGGGTTGTTGGGGGGGATAAAGATT
Organism: Calidris pugnax; assembly: GCF_001431845.1. Lineage (NCBI taxonomy): Eukaryota > Metazoa > Chordata > Aves > Charadriiformes > Scolopacidae > Calidris > Calidris pugnax. Next base: position 2,582,590 of record NW_015090836.1, read on the forward strand.
AACCTGACTTCAGTTGCCTTCCACGTTTATAAGAAATGTTGTTGAAGTTTCCCTTTGAGTAGTGCCCACGTTCATATCTTGTTTGAGTCTCCTGGTTGAGGACTGTGATGGCAGCTGCCAAATAAAGAGACCAGGCAATAACTACATCTGCTTCTCTTGTTACTAGCGATGCTTCTGACGCTTACATGAAATTCAAGCTCTTTATTTCTTTTTCTTTGGCTTCATTACATCCATGATGCTGTTACCTTGGGGCACTAACAGGCTCGACTCTAGATGCATCTGATTTCCACCCCTGCCTCCTCTTTTATTCCTCTGCATTTTTTGGAAGAAGAGATTTTTGCCTTTGACAGTTGGGATTGCCTTCTAAGTTAATAGTGCTCTGCTTTTTTAGAGATCTGGAGCCACGGCCTATAAAATAGAGGCAAAACAGTATTTTAAATTACTGCTTATAGGTGCAGTTTGGTTTGGATAAAGCAGTGAGGTTCATGTTACCGCATGACTTCTAATTTCACATACTCAAGATGGTTATGTAGAAATTATTTTGCATTAATTCCATATGTTCTGGGCCTCCGTGAGATCATATTCCTGACATAATCCTACACTCTTAGTGGTAAAATGTTGTGAGTAAAAGCTGCATTTATATCTTGTAAATTAAACTGTGTTAAAGCCTATAGCAATCATAGATGCCCTGACTTTCCTTCCCAAAGCAGGGGCTGGTACAGAGGAAAGGGAAATGCCTGAAATGGTTCCCTTCCTTTTGATCTCAAGGTAGCTAGTCAAAATGACATAGCACTTCTGACACCATCCACCAGGAAGTTTAAAAGGTTTAGTGTAAGGAACTTGACTGTGCAAACCTGGAACCTGACCCTTCAGAGGGGAGTGTTGTGCGTTTTGAGGGGAAAAGAGTATCTTGGTCAAAAGTCTGTTATAGGATTCCCATTTGGGAGGATTCTGAGGAAATAATCTCTTAAGCCTGTTGTTTTTAATCCTGAGTAGCATGTGAGAAGCTTTTTTTTATTACAAATAGAAGACAAAATCCTGCAGAAAGTTCTCAAATTGGTACAATGTCTCATGATCCCTATGTCTTGAACTAGAGTACACAAATTCCTCTAACACATTCCCATCTCACTGCTGCAATGTGTTGCATTTGGCAACTTTCTGAGGACCTCCTCAAGGGTTTTCCTCCAGGGCTTGTGATGATTGCTGCCTTTCTGATCTCCTGGAAGGAGAAAGGAGTCTTTGAAGGCTTGGAGTGGGAAGACAGGTGCGGAGAGTGAGGCACGCTGTTTGGTAGGAGTGGAATGGGGTCCAGAAGTTCAATGGCTTGCCCTCATGGGATGATTCTTTTGCTCTGTTTGGTTGGAGACTTGCTAAAGATGGTGTCCTAGAAACGTGCTAATGATAAGTAAACCTGCATGGCAAGCTCGTGAGTTCAGTCCAAGTCGTTGGGGGTTTTTTTCCTATAAGTCTCCTGTTTCTGGAGTTCAGGCAACCTTTCTTTAAATAAATAAACCCCAACCTCGTGAAGAGAATTTGTGGACGTGATCCAAGTCCACATTATCCAGCACTGCAGTGTCCTAGAAACGTGCTAATGATAAGTAAACCAGCATGGCAAGCTCGTGAGTTCAGTCCAAGTCGTTGGGGGTTTTTTTCCTATAAGTCTCCTGTTTCTGGAGTTCAGGCAACCTTTCTTTAAATAAATAAACCCCAACCTCGTGAAGAGAATTTGTGGACGTGATCCAAGTCCACATTATCCAGCACTGGAATAGGCTGCCCAGGGAAGTGGTTGAGGCACCATCCCTAGAGGTGTTCAAGAGATGGGTTGACATGGTCCTCAGAAATATGGTTTAGTGATTATTTTTTTTATTGCTTATTTCTTATTTATTTTTTTTGTCAGAGTTAGGTTGATGGTTGGACTAGATGATCTTTAAGGTCCCTTCCAACCTAGATGATTCTGTGATTCAAGTCTATGCTGGCAGAAGGTGAACACCATGGATGCATATTGAGCTGCCTCTCTCTGTCCTCAGAGATATCTGGATCTTGTCTATTTGACGGATGTATATTGAGCTGCCTTTCTCTGTCCACTGCTCTGCTGTGAATCAGCAGTGAATTTTTCCTCAGAGATATCTGGATCTTGTCTATTTGTATGTGATAACCATAGACACAGATTTCTTGGGTGCTCTTCAATATAATGTCAATACATGCTTTGTGTCTTGTTGGTTTGTTTTTTTTTTGGTTGGTTGGTTTTTTTATATTTTTTTTTACTTTAAATGAATGTGGTAAGTGTTCTTGGTCCTGTCCATGTGTTGGTTGTTCTCTCTCCCCCCTCCCCCAACAAATTGTTCTGTTGACTTAAAGGACAACTTCAAATGCACCTATTTAAAAATGTATCATTTGAGTGACACTTGATTCTGTGTTTCAGGGTGTGAGTTGCCATATAGGAAAGGAATATATTTTCATGGCCACCTTGTTCAAGAGACCTGTAAAACAGGTTTGACTTGAAGTGACCATTTGAACTTCACAAAGTAGTTTAATAGCACTGAAAAACTTGTTTCTTTTAATTAAAAAATGCATACATAATCTACTTCCCTGATCCCCGATATTACAGCTTGTTCTTCCTTGTCTCGTTTTAGGGATGTTTTGTTTGTTCTTAAACACTGGATGTGCTGGGTCAATGAACTGTTACTCCAGGAAGCAGAGCTGAGAGGACAAGCTGAGAAGACACCATTATGATGGCAAGCAGGAATACAATGTTTTGTCAAAAGTCCCTCATCTAGGGAAGCACGTGCATACTCTACTGCAAGAAAGCAATATTTGGGGCTCTTTAAACCCCTGACTGTAACCTGGTTCAGTTTTCTCAGTGCCTGCTGGAAGAGACTTATCTTTTTCCATACCTTTAAAGTGGACTACAAGCCTATCCTCAGCAGGATTTAAGATCTTCCTGGACACGCCACCAGCCCCCCCCTCACACAAGAAGATGATTGACCTAAGCTTCCTAACAGAGGAGGAACAAGAGGCAATAATGAAGGTGCTGCAACGGGATGCAGAACTAAAGAGAGCTGAAGAAGAGAGAGTCAGGTAAGGGATTTAGCACCTGGGAAGACCTACACAGTCCATCTTCTGAAGTTATTCAGAGCATAGGAGTAGATAAAAACAGTTGTTGCTGGGGGACCCATATTCCACGATATATGTGGTTTAGAGATTTTTACTGTGGACTAAATTTAGTACAGTGTGCGGATAAAATGCCTCTACCACACAAATGATTCGTTACTGGCCAAAAGACTTAACTGTTGATTTGGACCCTTACAAGTCCCAAGGGCCAAGCACACCTAGTACACATCTAGCTTGACATGCATCTGTCTCGGTTTCTTCAGAAAAGCATCCAGTTTGCAAATATCAAAACCTCTGCAGACTGAACTAATGCATAATAAGTGGGGGATTTGCTTCAAAAAGAGCACTGGTGCCCCAAGCAAAGAAAAAACTCAGCAATATATCCGAGAGATGAAGCTATACCTCAAATATGCAGAGCATTGGAGCTGCAGTCCAGATGAGGTACCAATGCTACGCTCCATTGCCAAAAGAAGTCCTTGCAGTCTGTGCCTAAAGCAGAAAATTGCTCCCTGTTTTCTTTGTAGTGTCACAGACAGATCAGGGTGGTGTTATTCTGGAGTATTTTGTGTGCTGGGAGTTTTTCCTAGAGCTACTATTAGGGTAACTGCCACGAATAGAGATGGATGCATGGAAAGCAGTACTGCCCAGGTGACTTGACTTTGAGAAAGCCATCTATCCAAGTACAAGTCGTAGTTGAATGGTGGATTCAGCTAAACCAGATGGATACCTGCTCAAGAACGAGGGTTTTAGTTGTCAGGCTTTGTTTTTCAGTGTGAAGGAAAGTATCCATTACAGGTACACAAAATGACAAGGGACTGAATAATGAAAAAAGGATCCTCAGATGCTGAAAGGTCGAAGTGCTGTGACACAAAGAAGTGTTCACAGGTCTCTGCTGAGGCAGGGTTTTCTCTCAGTGGTTCATCTTCTCTAGGATTCTTTCTCATTGCATTGTTCCTCATGAAGACATATATTTCCTATTTAAATGTTTTGAAATTATTCCAACTGTGATGGATTTGTGATGGTTCTCTTCTGATTTCTGAGAAATATTTGTTGACAGATGTCCTCTGTGTAGGTGTACCCTACCAGGTCTGAAAGTGCTCAGGGAAAGTAATCGTAGATGTGAGTTTGAAAACAGTATCTGGGGAAAGGAACCCTTCCTGGAACAGAAAATGAAAAAAGAAAAAAGCCGCTCTCAGTAGTGGTCTGAAAGGGCTGTCTATGAGTATTTTTGTCTGTGTAACTTCACTTTTCCCATTTGTAATTCAAGTTCAAGAGGGTGTGGTGGAAAATGCAAGGGACTGCAGCTTGTAGCAGCCTGTAATCAGCATGTTTGTTTGTACAATAAAATGTCTCTTCTGGTTTCCGAATATTATAACTTCTCACAAGCTTGAAGTTAACATCTGAAACTGATTTTTCTGCGTCCATGTGGCACATCAAACTTGCTTTTTATATATTATGTATTAAAACACTACTGGAATTATATCTCCAGCCAAAGAGATGCAATGTTTTAGTTTGAATTCTACAGTCCTGCACACCTGGAAGATTCCAAGAGCTGGGATCAAATGTCATCAAACAAACATCACACCCTGACAAAGTGTTGTTTGTATGTGTATAGAAGGGAAGTCTTTTAATATGATCTTTTTCCTTCTAACAGAAATTCTGAGGTTTGAAGGGTGTTCTAATAATCCGTGCTGTGTTCCTGGAGCGTGGACAAACCGGTAACATGACAAAAATCCTCTTTGAGCAACTTCCTAGTGGAATTTTACAAACCACCTGATGGTGTCCCTTCTCTGCCAACAGCTCCTAATATTGCTTACCTGTAGTAAAACTCTGCAGGTTAGACTGGCCGAAGCAGGCGGCCTGCTTTAACTCCTGGCTTGTTGAGTGCTGCAATAAGTGTTTGCCCCATCCTGTGGCTCCTCTTGTGCTGCTCTGAATCAGGCAGGTAATTTTAGGAACGGCATCGTTTTGGGAACAGCATGTCTGCTTCCTCTTTGACCTCTGTCCCAGAGGAAAGGGGATATTGACATTTTCTTCTCCCAGGCAAGAGGGTGATGAATAAATCTCAGATGACAAGAGGGTGGAATGCAAGGAAATAAAAAAACATTGCAGCCTTTTTTATTCCCAGCGCAAGAAAACATTGCAGCCTTTTTTATTCCCAGCGCTAGAAGATGCCTTTCCTGGCTTCATTAAAGCAGAAGCTGCTGCCAGCCCCTGAATGGCAGAGTTGCTGAGGAGGGGAAAACCAGCATAAAGTGGAAGAGCTGAGTGACAACTTGTCAAGAATAGAAGCTGGTTTTCATCAGATTGCTGACTGACTTATTTTGTTGTTGTTGTTGTTGTTGTCTTTACTCCTGTCCAGGAATCTCTGCTATACCCTGCTCCAGCTGGGTGTCAGGTATTGAATAAATGAGTGGGGATGCCTTTCTTGGCTTCATTAAAGCAGAAGCTGCTGCCAGCCCCTGAATGGCAGAGTTGCTGAGGAGGGGAAAACCAGCATAAAGTGGAAGAGCTGAGTGACAACTTGTCAAGAATAGAAGCTGGTTTTCATCAGATTGCTGACTGACTTATTTTGTTGTTGTTGTTGTTGTTGTCTTTACTCCTGTCCAGGAATCTCTGCTATACCCTGCTCCAGCTGGGTGTCAGGTATTGAATAAATGAGTGGGCTAAGCACATAACTGGATTTCCTGCAGTAGCCTCAGCACAGCCCTTCACTCTTTTTACAGTTGCGTAGTTCAGAATTAACACAGTTTCAGGCCCTTTCTGGAGACAGCAACGTGGATCAGAAATCTATCTGCAGTTCTGCATTGTGGTTGGGTGACTCTCGTGTGGTGGAGCAGCTGGTCCCCCGGCACCAGCGTGTCTGGGGCAGAAAGTTGTTGTGGTCTCCTTTAGGACAGGCTTCCCTGCTGTGGCTCTCGGTCCTTCCCAGCAGAACCTCCTGGCATTGCTCTTGTGGGCTGGGTTTGGGATTGTTTGCTCGTTGGGTAAACTGGAGGAGGGCCAGTGATAGGGAAATTCTGCTGTGGAGTTGTTTGTGTGGCGGGTGGTGACCGCTGTGTGCCAAACCCCTGTGATACATACCTTGGTGTGGCACTGCAGAACAAAAAGAGAAAGCTTCAGGGAGCTGATTCTGCTGGGTGCTACGGACTCTTAACCTTTTCTCATGTTCAGTGAGAGCATGAGGCTGTTGGAACCTTAGTGTAAATGATTTTTGATTCTTCAGTCACTTTTCAAGGCAGTTTTTCTTATATTGTAGACTGTCAGAAGGTGTTTTTGTGTTGATTTTGTTTCTTAGGATGGGATATGTTTCAGGTATTGTGGATATTCAGATATTGTGGGTATTCAGGTATTCAGGGTGAGTGGAATATTGGCATTGGGGGTACAGAACTCACCCTGTAGTGTAAAAATGACATTCAATGACTGTCACCAGAAAACATTCTTAAAATCTTTATAAAATCCTTTTCTGTTAGCTGTAACAGTTTTGAGGGAGCACTTAGCAGAGGCAAGTCCCAGGTGGAGATGGTTTTGAACATGGGTTCAAATTAATCAATCAATTTCTAATTAAAATTTCAGTTCAAGTTTAAAGGGCTGGTTGAAGACAGAAGAGTTTAGAGATGCTGCCTTAGAGACATGACCTTCTCATTTCTGAAAAGAATTACTAATTTTTCTTACTCTGCCTCCAGGTTATTTCTTCCAAATGTTCTAGAAATTTTCAAAATGAGTCCTCAGTATCCACTAATTGATTGTAGCAGCTTGGAAGTGTCTGCATAATTTAGTAACTAGGCACCAATTACAACTTCATAATTTTGAAGTATCACTCTTTCTCATTGCCATATGATACCAAGGGAATCTTTGTAAAGCTAAAGCTCCACAAAAAAAATGTTCATTTTACCTGTTCTCCACCCCTTTTTCTTATAAACCCCTTAATATGTATCACTTGCACTATTTTGCGATAAAAGTTTGGGCATTAGTAAATGAATAGAAAAATAAGATGTGGAAGAGGTGTGGCTTACAGGCAAGGAACACAGTGTGCTTTGGTGTGTTCTGCATTCTGTGTTGACCAGTGAATGGAATGTGTGTCTAATTGAGGTCTCTCAGCCTGGCCATCATCCCATCATCCCTTCTGATCCACACTGAAATTTTTCGAAAGCCTCCGTGGGCTTTGGATCAGGGATGCCACAAATAGCAATAACTTTCTCTAAATTTAGGGCTAAGGATATGTTAAGATCCTGTCAGAGCACAGAGCATCCCCTCTAGCAACACCATTCAGAGGTGGTTCTTGGGGTATGGGGTACTGATGTTATCCTTGAGCTTCAGTGGATTGAAATTAGTCCAGTAATAATAAACAAGTGTGACTAATAAGAAAATAAAGCTCACAATTCTTATGGAGCTGATTTTTAAAAGCACACTAGAAAAACCTAAACTCACTTTGTGGCGTATTTAATTCTTGTATTTTTAGATTATACATTTGTGTCAACAAGGAGCTTGCTTACAATGTGAGCAAAGCTTTTTAATCTGAAATTAACTCTGCCCTTAGTGACAAAAATATCTCAGTAGGTTGATTTATTGTAAGGCACTAAGAGTTGGGTGGCATGAACTCTTGCTGAAAACTCAGACTGAGAGATCTTAGTATTTACTCGTCAAACAGAGAATCTGCTTTCACACATTGTTCAGACACATTATAGGAGAAAAAGAAATTATTTGTTATTAATTGGAATTCATGCAATTTTTATAACTAGTTCTGAAATCATATACCTGGTCATACCAGGGACTTCTAATTAACTTTTAATGGGCTTACTTGTTAGTGACTATAATGTGCAGATGGTCAAAGAGTATACGTGAGAGCACGTGCTTGGAGATTGCCTTCAGCCAAATCAGGGGTGTCCTGTGAGTACTTTCCTCATGCCCTTAGTTGACTGATTTCTTTCTCACTGGACAGATCAGCTGAAGGAGAAAGAGCTCCATCACACTGTGAACAACCTGGAGCACTCCCCCAAAGGAGCTTTGGGCTAAGACTGGCCTCATCTGCTACCTGGACTTTCCTTCCTTTGCTTGGCTTTGTGTGGTGGTTGCATGAGATGAAAGCAGCTCAGGGCATTTCCCATTGCCAAAGACAGAGGGGATCCAGCATGTCAATTTAGCAACAACCTTTTCTCAAATAAATTGCACTTGGTCTATATTTTTTTTTCCTCTTTGAGTTTTAGCAGTTTAAAAATTATAGGGTCTTTTTTTTTTTTTTTTTTTTTTTTTGTTTTTTTTGGTGTTAATGGGGCAGAATTTCTGAGATGTTTGTCAAAAGTCAAAGTATCAGTTGCTGGTTTCTCAGGTGTGTAGGTACCTAAATACATCCATATAGGGTTTTTTTTTTTTTTTTTTTTTTAATGTTTGGTTTAATGTGTTAATGGGGCAGAATTTCTGAGATGTTTGTCAAAAGTCAAAGTATCAGTTGCTGGTTTCTCAGGTGTGTAGGTACCTAAATACATCCAGATAAGAACATTCCTCTTTAGGCTGTGAGGTACATCTGTCTAGGTGGAAAAGGATAAGCTCATGTCTTCTGGATTAATTACCCATTATGGACATTGCTTAGCACCAAATGTGACTTTCCAAATACAGTGACTATTCAGAAATAGAGAAATTTTATTCTCTACCAAAATGTGTATTTTATTATTTGTCCTTTTTAACAAAGCCACTGACATGACAATGACTGTGGGTTTCATGAGGAGGTTGGATGTTGATCTCCAGAGATGTATTTTTTTTAAAAAAATCCCAGTCCCCCTCTCCCACCTCTAAAAATCTATTCAGAGCAAACGCCTTTTTTTTGGCCAAAGTCTCCATTTCTCACTGCAAAGACAAAAAAATAAGGGGATATATGTCCTTCAGAAAGCTTTTCTGCATCCTCTATGTTTTCTGCCACGTTCATCAGACCAAATTAACAGTGAACTACCTTGTGAAGAGCCAGTTAGAAAAGCAGGACTGTTTTCATCTTCCTCTGGTGAGTTGTCATTTGATCAGGGCTGGTTTTATATTTTATACGTCTATTTTTAAAGCCTATAAAGTACTGGGAACACTGTGTTTCAGCAAAACCTGTGCGTGAATGCACCTACTTTCTAGCAACCTCTCCTCCTCAGATTTTGGTCAACCTGTACTGCTCTCCAGGCTGATTCAAATACCAAAGGTGTGTTGTCACAGGGTAGCTCTTCCTTCGTTGTGAAGGTTTTGTTGTTTGGTTGGTTGTCTTTTTCCACGGCAGGTTTACTTGGGTTGTGTATCAAGAGGGAGGTGGAGCCATTAAGAAGCCTCTGTGCAGATCCTTTAAAACAAACAGAGAAACTAAAGTATGGAAGTTTCTTATAGAAGTGAGGCAAGTGGAAGCTAATGGAAACTGTGAGGACTGACAGACCTTGAAAGACTCCTGCCTCCTGTACCCCGTAACCTCAACGGTATTGCTACTGATTTCCTGAATGGAATGAAGTTAACCTTCTGTATAGTAAGAAATGACTAAACAAATTTACATACTTCAATGGGCAACAGAGCTACCTGCTTTAGATTCTTCCTTTCCAAAATCAATTGAGTTGTCCCTCAACTGTCTAACTCATTCATTCTAATGCTCCAGGCCTGGATGCTTCTGTCTTCCCTTCTGATTTTAGAATAAATATCAGTTTGTCTTGTTAGTCATCAAGACTTGCTGACTAGTTAGTTCTCCAAGGATCCAAAGGCAAGATACTAGCTGAGATTGAATCATCAGGATATTGTTAGCAGACCTAACATGCCCAGACATCTGAATAGGCATAAAATGGAAGAACATGCAGGATTACAACCAGAACTAGATTCTCTTTTCCTCATGTCTCCACCTGCTTCTACCTACTGAAAACCTTGCTCTCCGAAGAGACCCCAAAGGCAAGAATTAAAGAGGTGCTGCTGCTGAGGTATGATGACAAGGATGGGAAAAGGCTGCATAAACCCATTGGTTTGGTTTATTCTTCCTAGGATTGCCCTTAACCAGTTTAAAACTATATTGCTTCATTCCTTAAACCATATGCGTGCAGCTACCACACAAAAGGAATAATCCATATTCCTGACTCAGGGCTGCCCATTATAAATGTTTGGGGTGTAGTTCTCTAACAAATGCCAGAACAGACTTTTTTTCCTACATCTTATCTAAATATGTGTGGGCTAAAGAGGCATGCTCATGCAAAGGGGAATGTTTAAACAGTTACTCCTTTTGCCTTGTAAACCTTTTATGGTTGTTCCCCACTCTCAAAGAAGGAAAAAAAAAAAAATAATCAGCAAGTCTGACACTTAGAATGCCTGGTGCAATGTTCTTTTCCTCCTCTTCTTGCACGAGTGATGATATGAAAATTTTCTTGTCTGTGTTTGGTAGGTGATGCCGAACCTAAATCCTTTGTTATCTTTTTGTTGGTTTAGGGTTTGTTGTTACGCTTGCAGCAAATGGAAGTGAGGATGAATTCCTCAAAAGCCTCTCTCTCTTTCCACCTTCTCCACTCATTTGATATTTCATTTGCAGGAGGGAGGTTTTGGACTTGAATTTGTAGATAAGGTGGTGGTATAAGGTTTTAAAAAGCCTTTATTTTATGGGATGCTTTTTTCATACATTCAGAATAGGGGGTGTGAGATGTTAATGAATCTGTCTCTTTGAGCCAAACATAAACTCAGAAATGTTTAAATCACCTTTAAAACAAGAAGGCCCAGAATGTGCTGGCACCACACAGACTGTCCTGCCCTAAAAGCTCCATTTAAGCTGTCAATTGTGGAATAAGGCATTAAAAGAAATTATGAAGGTGTTAATTGTCCCAACTTGCAAATCCTGTGGTGGTGGTTTGTAATTTGGACCCTGAATAAGGGGGGTCCAGGGGAAGGAATTACGAGACACTGAGGAGGTGTAGCTGAACAGCTTGAGAGATAGGGATGTAAATACTGTTGTTTCAAAAAATGAAACAGAAGTCATTATCACGTCGCCCCAACATGCAATGAGCTATTATAGTAACCTACAAAGCTTAAGATAAACCATTCCAGATTTACTGATAGGAAGGTTGACAGGGACTGATAATATCAGAGCAGATTTCCTGCCTTATATGTGATTTAGCCCACTATCAGATGTTTCGGAGGTGGGGAGAGACAACCCCATTAATACGTGTGGAGATTTTCTGTTTGCCTGCAGAGTGCCAGACACTTGCTTTGTGTGCTCCATCAGTGCAATTCTGTGTGTACTTGATGCCTTAGTGGGATGAAAAATTGGTCATCTTGCCATCAAAAATATTTCGTCTAGGCATAGAGGAAAATCACATTTAGTAATAGGGGAACTTGATTGTTTTATAAAAGTATTTTAAAATTAATTCCTTTTAACTATGTACTATCATTTTCTTGAGTTTAATGTTCCTATAGAAGATACAGGCACCAGTTTTATTATATCTCTGGGCTGTTTGATGCTGAAAAGTGCAACGTAGGCTAACTGGCATTTCAACAGACCACTGAGGGACTCCAGAAATATGTGCTTAGATCGTATGTAAAGCTGTGATTGCCTTTTCTCCTCATTGCAAACTTGGCAACTGAGCCTGCAATCTGAGTCTTAATCTGGATGCCTACTAGTTCTTTGGTCACCAAGAAGAAAATAAGGTAATGACAACTTCCTTGGGCTTTCTGTTGACTGGGGAGCTGGTGTAGAATCAACTCTTGGCTTCTGATCCCGTTGTGGTGTGCTGGGAGGCGTATGCACCGGTGGAAAACCATGGCTGTAGCCTCATTTCTCCACAGTTCCCTTTAAGGTAAAGCACAACCTAAATCTGACACCTGGCAGTCCAACAGGCCCACATGGTACAAGCAGTTTGATGTTACTCCCAAGGCCTGAGCTTGAGAATTCAAGTAGCATTGTAAAAATTCCCCGTTGCAACCTCAGCAGCTGTTTTTTATGCCAAGTCTGTGATGTGGTGTTGAACGCAGACTTCGTGAAAGCCTCTTCCCCTGCCAAGACTTAAAACCAATTGTCTTTCTGATGGGGGAAATCTGCTGCTTTAGTTGTGGCCGTGGAGTGCCTGGGAATAGCTCTAATGTTTACGTTGCTCTTAGTTCCTCAAAAAATGGGACTGAGAGGCCAAATGCTTCTCTTGAAGAGAGCAAGCCAAGCTAACAAAGTGTTATCAAGGTGAGAAGAGAAGGCAAAAGAAGTAGTTTCTAACTCAGCTGCTGTGAGCTTTTGTCGCTTCTTACCATACAAGCCCTATCAGCCAGGTGGGTCATTTGTGAAGGAAGTACCGGAGAAATTGAGGACATCCTGAAAGGAGGGTGTAGAGAGGGGGGGGGTGGTCTCTTCTCTCAAGTCACAGGCGACAGGACAAGAGGAAATGGCCTCAAGTTACGCCAGGGGAGGTTCAGGCTGGATATTAGGAAAAATTTTTTCACTGAAAGGGTTATTAAGCATTGGAATGGGCTGCCCAGGGAGGTGGTTGAGGCACCATCCCTGGAGGTGTTCAAAAGACAGGTTGATGTAGTGCTGGGAGGTATGGTTTAGTGATGGTGATGCTTCTTGTTTGTTGTGTGGGTGTCTGTTTTTGTCAGTGAGGTTGACGGTTGGACAAGATGATCTTTGAGGTCCCTTCCAACCTAGAAGATTCTGTGATTCTGTGATCTTTGTACCTTTGTTAGCAAGAGTGATTTTCTCCCAAAGTCTAAAAGACCTCTCGAGCTGGTGGAGTAAAGGTACACTAACTTCCACAGGCACCAAACAGGGGTGGGAGCAAGGTGCCTGACATTCACTCTCAGCCATAATGACCGCTGTGTTGGCCATGGATGACATTTAATGAGAGTTTAGAGCCATGAAAAAAATCTATATTTCTGTCTCTGTCCTCCTTATTTTACTCAGTTGTAGATCTGAGTCCAAGAAGCAGGTAAGTAGCCTGACACAGCTGAGAGGCCTGGGGTCCTGTCCACTTCTACAGCATTTATTGGTCTGAGCTCACTGGTGAAGGCTCCCACCACACCCCAGTTTCCATGGCTGAATACAAAGGTGGGAAGGTTTGAGCAGTGTCTGGGGTTGAATCAAACAGGGTGAGGGCACTGAATACTTGTCCTGTGACTCAGTACCTTCCCACTAGGGAGAACCTCCCTTGGCATGTGTTGTCACACTGCCCTGAAGCAGGAGCTGGGCTCCGAGCTCTGCTGCCCTGCAGGCTGTGCAAACAGCTGAGAAGCCAATCCCTAGCCCTAAGGAGCATCTGTTCTGAGAAGGTAAATAATACACGGGAAAGAAGGTGAAAGGGAGAAGCAACCACCTGGGTAAGAAGTCCTTGCGTGCCGTATTTCCACTGCTCCTGCTGGCTGTGCTCATCAACTGGCTGAGCCATGAGGAGTTGGCTCATACCTGAGTAATATATTTGCTTGAGGACAGAGGGAAGCTACTGCTGTGTTCCTGCTCCAACTTGGAAGACCTGCAGCGTATAAGAGGTGTCTATTTTGGCTCTTAGAGAAGCACAAGCAGGAGGGAGGGCCAAATTTTAAACGGTACTGCTATGGACTGTTGAATCTTGGCATTAAAAATGCCAATGGTGACCTCAACTCCTGGCAGCCTCAACTGTGTGTCGCTGATTGGAGACAGAGAAGTTGTTTGCACACCTAGGAGGGACTGACTATTGACAGTACTTTCAAAAAGCCATTTAGATACTTAAATTCTATTATAGCTGATGCATTCAAATAAACCTTTTCATTTCTGGCTGTACAAGGATGCAGGAGAAGTTGAGTGATAAGTGAGAATGGTCTCAGTGTGGTGGTTGGAACTGGCTCAGTGTCCTTGCTTTGCTGCAAATGATTGTACTTGACCGTCAAATCTGCAACCTGTAATAAAAGGTCTGTCGTGATAGCTCCTTGATTGCACTAAAAGTTCCTTCTCCTAAACTCATGAGCAGTTAAAAACTGGCAAGAACCTCCTTGGGTTTGGACTAGATGACCTTTAAAGGTCTCTTCCAACTCAAGCCAGTCTGTGATTGGAAGGATTTATCTGTGGAAGATGGCTCCATCCCACAGCAATGTGGATTCTGTTTGGCCTTAAAGTCTCTGAGTAACTTGATTTGTTTTGGTTTCTCCCTTGGGCTCTGTTATTAATTTGTTTTCTGAAGGAAGGGACATAAATGGAGAAGGCAGATGAAGCCTGACTTGACTTTTTTTGATCAAGTACTCTCTAAATGTATGTAGTAACTTTCCTGGTCTGCAGGTTAGTCTCCAGGCTATGTATAAGCATATGCCTAATGTGTTATATGCCTAACGAGGAAAGAAAACCACCTCTCAAATTGCACATGGCAACTCCTTATGTTAAAGTATGCTTCATAAAAGCAGGGTGACCCTGAGGCCTGAAATCAAATTATTAAAAATTTGCTTCACAGCATTGAAAATGGCTGCAGTTCATGTGATGTAAATTAATAAACTGCACAAACTTATTTTTTTGTTTCTTCCACGCGATGCCTTCTTTCTTTATAACTCATTGTATTCATGTAAGGATTTTTGTGTAATCCATAGAAAAAAAAAATGCACCATCTTTCCAATGCATTTTTGGAATGTGTGTGTAAAAGTAGTGCCGTATGAACAGCCTGAAATGGCATCTTTTGAGACCCAAAACAGCCAGAGACTTAAATCTGGCACAGATTTCTTATGCTGCTCTGCTGGCTTCTCTCAGTTTTAACCTTGGAAAACCCACCTTTGGAGGCAAGAAGTCAAGATCTGCAGTTATTGGGGACTTCTCCAGGGCTGTCGCTGCTTGAGAGTTTATCAGAGCAAAGCATTTTTAAAATTATTTTTTTTTTAAGAGTTACTTCAACTGATGCTCTGAGGGTAATATGGCTGAGGCTCTTCCCTTTCCAGCTCATTGTCATCCTTCATAATTAAATAAGGAGAGTAAGTGGTCAGAAGATGGAAATAGCATGCTGAGATTAGGATTAAAAAAACAACCAACAGAAATCCACCCCAAAACCAAAAAAAAAAAATATCTGACTTCTATCCTGTTCTATCCGGTTAGTAGATTGTGTATATCTCATCTATTTAACTTTTTTTTTTTTTCTCTTTCCAGGCATTTACCAGAAAAAGTCAAAGATGATGTTCAGCTGAAGAATATGAGCGGGCAGTGGTTTTACGAAGCGAAGTCGAAGAGGCACAGAGACAAGATACACGGAGCAGATATCATTCGAGCTTCCATGCGCCGCAAGCCTGCTGCTTCTGGTAAGCATTTGGGTAGATTTTGTTTTGGAAAGGCTGGCTTTTACTGAGCTAATGTTAGACAGTGTTGGCTGTGAAGTACAAGAAGAATATTGCTATTTCTGCAAGCAGAAAATGATGCAAAAAGATATTGCTATGTCCATGGAGACATGGACAGTGGGATAGAGTAGAGAGATTTCCCATGTAGTTTAGAGTGCTTTGGCAGGGGGGGTTGGACTAGACGATAAAGAGATTTTCCATGTAGTTTACAGTGCTTTGGCCGGGGGGGTTGGACTAGATGATCTCTGAAGGTCACTTCCAACCCCTACAATTCTGTGATTCTGTGTAATCTTTCCAATGCTGTGTATCAAAGAGGGAACTCTGTGATGACTGCCAACAGGAGGAACTAGCTGGTGTTTACGTGGAGGACTAAAAGCACTCTTTCTAATGCTGTGTATTAAAAAGGGAACTCTGTGGGGTGACTGCCAACAGGAGGAACTAGCTGGTGTTTACGTGGAGGACTAAAAGCCCTTTGCACTCCTGGACTGCATTCTCATGTCCTTTTTTGAGGCCCTGTGAGCTACCACGAGAATGTGCAAAGGATCTAAGATTGAGGAAATTGCTCTTTAGTATGGGTTTCCAAGATTTTTGGGTGCTCAGTTGGTCATAACTCTCATTTAAGCAGGTGGTTAATTCTTTACGGATAGAATTACCACAGGAAGTTCAGAAGGTAAGTGTAAAAAAACCCAAATAAACAAAAAGCCCCACCTAATTTAGCAAATGCCAATACATTTGCATTTTTTTCTGGGGTGGGAGAGAATCCTATTCTTATAATCCCTTTCAGAGTCAAAACGTTGTGTATGTTATTTCCTCTACTGCTTTTTGCACTTCTCCAACGGGTTAGAAATGAAGGATTTCTTAGTGTGCGAAAATAAGCAAGATTTTTATTCTCACTTTTCCTATCCATAACTGCAAACAAAAATATCTTGACATCTAATGAGTCATTGAAACCCAGCAATTGCACATAGCTCTGAATGTCTCAGTATGCTTGTTTGTTCAAGTAATATGATTGGGAACAATTAATCTTACTTTAAGATAATAGGGCTGTAAGTACTTTCCTTGAAGCTATAAGTCACTGTAAAATTTCTCTAGAATTTTATGACTGATTTTCATAACCTTCAAGTCTAAAACCAGCTGAAATCACAAACATGCCACGCTAACCACCTGTGAATTTTTGTATTCTTTTCTGTAGCAAGAAAAGGTCTGAAAACTTAAAAACCCAAACCCATCACACACAGTGACCTCAAACTGACTAAATTGCCATTATCCAAACTCATCTCTGGGAATATAGGAATTGAGAAGGTGTGAGGTTGCAGGATTAGACACAGGAAAACAAACTTAAATTGTAGTTACAAAATCTATAGAAAATAACAAGCTGTGGTACATCCACAGCATTCAGAAGTACCTTGCTTGCTTCACTAGCACACAGCAAAATCCCTCAACAGAATTTAAATAAATAAAACAAAACAAAAAATCCCACAACAAAAACCAAGGCCATAAATATCAGTACAACCCAGTGAGAATAATAAGAGTCTTGCCCTTCGAAGTCAAAAGGGTTTAGTAGAACTAGAGGAGGTTAAGAGGGGATGGGGGGCTGTTTCTCTAAGAAAAAAATTCACTGTCTGTACAAAATAGGACTTCAGATTAGAAAGCCAGATGCTGAAAGATTTATAATAGAAGCCCATAAAATCATGTATACTATAATTTTTTTGTGAACATAGGTAGACTGTTTGCTTTCTCTCCCAGGGATAACATTAATGGTGATCGGTTCAAAACCAGAAAAGGAAATGGTCACTTTTTATGTGGAAAACCTACATTTTAAGATGCCTCAGGACAGCGCATAGACATAAAAGAGGCATGGCTTTAAAGAGCTTCTTGAACAAAAATAATCCAGAAATATCTCCTCTATTTCAAAAAAGTCTGAGGTCCAATTGGCTGCAGGCTGGTCCTGGCCTTCAAGCCTAAACATGGTGGGGAGAAAAGCTTTTTGCCTGGTTCCTGTAGAGCAGTTCTTATGCTCTACTTTTATTTTGTGTCTCTCCAAACAAAATATTGTATTTACTTCTGATGTTAGACACAGTGCATTATCTTTCCACGTTCTATTCTTTTTTTAAGTAAGAGTTTCATAATATAATATTTATTATGAAGTGAGCACCAAGCTTTTCGACATTACTCAATTTACCAGAATATGCTGTTACCTATCCCTACTGCTGAATGAATGTGTGTAGCTGCTGTCTGGCACACAAACACATTTGGCTTTAAAAAACATTGCTAATTGATCATTTGAGGGCATCCACTGTGATGTGGGAAGCTGTGGGTGCATTCACAGAATCATCACAGAATGATACGGGGTTGGATGGGA
>NW_015090837.1:0-22757 GCF_001431845.1 Calidris pugnax
TGCAGACCCCTACAAACCCCTGCAGAACCTTGCAGACTCCTACAGACCGCTGCAGACCCCTTCAGACCCCAGCAGACCCCTACAAAACCCTCCAGGCCCCTGCTACACACCCCTACGGTTGCCTGCAGACACCTACAAACACCTATGAACCCCTGCAGATCCCTACAGACCCCTAAAGACCTCTACAGTCCTCTGAAGACCCCTATGGACCCCTGCATACCCCTTCAGACCCCTACAAACCCCTGCAGACCCCCACAGAACCCCTGCAGACCCTTAGAGACCCCTATGGACCCCTATGGACCCCAGCAGACTCCTAGAAGACCCCTTTGCAGGGGTGTACCCTGTTGGAGGGCAAGAACTTCACTGATTTTGGAAGTCGAGGGTCATTTATAATCATGTAATATTCACTACCACCCAGCCCAGAAAACCTTACAGACAGGCTGTAACATCTCTCCAGGGCTAAAGAAATTTTGGAGAAGTCTTAAAATTCGACAGATCCCTCTTATTCCCAAGAAGTCTGTTTCCATAGCTAATTATTTTTAGTCATTCCAAATGGAGCCCTCACTTGTATTCTGAGCTCAGCTTCTACTTCTAGCTAAATTTCGTTATGATTTTTTCCACTAGATTCAAGAGCCATCTGGTAGCATAAATCATTCCTTATGAAATCTCTTTACGCTACAGCAAAATTACTTCTAAGGTTGTCTTTCACAGATAAAATAAACCGAGCTTCTGTAGTGGACCTGCCACCTTGTCCCTGGTTATTGCACCACCTCGTGGGAAAAGAGATAAAACACAGAAGGAAAAAAAGGACGTGCAGGTCAATTTTTCAGCAAGTGTGATGTTGAGGCTAAAGAAGGGATTGATAATACACTAAACCTATGGTGAAAACAGTGAAAATACATGTATAAGGCTGAAACAGAATGTCAGGCAAACACAAAGGGAAAAGGAATCGCTCAGAAACACCTACTGAGATCACGAAGTAGATGCTGTATAGCTGACCCAAAGGGCCAAGAACAAAGTCTTCAAGGTTTTATTAATTTTTGCACACAAGGCATTCAGCAAGAAATATTCAGGCCCAGTATCTTCTAGTTTGGATGTCCCTCTACTATAACCTGTAGCAATCCTGCTATAGCTCTATTTTCCCACTCCCAAGTGACTGTCTCACTGCACCCTGCGTTACACAGCGATGTCTGGGCCAGATCAGACAATCCTGCCCCGCTGCAATAATGTCCGGCCGGGCAGGGCTGGCACTGCTCCTCTGCCTCCAGGCCCACCACCGTAGAGAAGGATCCAGGAGGACAGGGCACAGGATACCCAGTACCACTGGGGCAGAAATGCCCCGCAGGACAGATGTCATTACTAGGCAGATCAAGGCTGGAAGATTCCACCTGTATCAGGAAAATACAGAGAAGGAGAGAAAAAGTGTTATTGAAAGAAGATTTAGCACAATGTACTACAGAGGCAGGTTCTGGAAAGGACACATAAGAGCCGAGTCCTACAAGTTTGCTCCCACTGAAACTAAATTTTATTCCAACCACAGCTAGAATAAAAAAAGGTACTGGCTGCTGAGGCAGGCTACCTTATCCCTGATGCCATCTTTTGGAGGTGCAATCTACAGAAATGGAGGTCTGGCCAGAATTTATTAGTGATGTTGAGGCTAAAGAAGGGATTGATAATACACTAAACCTATGGTGAAAACAGTGAAAATACATGTATAAGGCTGAAACAGAATGTCAGGCAAACACAAAGGGAAAAGGAATCGCTCAGAAACACCTACTGAGATCACGAAGTAGATGCTGTATAGCTGACCCAAAGGGCCAAGAACAAAGTCTTCAAGGTTTTATTAATTTTTGCACACAAGGCATTCAGCAAGAAATATTCAGGCCCAGTATCTTCTAGTTTGGATGTCCCTCTACTATAACCTGTAGCAATCCTGCTATAGCTCTATTTTCCCACTCCCAAGTGACTGTCTCACTGCACCCTGCGTTACACAGCGATGTCTGGGCCAGATCAGACAATCCTGCCCCGCTGCAATAATGTCCGGCCGGGCAGGGCTGGCACTGCTCCTCTGCCTCCAGGCCCACCACCGTAGAGAAGGATCCAGGAGGACAGGGCACAGGATACCCAGTACCACTGGGGCAGAAATGCCCCGCAGGACAGATGTCATTACTAGGCAGATCAAGGCTGGAAGATTCCACCTGTATCAGGAAAATACAGAGAAGGAGAGAAAAAGTGTTATTGAAAGAAGATTTAGCACAATGTACTACAGAGGCAGGTTCTGGAAAGGACACATAAGAGCCGAGTCCTACAAGTTTGCTCCCACTGAAACTAAATTTTATTCCAACCACAGCTAGAATAAAAAAAGGTACTGGCTGCTGAGGCAGGCTACCTTATCCCTGATGCCATCTTTTGGAGGTGCAATCTACAGAAATGGAGGTCTGGCCAGAATTTATTAGTAGGCAGCAACATATTCCATCAGACATTAAGAGCAGCATGTCATCACATTTGAGGAGCTCTCTAGGGCAGCAGTAAAAGACATGAGCAGCCCCATACAGAGCAGTAATGCTGGGAAAACGTTACACCAGGAGCTACAAGGTTGTGAAGGTCCAGTCCTTGTTCCCAGGAGTCACTAGGAATGCCGTGCTGCCCCCTGGCACTCACTCATCCTGGGTTTGAAGGGAGCTGGGCTGATGGCTCCCTTGGCACAACGATAACCTGAATGGCAAAATCCAGAAGGCTGTGGCAGACCTGGTGCTGAGCAATACATGCCTAAAACGAACAGAAAAGCTATCTCAGTGTGAGGGCCTGCACAGAAGATCAGCAGAGGAGTCAATAAGATGAAGGAAGAAGTCATATTTTCCCCAACCTTCCCATGTATGTCCCCCTGGGTTTCTTGTGCCAAGCCCCCACTCACCTGCTGGGCAGGGCTCCCAGTCAGACTCACCAGTGGCACCAGTCCTGGGGCCAAAGGTACCCTTGGGACACAGATGCTCTGTACTGAAGTTGGTACCTGGCAGACAGAAGTACCCAGCAGGACACAGCTCACGAGTACGTGCTCCAGAACCTAGGATACAAAGAACTGCATCTTGCGTAGGAGATATTATGAGAGGTGACAGGCAATGCCATTCTCTGTCAACACAGGCACTCCTCCTCCCCTGTGACTTCATCTACATGCAGGACACTGGATTCATCCCGAGTACTCATTTAGTTGTTCAGATTCCCAATGCAGTAATTGGAAAGAAACAGCACTTCCAGAGGAAATGCACTTCAAATGCAATTCATCTCATCCGAAAGCAGACATCTAAAATGAAAAAGATAAATTGCACCTCAGAAGTGCCTCTTTCTCTCCACTGACTACAGAGTGAGCAAACTAGCTTGGATATAGATGTCTAAGAAAAGAGCTGCCTACTAGAGTAATCCCATCTAGGGAGTTCAATCCCACCTGTGCAGCCATATTTCTTGGGCGTTTTTTTTTGCCTGCATGAGCTGCGGCACAGAAATATCTTTGTTAGTTGTATTTTCCTGGGAATGGATTTTTTCCCCAGAGCGGAGAAAGATGTGGCTTCAGCCTATTTCTTCCCCTCAACCTCATATTCTTTGAAATCTGCTCTGACTTCCATTCTTAGCAGAAACTGATCTACCTCCCTGTCCAGTCCAATCCATGTAATATTGACTTAGTAGAACCTTAAGTGATGCCATTCGAAACCCTTTTTTGTTCCACCGAGTCTAACAGGAAGACTCAGCCCTTAGTGACAGGGAAACCCTTCTTATCACAGTACTCCAGACTCCTCACTTTTGTTAGATTGTTCACAGAAGAGTCCTGTTGGGCTGGGGTCCCAAAAGCCCTTCCTCTCCTGTGACTGATATGTCCCATTCTCACAGGAAAAGCAGATCCCATGGGGCACTAAAAGCCTTGTGGACAGTGATGGGGAACAGACGGCAGCCTGGCCAGGTGGGCAGTGGTAGCTTGAAGAACATGGTACTTCAGAATTGGTTTTGCCCAGCTCCACAACAACAAAAGAAAGCCTTTCCTTTTCCTTTGCTAGATCAAAGGCAATAGAAACCCTTACCTTCCAAATAAAATGCTCAACTGTGTTTCTGAGGCTCTCTGATGCGGTCCCAGCTCTGGTACAGACTCATGTGAGCTCAGTCATTTCCTCCCTGTTGCTTCAGTTCCTCCCCTGAGAAAGAAAAACCCTCTTTGTATCATGGAAGGTGATGGGTCACTCTGTTACTGTCAGTGTGACCGCAAATATTTCAGTGCTGGGGGAAGCAAATAAACATCTTGTACAGACAGATGGTGAGAACCTCCGAGAAGGAGCAGCTGTCTAGGAGCGGAGACCCTGGCTGCTAGCCAGTGCCAAGCACTTGTTTGCCAGGATATTTTGTTTCCCTGAGAGGTGGAAGACATATGAGGCATCTAGAAGAGGTGGCTGAGTCAAGGAAGAAAAAAGGTGTAATAGCAATAATTGTTATGGGTGACCTGAGACTGCTACTGATAACCCAACAGGAGTTGGGGAAGACAAATGATTTGCAGCATTTATATTTACTGCACATCCTGCAGAAACTGTCGCTGACCAAAAGGGATGTGTGGCACTTTGAGTTTGTTCTTCCTGTATCTGCTAAGGACAAGCTTGTAAGAAATAAAGCTGTAGTGGGTATCTTAACTTGCATTGTGCAACCCCCCAGTTGCCAAACACATCATCAGAGACTCACCAGTGCAGAAGTATCCAGCTGGGCAGAGCTGACAGTCTGTCGACTGCCATTTTCCACTCTCGGAGTTGAAGCTTCCAGGGCTGCATGGGATCGGGGATTCAGAGCCTTCGGGACAGTAGAAGCCAGGGGGGGCAATGCTTATGATCTGGTTGTGTGGATCCAAGATCACAGAAATATCCGGCGTAACATGTTCCTGCAAGAAAGAAAAGCTTCGGCATTATGCTTAGGCAACCAGAAAACATAAAGAAGTTTAAAGTAGGAGACAAAAAAGATGTTAGATGCACGTAATACGCACCAGAAACCATGGCCAGGCCTTCTCCTTGGCAGAACTTCCCCCCAGGGCAGGGCAGACAGGCATTACGGTAAACCATCCCAGACCGAGGTAAGAACGTGCCAGTGGGACATAGCTCTGGCTTGCTGCTGCCAGGTGGGCAGTGACGGCCTGCTGGGCAAAGGCTGCCTGTCTCATCATTGACAGGATTGGGTATACGGGCCTTCGAAGTGCAGTAATACCCAGGCAAACAAGGACCGCTTGGGGACGAGAGTCCTAAAGAAAAAGAACATAAATTCAAATAAGCCAGTGGCATTACAGAAATCACAGCTTCTGCACTAAACAAACCAGACAAGCCTTGTCATCACAATGATTTCGCCTGTGACTAGCTCTGTTAGTTAAAAGCTCCATCTACGCTCTCCGTATTTACTTACACTACTGATAAACCAGATAAAGGCCTAAACAGTTTTCTCCATCACCTTTACAGATGGGGCTGAGCAGCACCTCTCTTTCCACTACGAGACAACCACGAGAAGTCCTAGAATCCACGCGGCTTGGCTTTTGGTTTCATAACATTTGCTAGAACAAAAACGCCTTAATCTGCCTCTAATTAAAATGTTACAAAAGACAGCTTGTAAAATCTTTAAAGTAATCACAAAGAATCTCTACCCAAGGGGTGCCAGAGACCACTTCAAATGCTTCTTAGAAGTCACATGAACTCCAGACAGAAGCTGATGGAACTTTTTGGTTCTCCTAGATACAAAACATCCTAGATTTGTATTTAATCCACAGGTGATTCCTACCTGCACTGGCACAAAACGTGCTTCCAGGACAAGGCTTGCACTCCCTGGGATTTCCCACTCCAGTTTGGTTACTGTAGGTGCCCTCTGGGCACGGGTACTGATTGGCAGCTCTTGTTCCCGATGGGCAGTAATATCCTGCTGGACATTCTATTGGCTTGACCACACCTTGTGAGAAGTTCTCTTGGAGATCAGCTGGGTGGTCTTCTGGGGCACAGAACCTACCAAAAAAAAAACCAACCCCAAGTCTTGCCTCAGCCCATGCTCTCCTTCTCTTCTGCTAGAGATTAAGATGCACTTTCTGCATGACAGTGGCCGTCTAAGACTACACAATAAAAAGAAAGCTAATTACTTGAA
This sequence comes from Calidris pugnax, assembly GCF_001431845.1. Taxonomy (NCBI): domain Eukaryota; kingdom Metazoa; phylum Chordata; class Aves; order Charadriiformes; family Scolopacidae; genus Calidris; species Calidris pugnax. Next base: position 6,145 of record NW_015090837.1, read on the forward strand.
AGGAAACAAATGGAGAGCTGAGAAGGTGAGATGCAACATTTCAGGGTCGTTTTGTCCATCCCAGCAGACTGACCTACCAGGATGGACTTTCTATGATACAGTGGTTGCAGTACAGAAAATGACATAATAAAGGGAAAGGTGATACAAAAACAGAAACATGAAAAACAGCCTTTTATAATAAAGGATACAAGAGACAGAGCAGCCTAAGGCAAAGGGAAATACAGATGCTAATTCCTAAGAAAAGCATCAAGAGGAAGGAGCAAAATCCCTTTCACTTACGTTCCTGCTGGGCAAGTTTCACAGTGGCTTTTACCAGCCTGGTCCTGATATTTTCCAGAGGGACACTGTATGGGCTCTGGGCTGCCAGTGGGGCAATAGCAACCCCCAGGACACAAACAGTCTAGGAGCAAAAAAAGAAATACACTTCTAACATCACTGGTCTGCTTATGTCCTGAACAGCTGCCATTAGAGGAAGCATCACTACAAATACGGAAGATTTAATGAGATAAAAGCCTTATAAAGAACAAAAAAAATCCCTGGTTTTGTTAAAAGCATTGCTTTATCAAAGATGAAAATATCACAAGGAATAAACTCCTCTTGGGATATTTTGCTTTGATAAGATCCCCTATTTTTCCTGCTATATTTACATACAATTACCCACTACTTAACCTGTGTTGCTTGGAATAATTTTTAGCAAACATTTTTTAATTTACATAGCTAGCCATTTCTGAACATAACTTGAAACTGTAAGTAACGGCAGACTTTAACATCATCTTGCCACTGCAACTCCTATAGGTAAAGAACAACCCCTGAATTCCTACCTGAATGCTGGCCTGACACAGAGCCCTCTGGGCAAAACCATCCTTCTTTACACAAGCCCGCCAGGGAGCTCTGACCTCGCTGAGAACAGAGCCTCCCTGGGACGCAGGCCTGGCAGTCCTGTGCTGACTGGCCACCACGATGAGCCAAAAAGGAGCCTGAAAATATAAAGCCACCAAAAAGCACATTCTCCCCTCATCCTAGACGCTGCTGGAAGTGGCTACGGAGAGAAGCACAAGCTGGTCACACAGTAGCTTTCCAGCTACACTAGCCCCAGCTACCTCTTGCAGAAGATGATAAAAGGATGTTGGTTAGGAAGGAATTCAAAGGGAGTGAAGTCCCCAGCACTCCCTTAGGACAGTAGATGACAGCCCTCCTTATAAGAGAGGTCTGAGGGACAGTGGTCCTGAGCGCTGGCTGAGGTGAATTCCCATTTATTTCTGGTCTGAGCAGTGCAATCACTTGCTTAATGTAACTACAGATTTTACCCAGGAAAGAAACACATATTCCACAATCTTTCTTATTCAGCTTAACACTTTGTCTCATTAACGGTGATGTTAAAGGACAGCTCTCACAGTGCAAGGAGGGTGGCAGAGGCTCTTATCTGTGCTTGGCTTTGTGAACTTTCATTCAGGAGGGCTCCACAAAGAGCTTCACACACACACACACACACCCCCAGCAGCACAGAGGCCACAGAGAGAGGCTCCAGAGGCAGTTTGGCAATGACTCTTTGAATGCACATTTAAGACTGACGTTTCCAACACAGCAGCCCTGGATTAGAGGCTGAGCTGTTGTGTCAATAGCAGTTGTCCCTTGGGGAACATAAAGGCATGGACTCAGCCATGGAGAAGCTCAGCAGCTCTCTGGGCTCTGGGAACAGAAACGATAGCATGCAGCAGCTGCCATCAAACCTACCTGGGGGACATGGAGATGGAGAAGAACTCCCTGCAGGACAAAAGTGGCCTCGAGGACAAATGTTCCCCACTGCTCCATCCATGGGGTTTGGGAGCGTGGAGCTCCCTGTGCAGTAGAAGCCAGCCTCGCAAGGACCTGACAGAGCTGCGAGCTCTGCAGTTGCACAGGACAAACCTGAAGCAGAGGGCAGAAGCAAGGACATCATTTAAAAGACGCCAGCACCAAACAGTCACAGCACAAGACCGGGACCACCCACTGATCTTAGCAAAAGGGAAAAGAGTACAAATGTATAAAAAACCCAGCCCAACCCAATAAACTTGTGCAGGAGGAAAGAGCCTTCTCCTACCTGGAGTGCAGGGCAGAGGAAGAAATGAACTAGCAGGACAAAAGGTCCTTGGCACAACCCAACAGACCCAGAAGCTGAAGCTGTTGTGCCTGCTAATGGAAAAGACACAGACTGAGCTGAAACATAAAAATTGCAAGCACTCTATCTTACCTAAAGAGTTCAGGAAGGGCAGACCCAGAGCACTGAATCAAGGAAAGTAAAAAGGGAAAGTCTGCCACCCTGAACCTGGCCAAGTCCCTTTGGGTGACGACTCTGTAATAACCACCTCCTCGATAATAATCACCATCACACTTTATCTTTATTGTTTCCCTTCGTACCAGTGTAATTTCCAGGAAACACTGGTTTGCTTGATGTGGATCCAGGCGGACAAAACCATCCAGGCATGCACAGTCCATCCAGTCTTGCTAAACCCGGCTTGGAAGAGACCCTTCCAGGAGAACACAGCTGGCACTTGGAAGCATCCCAGATATTTAAAGCTTCACTATAGGTTCCACAGGGACAACAATACTGTGTGGCAAACTGTGTATTCCTGGGGCAATAGTGACCTAGGAAAGAAAAGACAGGTTTTATGAAGGTTAGCAAATGCTGGTAATAGCGTGGGAAGAATCCTGAACCTGCAGATACAGCGTTCTCTTCGTCTTTTTCTGAGAAGGACTGATCCCGAGCTACGATGATGGGTCCATCTTGCAATTTAGCACTACTCTCTAATAGCTACGTCACACTGGCTGCATAAAACAAAGCTGATCAGGGCTGAGGATTAGCAATAGCTTTAATAGCATGCAGTTTTTTAATGAGAAGATCTCAAAGTGTGTGATAAAGGTCTACTGTCAAAACTGCTTGCTCGATTTACCATTTTCCACAATCAGATGGGAACTGAATCCCAAACTGCTTTGACCAAGGTGACTGATGTGTCCACTGGAAGAGGTTCATGCCTCGTGCAACCCAGTCCAATGATAAATCTACTCCAAAAAGCCGCAAAGGTATCTGCTCATCTCTTAAACACAATTTCCCAGAACGAGTGGGTAGGTGCCATCAGACCCACCTGCAGGGCAATCCGTGTAGTTTGTGGAAGCCACTGTGCAGTAAAAGCCCTCTGGGCACTCCAGACACTGTGCCATGCTCCAAGATGGGCTGTAACTCCCTGCAGGGCACGGCCGGGCTCTGGTGCTCCCCACAACACAGTAGTGTCCAGGTGGACACGGTCCTCCACTGACTGTTGTCTTTGAAGAAGAACACCACAGTTACAGTCTATAAACTCACGAGGGTGGCATTGCAAAAAGATCTATGTCAGATTCTAGTGGAGAAGAGAACTGACATTAGACTGAGGGATTCTGTGCTCATCCCTCAGTCCTTAAGGCTGCACACCTATCCCTTTTCCAAAATAAGGGATCAGAATTCTGCCCTTAACAAATCTCGCTGGGCCAGCCATTTGGAAGCCAACACCACCCTTTCTTCATCCGTAGCCCGCAGAGAGTTGTGGCATAAACCCTGTGTCTTATCAAGTCATCATCTTTAAAAATTCTTATTGCATTTTGCCTAGGAGGAGGGCTGGCAGATGCAGTATTCTAATCAAACCCATGCACTCCCTAAAAGCTGTAATTTTAATCTGATAAGGCATTCCACTCTGCTCTGTGGCATCAATATGCAAAGATAAAACTATTTTTGGTCAGCTTTTAGATGTAACAGCTGAAAAAAGGCCAGGTGTATTTTGCTCTCTCCGCCCCTTTCACTCTCCAGATGGACTGACCAAGAAGATCATGTGGTAAGGAAGAGTTTAATCTGAGGCAATAAGGTGACCTTATGGTCTTCAGTTCCACGGATATGACATTTTACACTATTTACATCACCAGCACAGCTTACCCTGGGAGGTTTAGAAGAAATGGCTCCTCCACTACAGTAGAATTCAGCCTCACATAATCCAGTTGGAGACACAAGTCCAGTCCCATTGCAGTAGTACCCTGAAGAGGGACAACAAAAAGGACCATAATGATACTGGCCACACAAGACAGACAATACTAAGTACATAACAAGAAAATAATCACTGAAGCATCATGTCTGATGTCGCCCACACCTGTTCTTCTGGAGATGCTTTCACTGGGCAAGTACAGAGCACACACAACTAAGCAAACAGCACTCTTTGGATCATCTCTAAGTAAAAAAGCATCTAGTGGAACAGCACAGAAGCTTGTGCCTCACCGTGAGTATCCTCTTATGTGGAAAAGCGGCAGATTCAGTCTTTTTATGCTGCGCTTAACATCTCTCTCCAAGAAAGCAGTTGATGATTGCCTACCACAAAGTTTCTCAGAAGCCCTAGAAATGCTGGTGACTGGCTAGAATCTCGTTAGCCCTTCCTTTCATACTGTACCTGCATCACACAGGAGACAGTCCTCAATCCCAGTATTCCCAGTTGAGTTGCTATAATAACCAGGAGGACACGGCTGTGGAAAGGCAGAGCCCAGAGGACAGTAATTTCCCTTGGGGCATGCATTCCCCAGAAGACCATCTGTAGGTGTGGGACTAGAAACACCTCTGCTGCAGTAGAACCCAGACAAACAGGGTCCTGTAACGCGTGGGTGCCCTGCAAGCACACAGTAATGCCCTGAGGCATTACTAATGCCATGACATTAGTACCAGCAGAAAAAAGCAGAAACATACTTCAGAGAACAGGCTATGTCCTTACACAGTTCATCCGCTGAAGGTCAGGAATGTTCAAGACACATTTTCATACATTCTCCTGTCCTCAGCCTGAGAGATGCTTATTTGCTGGTTACCTGGGTCACAGGGGGTGCAGCGAGACATCAGGCTGCTTCCAGGCTGTGGGTTGTAAGTCCCCTGAGGACACGGGAACTGAGTTGCAGAAGCAGTACCGGGAGGGCAGTAGTGGCCGGCTGAACATTCGTTCTCCAAAAAGGAAGAGGAATTTTTGGGGCAGAAGCAGCTGGTCCAAAGAGAGATTAAAAAAAAAAAAAAAAAGGATGGGGAAAAAAAAAAGACATTAAAAAAACACATTTTCTAGCAATATACTATCCACGAGTACCTGAATAATGACTTAATGGTGAGACTAAATGGTCTAATGTGGCTGCTGCACTGTGCTGACCACAAAAGAGACCTATTTATGCATATTACTACATTATTAGTTGTTTCCTCGTATGCCAAATTGATGGCATAATTGTAAAAGCCACAGAGACATAATTTTCTTAACTTGAGTCATAACACATCCAGGCTGTGATTCATCAACTTGTACAAGTTAAACAAGGTCAAATCCAAACAGTCAGTAATTGGAGATGAATCCCCCAAGGAAAAACCAGATTCGGCATCAGGTGATACACAAGATTCTCTTCCCTTTCAACAGGCCTCTGCCAGCCTGTTGCCAAGGGAACCATCTATTATTTCAGACGTGAAAAAAGTCTATGGTGCCAATGGTTTCCTTGCTCTGAACAGCCTTCCCTTCCAGTGTAGCTGTACCTGGGTTTAGGACTTTGCCTGGTCCCATAATCAATTATACAGTGTTGCTTAACAGAGCTCAATAGTTGCTCTGCTTCCTTCTCAAAGTGCTTTTCAGTAGTAAATGAAGTCATTTTCCCACCACACACTGCTCCGTGATCACTGGATAAAAAATTTCCAATAGTTATATTATAATATTAGTATATTTCCAATAGTTACATTATAATACTAGTATACACACAACACTAAGCTCACTGTCTGACTCTTACCCTTCAGGACAGGGGAGGCAGCTGGCTTGCCTTTGTGAAGGGTTATAGGACCCGGCCAGACAAGCAATCGGAAGAGCTGTGCCCTCGGGACAGAAATACCCTGGAAAAGAAAGGAAAGATCAGAATCTGCTCTAGAAAATCAAAGACAAACTAGACATCTAAGTGGGAACCATAACTCACCCTGGGGACACAGCTGTGGCTTCTCACCAGAGACACAGAATTCACCCACTGGGCAAGGATAGCACTGCTCTCCGTGGGTGTGCGGCATGTGGGAGCCAGGGGGGCACGGGGCTGGACTCCCGGATCCAAGAGGACAAAAGTGACTGACTGGACACGGAGCTCCTGAGAGGCCATCAGTGGGTGTTGGGGTCTGGGCTTTAGTGACACAGTAGTACCTGCAGCCACAAACACAGGAAAATACTCTTTATTCCAAGAGGGTAAAGAAGACCCCTTGTAGGACACCTCTCCTTACACAGAGTACATAAGTGTGATGTTCTCCTACTTACCCTGGGCTGCAGTGTCCTGAGGGTGCCCTCTGCCCAGAGCTGTTGCAGTAATACCCCCCAGGACACGGCTGGCATTCCTGCACACTCCTTCTACCTTCACTGCCAGACCACGTGCCAGGAGGGCACTGCAACAGAAGCAGAGCACCTGGCAAAATAATTGCACCAGAGTAAGGAAATGCCATCTCATGCTCTCTATGAATTAAAAAAAATTAAGCTTTAGCAAAGCATCCAACCTTCAGGACAATAATGACCAGGAGGACAAGGAAGTCCTGATTCTCCCATCTTGGGGGTTTCTTACTCGGGCACCAGAATCCCTCAGCACAGTCTCCTAGAAAACAAAGTAACGTATACAAAATACATGAATATGTTAAAATAATAGGCACATAAATGCAAACTTCAGAATACAGATTGAAATAGAGTCACGGAAAATCCCCCACTGGATTTTTTGACAAGGTATCACAGACAGAATTCTCATTTCTGCTGTCCCTCTCTCAGTTCTTTCTTAGAAAAAGAAGAATCTTTTTGTTTTATGGGAAGTTCTTGATGAGTAAAATGGGACAGCTCACCTTAGCTGAGATGAGAACCCTGGAGTCCAAACTCCAATCCCCAGCACTATGGCCACCAGCCATAGACGTGACTGTAGCACCAGCAAATATGCTCAGAACCAGTCTGAGTACAAGCTCTCCCTGCTGGGCAGGCTCGGCAATCGGCGGCTTCATCCGGTCCTTGGAGAGGATTGTATGTACCTGGCTGGCACGGCACCGGGCAACTTGCTCCAGCAGGACAAAAATACCCAGCAGGTATTTCTTCCAACACAATCCAATTCCTAAAGAGAGAGAAGGCATTTAAGTTCCCAAAGAGAGCATGACCTACTGGCAAAACAGAGGGTCCTACAAAATATGATTCCTTTGCTTTCACCCACACCAAGGAAGTATGATGGAGGTTCCTTCGTAACAGCAATGAAGCTACTGCAAAGCCAGAAGGTGGTGGTATTGGATTAGCCGAATATTACTGCGGTCGAGTGGCTGGTGGAAGCAGTAAAACCATCTGGACTGTGTTCTGAGAAATTAGATACATTTTAAATAAACAAAAACATCAGCCTTAAAACACTCTGATGCAGGTAATTTTAATAAGCACAACGCTTAGGCTTCAGCTGTAAGAGAGCCCAGGGTTTCCACGAAAGCTGAGTGCTTTCCATGTTTGCATTCTGAAAGCATAGAGAGATAAACTAGTTTTGCAGACCGGTGATATATTCAGTACAAACACACGGATAGCTGCTTGAATGACAACCAATTTGAGCTATGATCTCTAAAATCCCCTGTGTTAAACAAAAGCTGCTTGCATTGTACCATAAAGGATCACTAGTAAGATCAATACATAATAAAACAATGATCCCTTACTGGTGCTACCATGTTCAGAAAGTGCATTTCATTATAAAATGTCCCCAAATGTTTAACTTGGCAAGAAGGAAACACAAATTTAGTACAAGAGTAGTTGCTATCCTCCTGAGTCATGCCTTTCAACAGCACAAAGCAAAAAGAGCAATTCAGGGGGAAAAGGAAAACACGGGCTGCTGCTGATAGCTCCCTGGAGTACTTCAGGTCGAAACCCTGCTGCCTTCCAGGTGCTTGTCAAGGAAAGGCTCAAGCATACACAAGTACGTAGGTGCCTCTGCAGGCTGGAACAGAGCCTTACAGCACCCCCAAAATGACCAGGATTTATTAAAATCTAGGCCACCCCCTCCACAGACTGAAGAGTAGGTCCAGATTAGGATTCCGCAGGGTGCCAAACAAGTTCAAGGGCCATCTCTCCCTCTGCTTTCCACCCACTTGCTCATTCCCACCCCTCAGGAAAATAAAAACAACTCGTCATTTCCCCCCTTACATTTACTCCACTTGGCACGGATGAACACAAGCTTCAAAAACCTCGATACGACAAGATCTTAATTTCTCAAAACTATAAAATCCCACAGCTCTGACCACAGCAACTGAATCAACACACCTGAGGGAGGGTTGCAACCTCACAGTGCTGTGGGACCCTTTAAAAATTGCCTTAAGCTGACAAAAGCTTCATGCTGCAGATCTGCACCCCCAGCAAACCCAGCGGGAATGCCATTTGATATAACCCCAATCCACGCCACTTGGCTATAGGGACATAAAATTTCCATTTCCTGCCTGACTTTCTGGAGACAATGCCTCCCTTTGGAGTTCAGATCAGACTTAATAGCGTGGCTGCCTGGATATTTTACACGAGATCAATCACGACACGGATTTACAGCGTATTATTTATTCTGCAGTATTTGCTGTGCAATAAATGTGCTGCAGACAAACTGGGCATCACTGAGGTGTATCACACTTAACACCTTGTAGTGCAGATGGTGGGCATATTTTAATATCACACGAGCCATCACCTACCTCATGGTAGCATACTTGAACTATTCTATGGCTTGTCAGAGTTTATTCCTGTATCCCCCGTCTATTTTGCAGCAGGCGTTGTCCTACCTTTGCCAAGTGTTCCTTAGGAGAGCTGACAACATCATTATATAAAGTAGTACAGGCACAGCGTTAACAGCTCACATTATTAAACCAAGAGTTTTAAAAATCTAATTTACTTTGCAGCTTCTACAGTGTGTGTTCAGGTGCCACTGGCCCTGTCTCTTGAATTTTGCTGCCTTGACGAGATGTGAGGTTTGTTCCTTGCTGCACCATGGAAATGCATTTCTGGTTTTAATTTCAGTAGTGGGCGGAAAGCAGCAATTTCCTAGACTTAGTTGGTGAGTAAAAAAATCATTCAACAGTCAAGACGCTTTGGCAGCTGAGTTGTTTGCTAGAAAAGAAATGCTCAAACAGGAAAATATATGACTTGATTTGAAGGAGTATGACTCGATTTGAAGGAGATGATTATTTTCTTAGTGCAGGTACCGGTCTGAGGGGAAGGGCCCCGTAAATGTAAAGGGAGACGAGGAACTGAGCAACCCAGAGCGGTTTCTGCTTCTCGCAGTGCACCTGGTGATTGGTGACACCGGATAAAACATTCTGGACTTGGGCCCAAGTTTACTTTAGTGAATTGAGCTCGTTCCCTGAATGTCCCTCTGACTCTATGTTCCCATTTGTACAGCAGTGTTATAGAGAAAGAGGCAGTTTTTATACCATTGTGTGATACACTGAGCTGCTCTGCAACGTTCAAAACCAGGCAGAGCTCACCTCAGCAACATGTGATTGCAGTAGCAAAAAGCCAGTCTCCCTTCCCATGAGCAAAGACTTAGTAGCAGAGAAGATTTTAGCAAAGCTCTATTATTCCATCCTTTTACATTGCAAAATCTAGTTACTTTCAACAGCTTTCCCAATCACAAAGTTCTACTGATTTAGAAAAGCAAACTAAAACAAAAATATTTAGAAGGAAACATCACAGAAATAGACCTGGAAATCTGTGGAAGCCTTGTGCCTACCTCTTTGCATGCATTTCAGAACACTACACGCTGCTTCGTCTACTTGGCACTTTAAAAGCTCTTAAGAGCAGGGATTCTACAGCTTCTGAAGGCATAAATTCCAGTGCTTTTTTACTGTTACAATAAAAAAAGTTTTGCCTAATGTGTAAACTAATTTCCCCTTGCTGTACGTTTCAAAGGCTGAGGACTACTGTGATTGATTCAAACACACACAAATGAAAAACCCCTTTCCCAAAGGGAAAGCGTATGGTCAACTTTAATTATGTTACTCCTCTGTTCCACTCATAAAAGAGCTGGAAGATGATTCTACGCTACAGCATAACACATCTCAGAGTGGACTAATAGTGCTAAAAACAGTGTCTCGCATACAAAGCTGATGCAGTTGAATAGGCTTTAACAGCAGCCACTTGCTGACTCAGGCTTCACAGCTGACCTGCTGGATGACATTTAGCACATCATTTCAGATTGCTCCTCGATTTTCTTCCTTGTTCTGAAAGTACAATCACCTTTTCCTTCCATTGCAACTTCTCCGAAACCTCTGCACAGGGCAGGTATCTAAATAGCAGGGTCCACATTCACGAAGGCAGTTCCAATGAAATAAGTCGATAGCGAGCATTTCTGGATGTAACACCTTTGTAATTCCTGAATACTTCACCACAAATCTGGTGACTCGTAGGAGATTCCATGTGTGTTCCATTCAACCAGATTCAAATACTGGATGAAAGGAACACCCAGATTTCATCCAGATTTAAATACCGTATTTATTTACAGTAGATAAGTACTGTAACTGCCAGCCCCTTCTTCATAAGGATGTATTTAACAGTGTGTTTTACAGTGAGAATTATTACCCCCACTGTTGAAAATGCAGATCTTTTCCGATACAGACCTCGCAAGCATGAGGAGCTTCTGCTGGGTGTGTGAAGTCCCTCCTTGGGCTTGAAACTCCCTGCTGGGCACGGAGGGACCGCAAGGCCATCAGAACAGAAGTGACCTATAGAGAAAAGAAAACACGTGGTTCAGAAATGCAAGTGTTAAGCAATACACCGTTTCCTAGAGCGTATTTAAGCTCAAAGCTGTCAGCAGCTAAACTGCCCCTCACTGGGGCAAGGGCTACGTGGAGGACGCAGGGGAACCTGCTCCCGAAAAGACATTTTAAGATGTTTAAAGCATTTGAACTTTCAAAAGGTCACCGCATTCGAGGGACAAAAGATTTTCCTGTGTTTACACTGAGAAAAGACAAGGCTCAAGAAGCACAGGGCAGAAATCTAGGAGCATCACCTTCTACTAAAGCTAAATAACAAAAAATAAAAAGTTTTGAAACTCAGTAACATTTTCAAACTTCATTCAAGTTTACGCATCATTTTAAGCATTTATGGCAAGTTGTTACAAGAAAAAAAAAAAAGAAGGGGGTTATGGAGTTTTCTTTTTTGGTTTGCTTAATTTGGAATGAACATTTTTCTTGAGATCTAGAATTTCCACAGCATTTCAGTCAGCTCTTGTTTGTTGAAAGGTGCCATTTAAATGATCGACTGTTTTTATATCCAAGAACATGTTCATTTCAGGAATACAAACAAAGCTGCTGTGGAGACTATAATAAATTGCTTGGTTCTGCAATATAAGCAGAGACGCATGGATGCAATCAAGGGAAGAAAAGAGCAGGTCACTTATTTAAAAGCAGCACATTACAGATAGCCCAACTTTTTTGTGTTTTGGAAATTTTGACAACATTTGAAAAATAAATTCTCATTAATTTCCCATCTAAAAAGATTTCTTCCTATTGTAAAACTGCGCTGGAAAAGATAATGCAAGTGTTTAATACATCATGACATTTTTTAGTTCAAAACATACAATGACATTTTAAGCTAAATATCCAAATTAATTTTATTAGTTAGTATCATTAGAGTTAATTGTTCTTTCTTTCTACTCCATTTCTTCTGCTCTCTCCAAGATCGCGGGGATTAAAGACCAGCTGAAGTGTTCCTGCTTTAAGGACTACATTCCTTTCCCCAGTTTAATCCAGCATCTTTCACTTAAAATCCTTCTGCCAGTTGTACCATTTAGCAATGAAATTCTCACATCCAGCCAGAATTAATTTCTCTTTCCAAGTAAGATTTTGTAAAACTTGATTATCAAATGCTTTACTAAACTCCAGATGGATATTTGAAGAGTGAAAAAAAAAAAAAAAAAAAGAAGAAAAAAGGATTTTAATGTGGCATGAAAGCGCCACTGCTCTGCTGAAATATATGGCTATGTATCAGCATGGCAATGACACTTCGTTCACATTGCACGCAATACTAAGTACAAAGATTATATATAATTAAAGCCAGTCAGATCATGGAAAAGAACACTGGGAATCCTCAGGCCCCTCTCCTGCTTGTGATGGTATTCAAACTCCTTACAATCTAAGGGCTTTGCAATTGGGCTGGATAACTTACTCAGATTTAAGAACAGAAGAGGGACTCATTTTAACGCAGCATTTCAGCATGGGACGCTCTGCATATATTTAACCTGTGGTAAGTAGAATTTATAAATACTTCCTTAACTCCAAAGAAGCCAACATTTCCTGATTTTTTTTTAATGGAGCCACAATTACTTTCCTGGCCTTCTACAGAGCACAGTAAATACTAAATGTAGTAAGATACACACCAACAAACCCACCATCGCTTCCCGTGTATGACTGACCCCGCAAGAAATATATTATTTGCTATTCATTCCAGACACTGGAAACACGAGAAATCCTCTGTTCTATTCTCTCACGGATGTATTATAACTGCATCTAAGCTGCTGAGATCTTGGTCTAGCACAGCCTCTTTAGCTGCTCCGTTTCTTCTTCTACTGGACAATGGGTAAGACACCCAGAGTACAGGAACTCTTTATTATTTTATTAGAGAGATTCTAATTACCGACATAAGAATCAAGTTACTGAGTTTAGTGACTCTGCAGGAGGCACCTGGAGTTGGTCATTAAATAGTTCATCTTTACATCCAGTATAGGGCTCACAGGAGAGAAAAGTGTGGTAGGGTTGCAAATCTCCAACCGCATCCCCGTAGTGACACTACACATCCTTTTCCAAATCCACAGAAATGCCATGCTCTCCCTTATCAGGCCTTTTGCTAGGGATCACCTGGGTTAAGAAATGTGAATTAAAGTCCAAGGGTACCTGGAGGGAATTATCAGTGATACTGCTGCTACTTGCAGCACCAAACTTTTCCTATTTCCACTGAGAATGGAACAGGATTTATGGGGAGGGCCTTGGAGGGATACCGAAGCACCACACTTTATCACAGGAAACAAGCACAGCAGAAAGCTAACCCTGGGCTACCAAATCCTCACTAGGCTTATACTCATTCTCTGGGATGTGTAGGAGACACGCCAGGATTTTAATGCTGCAGAAAACTCTTTCTTTATGGGGAAATTATGCCAAGCGGCCATTCAGTACCGGAATGGCTTAACTTGCACTCTCACTGAAGAGATTTCCTGAACATGGGCTTATTGGGATTTCTTAGAGAGTATCAAGCAGGAAGAGAAATTAGGTAAGAAAACCACAGTGGGCCCTTATTAAATTCTACAGTTGCCACCTGGGAATACAACACCTGCTATATATGGGCATTTGTGATGGCCAGTGAATCAAGGCGCTGAAATGGAGGAAGCTGTAACTGTGTATGAATCAGTTTTACAGATGGTCAGTAAAAGTCACGGAGAGAACTGCTTTCTGTGTGGAAAGAGAAAGCAAAAGCTTCCCTCGTGGCTCAGCAGCACTTGCGCACCCAGATATACTCGTTTATGTCCCAAGGCTACATCAGCTGGACCTTCCCCATAAACCAAGCCGTTGTGATTCCCCCTGTTCTCTCACTTTCGTTCTCTGCTTTTCACCAACTCTTCCGAACAGCATCTGCTTTATCTCAGGAATTATATTTTAACCTCCAGTTCCACGGTGACACGGACACCCTATCCCTGTTCTGATACTGCCAGCTCAGTGCTACCAGAGCAAAGCGTCATTTTAGTCTCCTGAAGTTCTATGTTTTAATGACTCCAGAAGATGCCCGTGAGACACACTTACCTGCTGGGCAGGGCTGGCAGAGCAGAGCATCTTCAGCTGAGACAGAACCAGGAGAGCAGCTTATACAGTGAGTGTGGCTCGGATTTGGCTGCTGACCGGCCAAACAATGCTAAGGGGAAGAAATACAAATTCGTGCTACCAGAAGGTCTGATGGCCATCGCTGCCCAAAGCTGCGTCCCAGCCAAGCCTGAGTCAGGAAAAAGCCCAGCACTGCATTCTATCTTGTGCCTGCTCCTTCTCTGCTCTCTCCTCCCTTCCCAACACTGCTTCAGCTCTAATCTCCAGGGACAATTTTTAGAAGAAAAAGTGCTCCGAGCTTCTCCGGGTCCTCAGCTAAAGGGTTTAGTGGTGGCTGGTGACTGGAAGCACTAAAAATCTCAGAATTTAAATAAGAAGTATTTATTTCTCTTAATACAGTCTACTCGTGGAAGGTCTTAGATCTACTATACCACATGCTCATTCCGTACCTGTCTGCTCTGTCCGTCTGGGCAGATGTATCCCTCTGGACATGCCCGACACTCCAACTCTCCCTCTGGTGAGTTGGACTACCCAGGACTGCAGCTCCTCTGCACACCACTACGTGGATCACAGGAATAACCATCCGGACACGCACGGCACCCACCTCCGCTCTCAAGGCTGAGACAGCCATTGGGACAAACCTGCAGTGAGATCACAAAGACCTTCAGATCCACAAAAACATATTCTTTGCATGAATAACGTAAACCAGCAGTTTCAGACACCCTCAGGCAGAAGTGCCAGAAAGAAAGGATCTTGGATCGCTGTCAAAATCTGGCCTATGTGCTCTTGAGAGCTCCCAACATGTGCTTTTTAGTGTCAGTGGTATAAACAATGAATGGAGGGAGAGCTGCTCGCTGTCTATCTGGAAGGACAACCTGCTTTCTCTAAGCCAAACACAGTGCAAGCATCTCCTGAAAAATTTCTAAGCAGACCTCAAAATCTGGGAAGAAGCCTGAAATCAGATGATTCAAAATACATGGGAGTCGAGGCAAAGAGTACTACTTCACTCCCTTGCTCTCTTCCCCTGCCCTTCAGCTTACCCGGCAGGCTGTGATCTCTGCTTGAGCAGTAAGTTCATTGGCTGTTCCCAGCGGGCATTTCCTCGGAGCTGCTTGACCCCCAGGGCAACTGGATCAAAAATAATAAAGTTATAAAAAATGAATTCTTCTTTAGAATTCCATTCCCTATCAGCTAGTACAGGTGGTGTGCAGATACAGGAACATGCCTCTCACCAACTACACATACAAATGCCCTTTTAGCCACAGATGCACGGATCTATAAAGGATTGGGATCTCTGCAGGGATCTATAAGGAAGGAGACTTACTAGAAACCTGTCGGACATTCCAAGCAGTTGCCAGCTACGTAGTAATGTCCCTGCCCGCAGTCTATGAGACAGTGGGTCTGGCAGTCTGTGCTGCAATCCGGTGAGAGGGAAAAGGTCCCTAAAAGAAAGTGAAAGACTTAAATTTTAAGGTACAATGAGCAAACATTCAATGCTCCAAGCTAAATGACCAGTTGCAATTATACCATAACGGAGTACCAGCACAATTTTGTCACTGATGTTAACAGCATTAGTACTACTAATATAACAATTTCACTATTAAGAACAATGCTTTGCTTTAATAGAGAAGTGGTGTTTACAAATGGAACACAACATCCCACCAGTGTAGTGACTAAAAAAGAAACAGGAAATATTCTAAGCCTGTCTTGTTAAGAAGGAATCTGAATCAGAAAGTCTCACGTTCCAGTTACCCTTAGATGAATTAGCTGGCTTCTCAAAGCCACACAAAGCTGGAAAGAAACCCACCTTCTTGGGTTTTCCATTCATCGACGCTACTTCCCTGTCCATTATCATATTCATTCTGAAGTTTTGGTGGCTAAAATTAAGGAAAGGTTTCTCTTCCAGAATTAAAACCCGTTCCCTTCAGATTCCTAGATAAATACTCTGAACACAAAATTCTGGGGCAAATTTCAATTTCCAATGTTTTATCGAACTAACCCAAACTACCCTGTGTAGGTAACAGAGAGCCTTTTCCATGTCTTAAGCATCTTTTGAAAGAAAGAAACCCTAAGTTTTTCAAGAAAGCGCAAACAGCACAGTCTGATGGAAAGACCCGAGGGATGAAGCGGGTCCTCTACCACTGTGTAACCTCCACCAAGACACTTCATCTTTCTCCACTTCAGTTATACAGTCTACGCAATAAAGGCAATTTTACCCATCCCTCTTCAGGAAATCTCTTGACATCACATTCTATAAGAGAAAGGTGATAAATATTCAACAGAGTAAGACACTTGAAGAATAAAAATAACACTGGTTACTATTTCCCTTTTTGTATTTCTTACTTTCATTTAGCAAGCCTATCAGATTTACGTTCTCGTACACCACTGGCCTAACGAATTCCTTTGTTTTGGAAAGTGAGCTTCACTATGGTAACCGCAAGCATTTCACATGGACTTCCTCAGGAAGGGCTTCTCCGGGCATAAAAAAGGAGTGTGCAGGGTCAGGAGAGGAGTTCCAGGCTTGTTTTTCATCTATTCCATACCCAAATAAGCACCGTGGTCTTATTACTATTGTTACTCAAAAACATTGATGTGTTTTTTTAATCTCTTTAGAAAATTGAAACCTCTTGGTGAATGCATCTCCCCACCTTCTCCGTCTTCTCCCCTGAATGAATCCCTAAAAAAAATTGTGCTTTTGAAAGAACGGCAGGCACACTCATCACTTTATGACCTGTTATGAGCTAAACAAGTGCTGCCTCTAATGCCCTATAGCTTTCACAAGGTAACA
>NW_015090837.1:30577-137395 GCF_001431845.1 Calidris pugnax
CCTAGAAATGCTGGTGACTGGCTAGAATCTCGTTAGCCCTTCCTTTCATACTGTACCTGCATCACACAGGAGACAGTCCTCAATCCCAGTATTCCCAGTTGAGTTGCTATAATAACCGGGAGGACACGGCTGTGGAAAGGCAGAGCCCAGAGGACAGTAATTTCCCTTGGGGCATGCATTCCCCAGAAGACCATCTGTAGGTGTGGGACTAGAAACACCTCTGCTGCAGTAGAACCCAGACAAACAGGGTCCTGTAACGCGTGGGTGCCCTGCAAGCACACAGTAATGCCCTGAGGCATTACTAATGCCATGACATTAGTACCAGCAGAAAAAAGCAGAAACATACTTCAGAGAACAGGCTATGTCCTTACACAGTTCATCCGCTGAAGGTCAGGAATGTTCAAGACACATTTTCATACATTCTCCTGTCCTCAGCCTGAGAGATGCTTATTTGCTGGTTACCTGGGTCACAGGGGGTGCAGCGAGACATCAGGCTGCTTCCAGGCTGTGGGTTGTAAGTCCCCTGAGGACACGGGAACTGAGTTGCAGAAGCAGTACCGGGAGGGCAGTAGTGGCCGGCTGAACATTCGTTCTCCAAAAAGGAAGAGGAATTTTTGGGGCAGAAGCAGCTGGTCCAAAGAGAGATTAAAAAAAAAAAAAAAAAGGATGGGGAAAAAAAAAAGACATTAAAAAAACACATTTTCTAGCAATATACTATCCACGAGTACCTGAATAATGACTTAATGGTGAGACTAAATGGTCTAATGTGGCTGCTGCACTGTGCTGACCACAAAAGAGACCTATTTATGCATATTACTACATTATTAGTTGTTTCCTCGTATGCCAAATTGATGGCATAATTGTAAAAGCCACAGAGACATAATTTTCTTAACTTGAGTCATAACACATCCAGGCTGTGATTCATCAACTTGTACAAGTTAAACAAGGTCAAATCCAAACAGTCAGTAATTGGAGATGAATCCCCCAAGGAAAAACCAGATTCGGCATCAGGTGATACACAAGATTCTCTTCCCTTTCAACAGGCCTCTGCCAGCCTGTTGCCAAGGGAACCATCTATTATTTCAGACGTGAAAAAAGTCTATGGTGCCAATGGTTTCCTTGCTCTGAACAGCCTTCCCTTCCAGTGTAGCTGTACCTGGGTTTAGGACTTTGCCTGGTCCCATAATCAATTATACAGTGTTGCTTAACAGAGCTCAATAGTTGCTCTGCTTCCTTCTCAAAGTGCTTTTCAGTAGTAAATGAAGTCATTTTCCCACCACACACTGCTCCGTGATCACTGGATAAAAAATTTCCAATAGTTATATTATAATATTAGTATATTTCCAATAGTTACATTATAATACTAGTATACACACAACACTAAGCTCACTGTCTGACTCTTACCCTTCAGGACAGGGGAGGCAGCTGGCTTGCCTTTGTGAAGGGTTATAGGACCCGGCCAGACAAGCAATCGGAAGAGCTGTGCCCTCGGGACAGAAATACCCTGGAAAAGAAAGGAAAGATCAGAATCTGCTCTAGAAAATCAAAGACAAACTAGACATTTAAGTGGGAACCATAACTCACCCTGGGGACACAGCTGTGGCTTCTCACCAGAGACACAGAATTCACCCACTGGGCAAGGATAGCACTGCTCTCCGTGGGTGTGCGGCATGTGGGAGCCAGGGGGGCATGGGGCTGGACTCCCGGATCCAAGAGGACAAAAGTGACTGACTGGACACGGAGCTCCTGAGAGGCCATCAGTGGGTGTTGGGGTCTGGGCTTTAGTGACACAGTAGTACCTGCAGCCACAAACACAGGAAAATACTCTTTATTCCAAGAGGGTAAAGAAGACCCCTTGTAGGACACCTCTCCTTACACAGAGGATATAAATGTGATGCTTTCCTACTTACCCTGGGCTGCAGTGTCCTGAGGGTGCCCTCTGCCCAGAGCTGTTGCAGTAATACCCCCCAGGACATGGCTGGCATTCCTGCACACTCCTTCTACCTTCACTGCCAGACCACGTGCCAGGAGGGCACTGCAACGGAAGCAGAGTGCCTGGCAAAATAATTGCACCAGAGTAAGGAAATGCCATCTCATGCTCTCTATGAATTAAAAAAAATTAAGCTTTAGCAAAGCATCCAACCTTCAGGACAATAATGACCAGGAGGACAAGGAAGTCCTGATTCTCCATCTTGGGGGTTTCTTACTCGGGCACCAGAATCCCTCAGCACAGTCTCCTAGAAAACAAAGTAACGTATACAAAATACATGAATATGTTAAAATAATAGGCACATAAATGCAAACTTCAGAATACAGATTGAAATAGAGTCACGGAAAATCCCCCACTGGATTTTTTGACAAGGTATCACAGACAGAATTCTCATTTCTGCTGTCCCTCTCTCAGTTCTTTCTTAGAAAAAGAAGAATCTTTTTGTTTTATGGGAAGTTCTTGATGAGTAAAATGGGACAGCTCACCTTAGCTGAGATGAGAACCCTGGAGTCCAAACTCCAATCCCCAGCACTATGGCCACCAGCCATAGACGTGACTGTAGCACCAGCAAATATGCTCAGAACCAGTCTGAGTACAAGCTCTCCCTGCTGGGCAGGCTCGGCAATCGGCGGCTTCATCCGGTCCTTGGAGAGGATTGTATGTACCTGGCTGGCACGGCACCGGGTAACTTGCTCCAGCAGGACAAAAATACCCAGCATGTATTTCTTCCAACACAATCCAATTCCTAAAGAGAGAGAAGGCATTTAAGTTCCCAAAGAGAGCATGACCTACTGGCAAAACAGAGGGTCCTACAAAATATGATTCCTTTGCTTTCACCCACACCAAGGAAGTATGATGGAGGTTCCTTCGTAACAGCAATGAAGCTACTGCAAAGCCAGAAGGTGGTGGTATTGGATTAGCCGAATATTACTGCGGTCGAGTGGCTGGTGGAAGCAGTAAAACCATCTGGACTGTGTTCTGAGAAATTAGATACATTTTAAATAAACAAAAACATCAGCTATTTCTTCCAACACAATCCAATTCCTAAAGAGAGAGAAGGCATTTAAGTTCCCAAAGAGAGCATGACCTACTGGCAAAACAGAGGGTCCTACAAAATATGATTCCTTTGCTTTCACCCACACCAAGGAAGTATGATGGAGGTTCCTTCGTAACAGCAATGAAGCTACTGCAAAGCCAGAAGGTGGTGGTATTGGATTAGCCGAATATTACTGCGGTCGAGTGGCTGGTGGAAGCAGTAAAACCATCTGGACTGTGTTCTGAGAAATTAGATACATTTTAAATAAACAAAAACATCAGCCTTAAAACACTCTGATGCAGGTAATTTTAATAAGCACAACGCTTAGGCTTCAGCTGTAAGAGAGCCCAGGGTTTCCACGAAAGCTGAGTGCTTTCCATGTTTGCATTCTGAAAGCATAGAGAGATAAACTAGTTTTGCAGACCGGTGATATATTCAGTACAAACACACGGATAGCTGCTTGAATGACAACCAATTTGAGCTATGATCTCTAAAATCCCCTGTGTTAAACAAAAGCTGCTTGCATTGTACCATAAAGGATCACTAGTAAGATCAATACATAATAAAACAATGATCCCTTACTGGTGCTACCATGTTCAGAAAGTGCATTTCATTATAAAATGTCCCCAAATGTTTAACTTGGCAAGAAGGAAACACAAATTTAGTACAAGAGTAGTTGCTATCCTCCTGAGTCATGCCTTTCAACAGCACAAAGCAAAAAGAGCAATTCAGGGGGAAAAGGAAAACACGGGCTGCTGCTGATAGCTCCCTGGAGTACTTCAGGTCGAAACCCTGCTGCCTTCCAGGTGCTTGTCAAGGAAAGGCTCAAGCATACACAAGTACGTAGGTGCCTCTGCAGGCTGGAACAGAGCCTTACAGCACCCCCAAAATGACCAGGATTTATTAAAATCTAGGCCACCCCCTCCACAGACTGAAGAGTAGGTCCAGATTAGGATTCCGCAGGGTGCCAAACAAGTTCAAGGGCCATCTCTCCCTCTGCTTTCCACCCACTTGCTCATTCCCACCCCTCAGGAAAATAAAAACAACTCGTCATTTCCCCCCTTACATTTACTCCACTTGGCACGGATGAACACAAGCTTCAAAAACCTCGATACGACAAGATCTTAATTTCTCAAAACTATAAAATCCCACAGCTCTGACCACAGCAACTGAATCAACACACCTGAGGGAGGGTTGCAACCTCACAGTGCTGTGGGACCCTTTAAAAATTGCCTTAAGCTGACAAAAGCTTCATGCTGCAGATCTGCACCCCCAGCAAACCCAGCGGGAATGCCATTTGATATAACCCCAATCCACGCCACTTGGCTATAGGGACATAAAATTTCCATTTCCTGCCTGACTTTCTGGAGACAATGCCTCCCTTTGGAGTTCAGATCAGACTTAATAGCGTGGCTGCCTGGATATTTTACACGAGATCAATCACGACACGGATTTACAGCGTATTATTTATTCTGCAGTATTTGCTGTGCAATAAATGTGCTGCAGACAAACTGGGCATCACTGAGGTGTATCACACTTAACACCTTGTAGTGCAGATGGTGGGCATATTTTAATATCACACGAGCCATCACCTACCTCATGGTAGCATACTTGAACTATTCTATGGCTTGTCAGAGTTTATTCCTGTATCCCCCGTCTATTTTGCAGCAGGCGTTGTCCTACCTTTGCCAAGTGTTCCTTAGGAGAGCTGACAACATCATTATATAAAGTAGTACAGGCACAGCGTTAACAGCTCACATTATTAAACCAAGAGTTTTAAAAATCTAATTTACTTTGCAGCTTCTACAGTGTTTGTTCAGGTGCCACTGGCCCTGTCTCTTGAATTTTGCTGCCTTGACGAGATGTGAGGTTTGTTCCTTGCTGCACCATGGAAATGCATTTCTGGTTTTAATTTCAGTAGTGGGCGGAAAGCAGCAATTTCCTAGACTTAGTTGGTGAGTAAAAAAATCATTCAACAGTCAAGACGCTTTGGCAGCTGAGTTGTTTGCTAGAAAAGAAATGCTCAAACAGGAAAATATATGACTTGATTTGAAGGAGTATGACTCGATTTGAAGGAGATGATTATTTTCTTAGTGCAGGTACCGGTCTGAGGGGAAGGGCCCCGTAAATGTAAAGGGAGACGAGGAACTGAGCAACCCAGAGCGGTTTCTGCTTCTCGCAGTGCACCTGGTGATTGGTGACACCGGATAAAACATTCTGGACTTGGGCCCAAGTTTACTTTAGTGAATTGAGCTCGTTCCCTGAATGTCCCTCTGACTCTATGTTCCCATTTGTACAGCAGTGTTATAGAGAAAGAGGCAGTTTTTATACCATTGTGTGATACACTGAGCTGCTCTGCAACGTTCAAAACCAGGCAGAGCTCACCTCAGCAACATGTGATTGCAGTAGCAAAAAGCCAGTCTCCCTTCCCATGAGCAAAGACTTAGTAGCAGAGAAGATTTTAGCAAAGCTCTATTATTCCATCCTTTTACATTGCAAAATCTAGTTACTTTCAACAGCTTTCCCAATCACAAAGTTCTACTGATTTAGAAAAGCAAACTAAAACAAAAATATTTAGAAGGAAACATCACAGAAATAGACCTGGAAATCTGTGGAAGCCTTGTGCCTACCTCTTTGCATGCATTTCAGAACACTACACGCTGCTTCGTCTACTTGGCACTTTAAAAGCTCTTAAGAGCAGGGATTCTACAGCTTCTGAAGGCATAAATTCCAGTGCTTTTTTACTGTTACAATAAAAAAAGTTTTGCCTAATGTGTAAACTAATTTCCCCTTGCTGTACGTTTCAAAGGCTGAGGACTACTGTGATTGATTCAAACACACACAAATGAAAAACCCCTTTCCCAAAGGGAAAGCGTATGGTCAACTTTAATTATGTTACTCCTCTGTTCCACTCATAAAAGAGCTGGAAGATGATTCTACGCTACAGCATAACACATCTCAGAGTGGACTAATAGTGCTAAAAACAGTGTCTCGCATACAAAGCTGATGCAGTTGAATAGGCTTTAACAGCAGCCACTTGCTGACTCAGGCTTCACAGCTGACCTGCTGGATGACATTTAGCACATCATTTCAGATTGCTCCTCGATTTTCTTCCTTGTTCTGAAAGTACAATCACCTTTTCCTTCCATTGCAACTTCTCCGAAACCTCTGCACAGGGCAGGTATCTAAATAGCAGGGTCCACATTCACGAAGGCAGTTCCAATGAAATAAGTCGATAGCGAGCATTTCTGGATGTAACACCTTTGTAATTCCTGAATACTTCACCACAAATCTGGTGACTCGTAGGAGATTCCATGTGTGTTCCATTCAACCAGATTCAAATACTGGATGAAAGGAACACCCAGATTTCATCCAGATTTAAATACCGTATTTATTTACAGTAGATAAGTACTGTAACTGCCAGCCCCTTCTTCATAAGGATGTATTTAACAGTGTGTTTTACAGTGAGAATTATTACCCCCACTGTTGAAAATGCAGATCTTTTCCGATACAGACCTCGCAAGCATGAGGAGCTTCTGCTGGGTGTGTGAAGTCCCTCCTTGGGCTTGAAACTCCCTGCTGGGCACGGAGGGACCGCAAGGCCATCAGAACAGAAGTGACCTATAGAGAAAAGAAAACACGTGGTTCAGAAATGCAAGTGTTAAGCAATACACCGTTTCCTAGAGCGTATTTAAGCTCAAAGCTGTCAGCAGCTAAACTGCCCCTCACTGGGGCAAGGGCTACGTGGAGGACGCAGGGGAACCTGCTCCCGAAAAGACATTTTAAGATGTTTAAAGCATTTGAACTTTCAAAAGGTCACCGCATTCGAGGGACAAAAGATTTTCCTGTGTTTACACTGAGAAAAGACAAGGCTCAAGAAGCACAGGGCAGAAATCTAGGAGCATCACCTTCTACTAAAGCTAAATAACAAAAAATAAAAAGTTTTGAAACTCAGTAACATTTTCAAACTTCATTCAAGTTTACGCATCATTTTAAGCATTTATGGCAAGTTGTTACAAGAAAAAAAAAAAAGAAGGGGGTTATGGAGTTTTCTTTTTTGGTTTGCTTAATTTGGAATGAACATTTTTCTTGAGATCTAGAATTTCCACAGCATTTCAGTCAGCTCTTGTTTGTTGAAAGGTGCCATTTAAATGATCGACTGTTTTTATATCCAAGAACATGTTCATTTCAGGAATACAAACAAAGCTGCTGTGGAGACTATAATAAATTGCTTGGTTCTGCAATATAAGCAGAGACGCATGGATGCAATCAAGGGAAGAAAAGAGCAGGTCACTTATTTAAAAGCAGCACATTACAGATAGCCCAACTTTTTTGTGTTTTGGAAATTTTGACAACATTTGAAAAATAAATTCTCATTAATTTCCCATCTAAAAAGATTTCTTCCTATTGTAAAACTGCGCTGGAAAAGATAATGCAAGTGTTTAATACATCATGACATTTTTTAGTTCAAAACATACAATGACATTTTAAGCTAAATATCCAAATTAATTTTATTAGTTAGTATCATTAGAGTTAATTGTTCTTTCTTTCTACTCCATTTCTTCTGCTCTCTCCAAGATCGCGGGGATTAAAGACCAGCTGAAGTGTTCCTGCTTTAAGGACTACATTCCTTTCCCCAGTTTAATCCAGCATCTTTCACTTAAAATCCTTCTGCCAGTTGTACCATTTAGCAATGAAATTCTCACATCCAGCCAGAATTAATTTCTCTTTCCAAGTAAGATTTTGTAAAACTTGATTATCAAATGCTTTACTAAACTCCAGATGGATATTTGAAGAGTGAAAAAAAAAAAAAAAAAAAGAAGAAAAAAGGATTTTAATGTGGCATGAAAGCGCCACTGCTCTGCTGAAATATATGGCTATGTATCAGCATGGCAATGACACTTCGTTCACATTGCACGCAATACTAAGTACAAAGATTATATATAATTAAAGCCAGTCAGATCATGGAAAAGAACACTGGGAATCCTCAGGCCCCTCTCCTGCTTGTGATGGTATTCAAACTCCTTACAATCTAAGGGCTTTGCAATTGGGCTGGATAACTTACTCAGATTTAAGAACAGAAGAGGGACTCATTTTAACGCAGCATTTCAGCATGGGACGCTCTGCATATATTTAACCTGTGGGTGGACTAATAGTGCTAAAAACAGTGTCTCGCATACAAAGCTGATGCAGTTGAATAGGCTTTAACAGCAGCCACTTGCTGACTCAGGCTTCACAGCTGACCTGCTGGATGACATTTAGCACATCATTTCAGATTGCTCCTCGATTTTCTTCCTTGTTCTGAAAGTACAATCACCTTTTCCTTCCATTGCAACTTCTCCGAAACCTCTGCACAGGGCAGGTATCTAAATAGCAGGGTCCACATTCACGAAGGCAGTTCCAATGAAATAAGTCGATAGCGAGCATTTCTGGATGTAACACCTTTGTAATTCCTGAATACTTCACCACAAATCTGGTGACTCGTAGGAGATTCCATGTGTGTTCCATTCAACCAGATTCAAATACTGGATGAAAGGAACACCCAGATTTCATCCAGATTTAAATACCGTATTTATTTACAGTAGATAAGTACTGTAACTGCCAGCCCCTTCTTCATAAGGATGTATTTAACAGTGTGTTTTACAGTGAGAATTATTACCCCCACTGTTGAAAATGCAGATCTTTTCCGATACAGACCTCGCAAGCATGAGGAGCTTCTGCTGGGTGTGTGAAGTCCCTCCTTGGGCTTGAAACTCCCTGCTGGGCACGGAGGGACCGCAAGGCCATCAGAACAGAAGTGACCTATAGAGAAAAGAAAACACGTGGTTCAGAAATGCAAGTGTTAAGCAATACACCGTTTCCTAGAGCGTATTTAAGCTCAAAGCTGTCAGCAGCTAAACTGCCCCTCACTGGGGCAAGGGCTACGTGGAGGACGCAGGGGAACCTGCTCCCGAAAAGACATTTTAAGATGTTTAAAGCATTTGAACTTTCAAAAGGTCACCGCATTCGAGGGACAAAAGATTTTCCTGTGTTTACACTGAGAAAAGACAAGGCTCAAGAAGCACAGGGCAGAAATCTAGGAGCATCACCTTCTACTAAAGCTAAATAACAAAAAATAAAAAGTTTTGAAACTCAGTAACATTTTCAAACTTCATTCAAGTTTACGCATCATTTTAAGCATTTATGGCAAGTTGTTACAAGAAAAAAAAAAAAGAAGGGGGTTATGGAGTTTTCTTTTTTGGTTTGCTTAATTTGGAATGAACATTTTTCTTGAGATCTAGAATTTCCACAGCATTTCAGTCAGCTCTTGTTTGTTGAAAGGTGCCATTTAAATGATCGACTGTTTTTATATCCAAGAACATGTTCATTTCAGGAATACAAACAAAGCTGCTGTGGAGACTATAATAAATTGCTTGGTTCTGCAATATAAGCAGAGACGCATGGATGCAATCAAGGGAAGAAAAGAGCAGGTCACTTATTTAAAAGCAGCACATTACAGATAGCCCAAATTTTTTGTGTTTTGGAAATTTTGACAACATTTGAAAAATAAATTCTCATTAATTTCCTGTCTAAAAAGATTTCTTCCTATTGTAAAACTGCGCTGGAAAAGATAATGCAAGTGTTTAATACATCATGACATTTTTTAGTTCAAAACATACAATGACATTTTAAGCTAAATATCCAAATTAATTTTATTAGTTAGTATCATTAGAGTTAATTGTTCTTTCTTTCTACTCCATTTCTTCTGCTCTCTCCAAGATCGCGGGGATTAAAGACCAGCTGAAGTGTTCCTGCTTTAAGGACTACATTCCTTTCCCCAGTTTAATCCAGCATCTTTCACTTAAAATCCTTCTGCCAGTTGTACCATTTAGCAATGAAATTCTCACATCCAGCCAGAATTAATTTCTCTTTCCAAGTAAGATTTTGTAAAACTTGATTATCAAATGCTTTACTAAACTCCAGATGGATATTTGAAGAGTGAAAAAAAAAAAAAAAAAAGAAGAAAAAAGGATTTTAATGTGGCATGAAAGCACCACTGCTATGCTGAAATATATGGCTATGTATCAGCATGGCAATGACACTTCGTTCACATTGCACGCAATACTAAGTACAAAGATTATATATAATTAAAGCCAGTCAGATCATGGAAAAGAACACTGGGAATCCTCAGGCCCCTCTCCTGCTTGTGATGGTATTCAAACTCCTTACAATCTAAGGGCTTTGCAATTGGGCTGGATAACTTACTCAGATTTAAGAACAGAAGAGGGACTCATTTTAACGCAGCATTTCAGCATGGGACGCTCTGCATATATTTAACCTGTGGTAAGTAGAATTTATAAATACTTCCTTAACTCCAAAGAAGCCAACATTTCCTGATTTTTTTTTAATGGAGCCACAATTACTTCCCTGGCCTTCTACAGAGCACAGTAAATACTAAATGTAGTAAGATACACACCAACAAACCCACCATCGCTTCCCGTGTATGACTGACCCCGCAAGAAATATATTATTTGCTATTCATTCCAGACACTGGAAACACGAGAAATCCTCTGTTCTATTCTCTCACGGATGTATTATAACTGCATCTAAGCTGCTGAGATCTTGGTCTAGCACAGCCTCTTTAGCTGCTCCGTTTCTTCTTCTACTGGACAATGGGTAAGACACCCAGAGTACAGGAACTCTTTATTATTTTATTAGAGAGATTCTAATTACCGACATAAGAATCAAGTTACTGAGTTTAGTGACTCTGCAGGAGGCACCTGGAGTTGGTCATTAAATAGTTCATCTTTACATCCAGTATAGGGCTCACAGGAGAGAAAAGTGTGGTAGGGTTGCAAATCTCCAACCGCATCCCCGTAGTGACACTACACATCCTTTTCCAAATCCACAGAAATGCCATGCTCTCCCTTATCAGGCCTTTTGCTAGGGATCACCTGGGTTAAGAAATGTGAATTAAAGTCCAAGGGTACCTGGAGGGAATTATCAGTGATACTGCTGCTACTTGCAGCACCAAACTTTTCCTATTTCCACTGAGAATGGAACAGGATTTATGGGGAGGGCCTTGGAGGGATACCGAAGCACCACACTTTATCACAGGAAACAAGCACAGCAGAAAGCTAACCCTGGGCTACCAAATCCTCACTAGGCTTATACTCATTCTCTGGGATGTGTAGGAGACACGCCAGGATTTTAATGCTGCAGAAAACTCTTTCTTTATGGGGAAATTATGCCAAGCGGCCATTCAGTACCGGAATGGCTTAACTTGCACTCTCACTGAAGAGATTTCCTGAACATGGGCTTATTGGGATTTCTTAGAGAGTATCAAGCAGGAAGAGAAATTAGGTAAGAAAACCACAGTGGGCCCTTATTAAATTCTACAGTTGCCACCTGGGAATACAACACCTGCTATATATGGGCATTTGTGATGGCCAGTGAATCAAGGCGCTGAAATGGAGGAAGCTGTAACTGTGTATGAATCAGTTTTACAGATGGTCAGTAAAAGTCACGGAGAGAACTGCTTTCTGTGTGGAAAGAGAAAGCAAAAGCTTCCCTCGTGGCTCAGCAGCACTTGCGCACCCAGATATACTCGTTTATGTCCCAAGGCTACATCAGCTGGACCTTCCCCATAAACCAAGCCGTTGTGATTCCCCCTGTTCTCTCACTTTCGTTCTCTGCTTTTCACCAACTCTTCCGAACAGCATCTGCTTTATCTCAGGAATTATATTTTAACCTCCAGTTCCACGGTGACACGGACACCCTATCCCTGTTCTGATACTGCCAGCTCAGTGCTACCAGAGCAAAGCGTCATTTTAGTCTCCTGAAGTTCTATGTTTTAATGACTCCAGAAGATGCCCGTGAGACACACTTACCTGCTGGGCAGGGCTGGCAGAGCAGAGCATCTTCAGCTGAGACAGAACCAGGAGAGCAGCTTATACAGTGAGTGTGGCTCGGATTTGGCTGCTGACCGGCCAAACAATGCTAAGGGGAAGAAATACAAATTCGTGCTACCAGAAGGTCTGATGGCCATCGCTGCCCAAAGCTGCGTCCCAGCCAAGCCTGAGTCAGGAAAAAGCCCAGCACTGCATTCTATCTTGTGCCTGCTCCTTCTCTGCTCTCTCCTCCCTTCCCAACGCTGCTTCAGCTCTAATCTCCAGGGACAATTTTTAGAAGAAAAAGTGCTCCGAGCTTCTCCGGGTCCTCAGCTAAAGGGTTTAGTGGTGGCTGGTGACTGGAAGCACTAAAAATCTCAGAATTTAAATAAGAAGTATTTATTTCTCTTAATACAGTCTACTCGTGGAAGGTCTTAGATCTACTATACCACATGCTCATTCCGTACCTGTCTGCTCTGTCCGTCTGGGCAGATGTATCCCTCTGGACATGCCCGACACTCCAACTCTCCCTCTGGTGAGTTGGACTACCCAGGACTGCAGCTCCTCTGCACACCACTACGTGGATCACAGGAATAACCATCCGGACACGCACGGCACCCACCTCCGCTCTCAAGGCTGAGACAGCCATTGGGACAAACCTGCAGTGAGATCACAAAGACCTTCAGATCCACAAAAACATATTCTTTGCATGAATAACGTAAACCAGCAGTTTCAGACACCCTCAGGCAGAAGTGCCAGAAAGAAAGGATCTTGGATCGCTGTCAAAATCTGGCCTATGTGCTCTTGAGAGCTCCCAACATGTGCTTTTTAGTGTCAGTGGTATAAACAATGAATGGAGGGAGAGCTGCTCGCTGTCTATCTGGAAGGACAACCTGCTTTCTCTAAGCCAAACACAGTGCAAGCATCTCCTGAAAAATTTCTAAGCAGACCTCAAAATCTGGGAAGAAGCCTGAAATCAGATGATTCAAAATACATGGGAGTAGAGGCAAAAAGTACTACTTCACTTCCTTGCTCTCTTCCCCTGCCCTTCAGCTTACCCGGCAGGCTGTGATCTCTGCTTGAGCAGTAAGTTCATTGGCTGTTCCCAGCGGGCATTTCCTCGGAGCTGCCTGACCCCCAGGGCAACTGGATCAAAAATAATAAAGTTATAAAAAATGAATTCTTCTTTAGAATTCCATTCCCTATCAGCTAGTACAGGTGGTGTGCAGATACAGGAACATGCCTCTCACCAACTACACATACAAATGCCCTTTTAGCCACAGATGCACGGATCTATAAAGGATTGGGATCTCTGCAGGGATCTATAAGGAAGGAGACTTACTAGAAACCTGTCGGACATTCCAAGCAGTTGCCAGCTACGTAGTAATGTCCCTGCCCGCAGTCTATGAGACAGTGGGTCTGGCAGTCTGTGCTGCAATCCGGTGAGAGGGAAAAGGTCCCTAAAAGAAAGTGAAAGACTTAAATTTTAAGGTACAATGAGCAAACATTCAATGCTCCAAGCTAAATGACCAGTTGCAATTATACCATAACGGAGTACCAGCACAATTTTGTCACTGATGTTAACAGCATTAGTACTACTAATATAACAATTTCACTATTAAGAACAATGCTTTGCTTTAATAGAGAAGTGGTGTTTACAAATGGAACACAACATCCCACCAGTGTAGTGACTAAAAAAGAAACAGGAAATATTCTAAGCCTGTCTTGTTAAGAAGGAATCTGAATCAGAAAGTCTCACGTTCCAGTTACCCTTAGATGAATTAGCTGGCTTCTCAAAGCCACACAAAAAGCTGGAAAGAAACCCACCTTCTTGGGTTTTCCATTCATCGACGCTACTTCCCTGTCCATTATCATATTCATTCTGAAGTTTTGGTGGCTAAAATTAAGGAAAGGTTTCTCTTCCAGAATTAAAACCCGTTCCCTTCAGATTCCTAGATAAATACTCTGAACACAAAATTCTGGGGCAAATTTCAATTTCCAATGTTTTATCGAACTAACCCAAACTACCCTGTGTAGGTAACAGAGAGCCTTTTCCATGTCTTAAGCATCTTTTGAAAGAAAGAAACCCTAAGTTTTTCAAGAAAGCGCAAACAGCACAGTCTGATGGAAAGACCCGAGGGATGAAGCGGGTCCTCTACCACTGTGTAACCTCCACCAAGACACTTCATCTTTCTCCACTTCAGTTATACAGTCTACGCAATAAAGGCAATTTTACCCATCCCTCTTCAGGAAATCTCTTGACATCACATTCTATAAGAGAAAGGTGATAAATATTCAACAGAGTAAGACACTTGAAGAATAAAAATAACACTGGTTACTATTTCCCTTTTTGTATTTCTTACTTTCATTTAGCAAGCCTATCAGATTTACGTTCTCGTACACCACTGGCCTAACGAATTCCTTTGTTTTGGAAAGTGAGCTTCACTATGGTAACCGCAAGCATTTCACATGGACTTCCTCAGGAAGGGCTTCTCCGGGCATAAAAAAGGAGTGTGCAGGGTCAGGAGAGGAGTTCCAGGCTTGTTTTTCATCTATTCCATACCCAAATAAGCACCGTGGTCTTATTACTATTGTTACTCAAAAACATTGATGTGTTTTTTTAATCTCTTTAGAAAATTGAAACCTCTTGGTGAATGCATCTCCCCACCTTCTCCGTCTTCTCCCCTGAATGAATCCCTAAAAAAAATTGTGCTTTTGAAAGAACGGCAGGCACACTCATCACTTTATGACCTGTTATGAGCTAAACAAGTGCTGCCTCTAATGCCCTATAGCTTTCACAAGGTAACACTATCAGCATCAATTTAAAACAAAACAAAAAAGAAATCTGCCTGGATAAGGAAATCACCCACTCACCTCTCTGGAAGATCCTATGGCTACAGAAGCAAATGAGCCAACTCAAAGCATTAGCCATGGGGGCTAGTAAGCAGTTCATAAAAAATAAAGAAGGCCTGAGCTTGCGTTTAAAATGCTTCTTGATCATCTGGTGCTGCCTTTGTTGAAGTCCAATGTAACTAAAACCCTCCCAGGTAATCACTTTTCAATACAGCCTGCAGTGAAATGAACACCAAGCTGCAGAAAGAAAAGATGGCCAAAGAGTTAATCTCATGGAGCTCCCCTGCAGCATTACTGATACTAACAAGTGAGAAAACTCATTTAAACGTGAGACAATATATACCCTCTAAGCATCTGCTAGGCAGGGAGCTTGAAAGCATCCTTGTCATCATCTTGCACATCTGTCTGGCCGTTCAGTGAGGTGACTCCATGGAAAGGACCCCACAGGGTCACAAATCCTTTCTTTGACATCTATGTGAAATATTCCCTCTTTGTTGGCTGTTCGTTCTGTTATTTTAGGTTCTTCCTGAAATTTGCAAACCCAGACAAACTCTTCCTAAAACAGGACTGTCCCTTGTAATATCTCACTACCCAGTAGCTAATTTTTCCTTTTCCAAGATAAGTCTTTGCAGATGCACAAGGCTAAATTTCATTAAAGCTCTGGCAATGCTGGGGAGCACACAAAAATCAGAATTCCACTGCAATACTAAACAAGCAAATTGTATCCATTTCATGAACACACAACTTCTTTTGCAACATAATTTCATGCTTTTAAAAATAACAAGAAAAAAGCAAGGTTTGGTACCTGCTCCAACAAGGATTGCAAAGAGTAGATATTTTCTTCTCCGTCAGTTACAATACCCTCTCTCTGTTCCACTTTCCTTATAACTTCCTGAAAGCCGGAGATTGATGAAGAATTTGGAAATGGTTTGATTTATAGCACTAGGGAGGAGAAAAAAAGAAAGCTCTTCTGTCTTCCAAGTTTCACAGTAATGTAATTCCAGTCCAGTCCGAGGCTGGCTCACGTGGAATTTTTGGGGAGCGCTGCTGTCTGAAAACCAAAAAGATCCTCCTTCCTCCGTGCCACTGCAGTATCTATAAAGAGACCTGTACACCCATCGACGTGGGTTCTCACCTCGCCTTTCAGAAGGAATCCTTTCACAAGGAATTTCACTCTATGGCTGCATAACTTTAATTTCTGAAGAACGATTATTAACAGTTTGGACCAGAACATAAAGCACGTGTCATCCTTGAACCATTCAAGTTCGCTAGTGGGAGATTATGTCAGAGCATCTCTAGGCAGCAGGAAGCAGAAGCTCCAGCCATCATGGCTGAATGTCTACAAAGAGGCCTCCTGCCTGTCTTCCTAACTAGCAAAGCACCATCTGTTGCGCTTTATTATAAAGTCTTTAATTAAATTTCTCCAGTAGAACTCAGATATGTCTGTTTCTTCCTATTCTACAAACAATTCCTGGAAATCTCTGCAATTATCTTATATTACAGACAAGAATTGCCAATTAAAACCTAATCAACACAGTGTAAAGGCAGGCACCAGGCCAAGCGCTTCTAATTTTCTTCCCATTTTCGACCTGCTTGTCCCCTATACTTCAGAAAGTTCAGAAAAGACAGAAGATGCAACAGAATGCGCAAAAAATAAGAGTAACGGTTAGATTTGCTATGTCTCCTTTCCAGTTCCCTAATTAACTACGGAATTAGCAGATCTATGCAGAGATAGCTAGCTTACAGGTCAAATTCACTCCCGTGGCATGTGGTAGAGTTAAGGCAAAGCAGGATTTTAAGTGCAGTATTGTTTGAAGGATGAAATACTGACCTCGGGCTCTGATGGGCCCAAGTGGAGCTCAGAGCAGGTTGGTGACTTGCTATATGCCACACGCCCCTCTACTACAGCCACCAAAGGCTTCCCAGTTCTGAACGCCAAACCTCTCAAAACAGGTTCTGACACCCACCGTATCTGCACCAACTCCACTTCCACTGTCTCTGCTGGTGTTAGGAAAAAGAGGAATGTACCTCTCCCCCGCCATGTACCTCTCTTCAAGTGCACTGCTATAGGAAGGAACTGCTGGGAGAAAACAGAATAACCTGGGACTCGCTCCAGGACACCACCGTTTACTTTCAT
Organism: Calidris pugnax; assembly: GCF_001431845.1. Lineage (NCBI taxonomy): Eukaryota > Metazoa > Chordata > Aves > Charadriiformes > Scolopacidae > Calidris > Calidris pugnax. Next base: position 47,464 of record NW_015090837.1, read on the forward strand.
CCAGCAGCAGCATCATTCATCTGAAACATCACAAACCCCTGTACAGTTTACAGTGATGGTGAGCCATAGCTATCTGTTCCCGGCTATAAAGAAAACGGAGCCTTGCTATTATTTCATCCTCCTCTGTCAAGCAACAAATAGACGCAGATTGAATTATAAATCTGGGCTGTTGGACGCAATGCACGGCAACACAAAGAGGACTCCGGTAAGGAAAATAAATAGGCACGTCCTTTTCTGGTTTGCAGGAATTGGAGGCCTACCAAATATCAGCATATTTCTTCCTCTGGGATACAAAATAGCTCATGTTCCAGACCTGACACACTCATCTTCTCTCCACCAATGACTCAACTATTGCTTCAGCAAACCTGACTGTATTTGAAATGGCTCCTATTTTTCTTGAACTGTTTGGTCAGCCCTAAAGAAACCAGTCAGCCCTGTAATGTTCGGAGTCCTTCACGAAACAGGAAGGCATCATTTTTCTTGATTTGAACACCAAAAAACCATCCCGCTCAGCTCACTGGTATAGGAGAACAGAATGTAAGTATCCAAGACACCAGTGGAGCAGACATGGGAGTTGAAACATTACTGTCAGTTGAGCACAGCAGCTGGGGATGTGTTTCCCTCATCTCTGCATGTATGGAAGGGTTCATAATTAGTCCGAAGGCCTGTAAAGGTACATTTTCCTTATAGTATTAACTTCATAGCACAAAGCAAACCAGACAACAACAGGAGTCTAGGCATTCCAAACATCCCGCTTCTGAATAGCTATAGTGGCCTGCCGTCCAGAAAGGATCACAGCTTCAAAGGCTCCTAACAGCACCAGATCTTCTGCTGTGACAGCCTAGCATGCATTTTATTAGAAAACAAGATTTCTTCTACAGCAGAAAAGCAGCACTACATTCCAAACATCCCGCTTCTGAATAGCTATAGTGGCCTGCCGTCCAGAAAGGATCACAGCTTCAAAGGCTCCTAACAGCACCAGATCTTCTGCTGTGACAGCCTAGCATGCATTTTATTAGAAAACAAGATTTCTTCTACAGCAGAAAAGCAGCACTAGCTCTCCACTGGAATAAACTTAGTTTTATTTGAAAGAGCCCCCCACCACTCCCATGAGATACCAGTTTGCCTATATTCTTAATTAATACAATCACCTTGATCCTGCAGTAGGTACCAAAAACAGACACAAGTGCATAATCATCATAGATCTAAATATGGAAACGAGCAGCACCTGTCCCTTTGAAAAAGCAGGACTCTTCTTCCAGAAGACAGAAAATTTTAAAGCCTAATACATCCTCAGGATCATTTCAGTCATCCAGAAGCAGAAGTAACTCTTTTTAAACCCTTCCAAGACCTTGCAAAAGTTCTTAGCTAGGGAAACTGGGCCACATTGGAAGTCTCCAAGGCCAAACTAGCAGCTCAAGTGCCAAAGCCCAGGAAGAAAAAAAGACTGAAGTGAGTGCCAGCAACAGAATATGGATTGACTGAAAAGAAATCTGGACACACACAAAAAAAAAAAGCCTTTCAAAACATCAGTCCGGCAATTTATCAAAAGCTGCAAGTGTTGTATTACAGGACCTCACATAATCCATCAGAAGCACTCAATGATTTCTCAATCTCTTCAGCCTAAACTAGTGAAAAATTATATGCTTCCAGGGGAATACTCAGATTCAGATTAAAGCAATGAATGGCTTTGACAGGACAGGATGAATGAAGCAAACACATCCATCCAGCAGAACCTTCAGGCCAGTCATGTCCCATCAGGAATTTAATTGCAAGTCAGAAATATTAAATACATACAGAGCGTCTAACCAGCTGAATGCAGCAATACAGCACGTGCTACAACCCTTCAGGCAGCACAGAGTTTGTCAAAGATGGTCACTGTACCACCACCATTCACCTCCCAGATACGTCCAAGAAGTTTTCCTTACCATACGCAAACTGCAACAATTCCAATGCTGTGTAATTCATATATCCTTCCAGATTCAAGAGCAGAGCTTGGCCTCCTAGGACACCAGCAGGTAAACAGGTTAGGATGGAGCAGTAGGAAAGCACTTACCAAGGAAAGATGCCCTTGGGCACCTGGTGCTACCCCATTAGTTTCCTTCTGCATTTGTGTCCTATCATACCACTTCGCCAAGATTGGGACAGAGGATGCTTATTGAAGTCCCTGTCAGGAAATACTGCCTTTAGCCTCCTTAAACTAATACGCACCGCCACAGGATCCTGATTTCAGGGTCTTTTCAGTCTGTGGCTAGGTCTCATTTTGCAACTCTGGACTAAGTTAAAGAGGTTCCTCTCGTCAACTAGAATTGTTCTTTAAAAGCAGGGAAAGAACAAAGTTAGATACACAGTATTCATTTATCCTCCACAATAATGTCCTCAAAGCCATTATTTCTCATCGCCAAGCTTAAACACGTAGACATCTACTTCACTTCATCTTACTTGTACTTTTAAGTGACTGACAGCTTTAGCAATTAAGAAAAAAAGTACTTTTAGACCTTAAGGTTGGTCCAGTTGTGCAGACTCCATTTTTTCAAGTGTTTGAAATTAGACCTCTTTTCCATTGCAATAGCTTCTGCTGGCTTTTGCCACTGACTTACCGAATCTCAACCCTATTTCCAGGGGGAATATAGCACAGTCTCCAGGGCTACATCCAGTCTAGTTATAGGGAACTGAAGAGAGGAATCTTCTTCGCTCGCCTTCGAGGCAGCTCTGAAGTTACTGTTAAAATAGCCTTTGAACAAAGGCTATGGTGCATATAATAGTGTTTCTTTTGTGCTATTGAGTCACTGTCATTCAGGAAGCAGCACTAAAACGTGCATTTAAGTTTTTCCTGAAAGATCCACTTCACAGATTTAAGAAGGAAGACATTTCAACAAGGAACAATCTTTAAGGCAGAAGCTGGGTTTGGAAAATTGTGCAAAGTGAGACAAATTCTACATTTCTAAACTCTAGTACTTCTCATTGAACAATCCTTGCTTTTTGAACGGAAGCAAAAATCCATGTGGTACAGAACGATGTTTCTGGTACACTGGCAGAGCTGTTGTATTTGTTTACTAACTCTCCCCTTACCCAGTGTATTCTCCACATGAAAGTCTTTGTGAGTCAGGGCAGCAACTGTACTTTACACCTGGGCTACTGCAGCACACTCGATTTAAACATCAAAAAGGTTTTTGATGTCTTAAATTGCAGACAAAAGCCAGCTGGAGTTGAGTGGCTACTGCTCCATTAGATGACCAAGAGTGCTATTACAGCACTGCCATTCCTGTCTTTGTACTTTCCTCATGAGACTTTTCTGGATGTGATCCCTGCCCCTTCCAGCCACCGTCAGTTTGTTTTCATTTTCCTACTAAGCTGCCACAACTGGAAAAAAAAAAACAAGGATATTGCCTGACTGAGTGATAAGGTCCCCAACCTGAGCGTAAGCTTCACAAGAAACACACCTCCCTTCCAGAAGACCATGCAGCTCACTTCTGATCTGTTGGTCATGACTTCTGCTGAACAAAGGCAGCAATTAATTTATTTCCTGTGCTCTAAGATCACTTTGAACTTGGTCTTTAAACATGCAAGGGATCTGGACATTTTCTTTAACACTTGGAAACCTGACTCTGTGCCAGTAATCCACTCTGACTTGCTTCTTCTAGCTATTCTTCATGAGGAAAAGCAGCAGAATGAGCCCTTAAAAAGCCCTCCTGATTAGGATATATTTAATCAAAACCCCAAAACATACAGATAAGACTTCTCCCTCCCCACGTATCCCTTGACCATAACCTACTTGGAAATATTAGCCCTGGGAGACTTGCAAGTGATACAATTCTGCTAACAACATCACAGTAGCCAACCTCTTACAGGAAGAAGTGTCAGTCTGTGTAATAGCTGGACTCACTACGAGTCACCCAGCTCACCTAGAAAAACCCTTGGACTTATTTCCAGCAATACCAGTCACATGCTAGATTCTTACTGGAACTTCCAGAGAATTTCACTGAGTGACAAACATTTAGTAGGGAGCAAAAGGACTGAAACAAACATGTTCTTTTTTCTAGACACCATTTTGTTTACTTTTGAAAAATGAGTATCAATTTCACTTAAAAACCAAAGCACTTTGTATTTAGATTTTCTGTGCTCAGTTTCCTTTAAAAGCCACAAAGTTACTCACACAGCACTTTCAGTGAAAAGATGGCTTTCATTTTCATTGTTCTCCTTTCTCCATCCCTCTTTCAGGAGAAAAAAGTAATTTCAAAGCCAGCTCTAAACAGAATTTGTATTCAGAACATTTATTGCTTTAGTTACTGTTTGCACACGAAATTTCCAAGAGCATCCCTCTTTGGGGACATCTGCAGTTTGCCAGCTGAGCAGCCGGCTGAGAGATAAGGCTCCGGGGTTCTTTCCTCAGTTCCCACCCAACACTCAAAGCAAGCAAGACCTGAAATCCAGGTCTGGGAACTGACCTTGCTGCCACCGAGGATAGAGCTGACATGTCAATCCCGTGCAGTGAAGAGTTCAGATACTCCCTACAAACTCAGAGTAAGGTAGCAGGGAAGCATCACAGTAGGCCAGTAAAGATCTGCCACCTCACCTCGCAGCTTCAGGTTCCATCCTCATTTAACAGGACAGCAATACAGCCACACAATTAACTAAGTAGGATCAGGTGATACTGAAAAATAAGGTACATCCCATTCCTACCATCAAGTTTTTCATTTGATTAAACCCTCACAAATAGTTTAGCATAGATTTTGGAAAGCTCTGTGAAGCCAGACCACAGCCAAAACGCTTTTAATACCCACAACTGCTGTGGCTTTTGCTGCACAAACCAGTTTGGCTTTGAATCTTGTTTCCCCTTTGTTATCCACTTCAGGCACAGCAGACTACAGCTGGCATTTCACAGCACTCTCGGGACTCCAAACTGGAACCACCTTCCAACAGTTTCCAAGGCAGGAAAAGCATGAAATATCTCCCCTTTTTATTCTCAAGTCTCCACACTTGAAGCGTCACACTCGGCCGTCTCTACCAGCGCTGACATGACAGTGACAAGGCAGTAAAATGGTGACACACACATTCTCTTTAGGGGAGGGCTCGACAAGCTCAGGGCAGTGGCACCAAGACGTATTCCCTCTAAGCACGTGGGCACTAGTATCACGTAGGCCACAGTGCTAGGGACTAAAAGCTTTACCATCTGGTAGGTGCTCAGTGGATAAAGTCAGGTACAACTTTGCATGAAGAGTCTTTACTGCCTCCCCCACAACAGGCAGCAACCAGTGGTTTTAATCTGCAAACGCAGCAGAGATTCCAAGGACTAAGTCAGTGTAAATTTAGTTCTCATTACCGGTCAAAGGTGAGCACACAAAACATTTATTGTCTGATGTGTCCAATGAATAGACCGGGAAAGGCCAGCAAGTAGATCTGTCATCCCAACGCTTCTCACACAGAGAATTTAAGTCAAACAAAAAATGTCCTCAACTCAAGGCAAATGCAAAACTCACCACCAAGTGTACAACCATTCCCCATTTAGTCACGCAGACCCTGCAAAGACCAGACATACTACCTGCTCTAGTACTGTAAGTTTGTTAGCACACTTAGAAAGCTAAGCAATGCCTTCTGTTAACTTGTATTAACACTCACCTGTAGAGACAAAACCCCATCTCTGTAGCTATGGGAGTAGGAATGGGCTTCCTCCAGCCCCCAACTGATGATCCCTCAAGTTGGAAGCACCATTCTAAGAAATGAAGGCAAAGCAAGCCAAACAGGAGGGCACAGATAGGGGAAACGGAATGTATCTTTTTATGCTGAGAAAAGCAAACACTGGAACTCATTCACCCTCGACAAGAAATACATGTGGTGACAGTTACTAAGTAGTAAGAGAGCTATGGTGCAGAGTTTATCCAATGGCTAGGAACCACCACCAGAAAATGCTACTCAATCCTCCTTGCAGAAGCAGTTAACTGATCACAATCATATCTCTGAACCTGTATTCAGACTGCAAATACCTTTAGCTAAGCCTCCTCTCAGTAACTTTATCTACATTATACCACGTTCTTATCACCCTCCATACACACAGAGGTGTCACCTGGAAACAGTGCACTCATAACTACACATTTTGAACTCCTGCCTCAGCATCCTGTGCTGGCAGTTAAAGGTCAGTACCATGAAAATCCACAGCCTCTCCCTTAACCCATCTCACATTTTCCCAGGAAGAAACTTAACTTCCCCTGAATTTCCCCATTCCTTATTTCTTTGGCACAAGGTACAATTTGTCCCTTGCTGATCCAATAGCAAAATGCTACCTTAAAACCATCCCAAGTTATCCATTCCCTTCTTCCTGAGGCTCTCTCTTTTGGTGTAACAGGACATCACAAGCACACATGACACACGTGACCCACACTCACTTTTCCAAGCATGTTAATGGCTGCAGAGTACAGAATGCTCTCCATGTCATCGTTGCTCTTAAAGCTGCCCTTTTCAGACGTTCCTTTTCACTTGTCCAAAAGCCTTCAGTGTTCTATCTGGTGGCTTGAGCAAGGCTTGCAAGATCAGAGTAATTCATTAGTTTCATCTTCAATATTACTGAAAGGAATGCATATCAGGATTTTATGATTTAGCAGTTACTGCTTCAACCTCTTCATTTTGAGCCAAATAAAGGTTAAGAGGATAGAAATGCAGAAAACCAGTGGACTGTGTGATGAAGGATCATGTATCACAGAATTATCTGGACCATCAGTTGCTTATTTCCAGAAATTCTCATCTTTGTCAGTTTTGACTTTACACATTTCTTCAATAATTTTGTTTTGGGGGATGAAACTGAGATCTATAAGATACTCACCACGCTTCCAAGTTGTGGTTGTTATGAACCCTTATCCAAAAGCAGCACTAAAACATCCCATACTGAACCATCAAACACCCAGCCTGGCCTCATTTCAAGTAATTATTGGGAAGCTGGATCTAATTCAGCAAAAGTCTTTCAAAGACTTTTCAAAGACCTAGGATTAGGTTATGACCTGGCATATAGGTTTTGGTTGTCTTAAAGAGTTTATTTATGGCATGACATGAAAGCCAGTGAAAACTCAGTGATTTTGAATGCTATCATTGCAGAATCAGAAAAAAATAAATCAAGCTTATCGTTTATTAGTCAAGCTTACAAATCATCTTTGATCAATAGGCTTTTGCAAACACAAAGTGTCAAAACACTAAAAACTACCCAAGTTTCCCTTTAAAATAATAATTCTTCTCAGTCTAAAAAGATGAACACATTCTCTGATTTTATTCCAGCTGAGGAAACTGTCTATAAGGAAGTTAAATTGAAGACCAATATATAATCAGTTAGCTAAATGGCTCCGAGAACATTCTACACCCCAGCTTCCACTGAAACATGGTTAAGGCAGGATGACAATTGGTAAAATAACATATATCAAGTCCTCAAGTTCTGCAAAGCCAAGCTTCGTGCTGTTAGAGCAGCAGGTCTGATGAGAAACAAAACTCCTTCCTTAGTGCCTTCAAAATAACGTGCCATCTCGCTGTTTTCTCTGATGTGATAAACCATTTATATGTTAAATGATGTGTCTAAAACAATTCAAAACATAATTTTTCATGTATTTTTAAAGCCAAGTTGTTGACTCCTGCACTTTTTCTCAGTTTGCCTGTACTAGTAAAAACGGCCAGTTGATAATTATTCCATAGGCTTAGACATTGACTGAACTGCTCACTGACTCAACAACTTCAAAGGGCTTTACAGAGCCTTGGCTGGACTCGGAGAACAGGACAGCTTTGTATCACAAAGCAGAAGGGACTTGTCAGACTAAAGACTGTCCCGAACTGGAATTATGAATTTGAACAGGCCTTAACCTTGGAAAAATCAAGGAAGACTAGTACTATTTCCCTGCAAACTGTATTAGATTTGGAGTTCCGATGCGCTTAGTAGTATAAATCCTATTCCCACAGGATTTAAACACACTCCCCTTTAGAAACACAAATGACTTTATGCACATATACCTCTGACTACAGCAGCAAGAGTCTTTTGAGAAGAGTTCCTTATATGCTTCAGTGCTTTAAGATTATTGCCTAATTCTGGCAGGACAAATACATCAAGCTACAACAGGGCTACGAAGATTTGCAGGAGAAAAGCTTGAAATTGTTTCAGAGAACAGCTAGACGAACTACATTTTATCACATTTAAATCTCCTTAAGGATACTTCATTGAAAGATAGGTTTATGCCACTGACCTTAATGAAAGAAGACTTTAAACAAGGAGATAAATTATTCTTAAACCCTGCACTTAGTCTTGCATTCAACTATCAAAGGCAGATCCGAACCCCCAGGCTCACGCTCATTTCCACTGTTACTGGAATTTTGCCAGCTTCTACGCCAGAAAGTTATAACACATAACATTTGCCAGGGATTTTACTGGATTTCCTGAAGTATAGTTCTTACTGAAGAATCATACCAGCCTCTGCTCTGGAGTCAAGAGTGTTCAACAGAAGTATTCAACTTTAAATCAAAACGTCATTCTCCAATAGCTGATAAAAGGCATCCTGAAAGTACCTTCATACTACCAATCTACACCTATACTACCAATCAAGGGTGACCAAGGTGGCCTTTAACTACTGCCTTCCCCAGCTCTAAGACTAACCTTCACCAGGTTAAGGCATTTCTTTCAGAGAAAGGGGTATAAGGAGAAGGGAGGATGCTGCCTGCAAACGTGTTTCTACTCCTTTAGCTCAACAGGTTCCACCAGCCCTAAGTGACGCTTCCTACAGACAGAGCAAATAAGATGCAGCAGGCATCTTGTTCCACCACTGCTACTTTAAATAACAAAATTATGAGATTGAGGTGACAGCTTTTATCAAATTAGAGAGGTTTATCGTACACCGAGCACGATATTACACCTCAAAAATAATCAGAGCTATCTTTTTTGACAAGACAGTTTTATATACTTCAACACAGCAGTTCAGCAACACCTGTTTTATTCTTTCATTTAAAAAAATCCATTGGGCATTACAATGCTACAGCTCACCCCTGTATCAAGGGACAGAGCCACTTAAATTCCCTGTCTTCATCCTCAGAAATCTATTTTTCAGGCCAAAGACAAAGCAGTGTTAAATTCCCTGTCTTCATCCTCAGAGATCTATTTTTCAGGCCAAAGACAAAGCAGTGGCAGAGCACAGCTAAGACTTCAAGAACTGTGGAAAGCCAAGCACTCCGAAGGACAGAGAACTATGCTGAAGATAAGACAACCTGAACTTCCCACCCCAAAAAAGTCAAAGAATACCAGAGGCTGGAAAGGACCTCTAAAGGTAACACAGTTTTAAATGCACACCATCAGTGCCTGCAGGTTGCATTATTCATGCTCCCCAGCCCTTCCAAATACCAGTTTCTTTCCTTCCTTGCTAACAATGCTCCCCATCAATACAAGCTAATTTAGGACAGGTAAGTACAGCAGCAAGTAGCACAGCTGATATTTGATATGCCAAAAAAAGTCAAGACAGCATAAGGTACCAAGCAGAAAAATAAGTCTTTGCAGGTCCTTTACAGGTACTTGTTACATTCTCAAAAGCTGTATTAGCTGTGCCATTAACTATGCCATAGACTACTGTAAAATCTTAGAGGTCTGATGCTCAAACAAATGGGAAGTGTTTCTTCTCCTAGTGCCAATTTGCATCAAAGCCTTAGTGCTGGATGGCCAGGCTGCCATCGTAATTCGTGTTTTCAATCGCTTGTTTCCATATTCTGACTTCCTTTTGACATTGCAATCACTGGAAGGTCAAGAATTGAGACCCTTTGTGAAATGGAACTACAGCCTAATTGATGGTTCACCAAGTTTCACATTGAGAAAAAAGCAGAAAAACATAGGTTTGCTAGCAGAGTCCATGATACCTTAGCAAGTAAAGAACCCTGAGAAAATGAGTTGTATTCAATGGGAAGTACAAGAGAATCATTTTCAAAGCAGGGGTTTTATGTGCTTTTTCGATCTCTACTTTTGAATGTCAAGATGCGCCCCACCGGCCCAAAAACCCATTTCAGTATCCAATACATTAGAACAGGAAAATTACAGCTCAAACTCCCACCAAAACAAGAGCAATACAAGTTGGGAAGAAGCACGCTATATTTTCTCAATGTCACAGCAGGTATGGAAATTCTTTTCTTTTTTATTAAAGGCAACAAGGACAATTATTCCTCATCAAAATAACAGTGGTTGGGGAAAGAACAGGGCTCAAAGAATTTAAAAGCGTCTCTCCTATTTTTGGAGAGTGCTCTACATTCTGGCTAATACAGAATAAGCTACACTTAGTGGAGTAACATACGTGAAAGTCAAGGGAAACAGCAGTACAGTGCCTGGCCTGAATGAGGCTCTTGCTTCTCACCACTGCTAGAAGAGAACAGCAAAGTCCCTTGCTGAGGAATGTATGGGTTAGTATAACCCTCCAACAACTGATAACTGAGAATACAAGCACCCACAGTAAAATTTAAATTAAAAGAATTGCCAAAATCAACCGCAAATGAATGGTTACCAGTGAAGAGAGACTAAAGGAAGTAGACGGTGATCGTATTTCCTTGTTGCAGTCAGATACACTGCTGTGTTTGGAGAAGCATTAGCAAATTACTGTGCAATCCTGAGAACAAAACATTACAATAATCGATTCCTTTAGTACTAAAGGCCTGAGCTAAGCATTCTGCTTCCGTAGCTAGCATTTACTCAGTTCATTATTTCAGAAATAGCATGTCAAAGGAAAGGAAACCTCCCTTTGTTATTTATCTGCAATGACTTCCTTTGTGCAAATGCATATTTGTAAGTTGAGAGTTTTTTTTGCAAATAAACACTGGAATAAAGGCAGTTACAGAAAAAATAATAATAAAGAATAATGCATCTTGCACAAGCAACGTATTCCCAGACAATCAAGTTGATCAGGAAGCAAACCAGCCTCTTTACCTGTATTACAAGAGCTCCTACCCCTGCTAAACCTTTCCAAGCAAGAGCACTCAAATGAAGAGTTTCTTTCCAACTCAGAATTCCTGCTCAATCACCACATATTAGAACTTCACTTGCACTGAATTTCATTTCCCTACAAGCCTATTTTCTACAGGATTGTGATAACAGTGTGTATTATTGTCTCAACTGCTTAACTTTGCAAGGTATTCCAGGAAGTGACACTTTTCCAGCTCCAGAAAGGAATACAGCAGTGTTTAGGGGAGTCACATATTCATTTTACACCTATATAAAGGTGTAAAATCACACATACCATGCACCAAATTTTATGTGCAGTGCCCAGAAAAGCTGAAAGTATTAGTTATGTGACCTTTTCATTTTCTTCTATCTAGCACAGTATTCTGAGTCCAGCCGAAGTGAAAAAACATCAAGCAGCTTCTCTTCCCCTCCTCACTATCAAACACTCCCTCTGATAACCCAACTGAAAATAAAGAATCAAAGCAGCCCAGGATCTAAACCAAGTAGCCTCAAAAAATCACATATTTTTTATTAGTACAGGCTGCTGTATTTATTAACAGCTTGCTGCAAGGATGACATTAAGTGGATAAAACCTTGCCAGAAAAATGGCTCCTATAAAAAGGTCGCATTAGCTGAGGATGACGGAGAATTGTTATACTTGCTTCCGGGGCTGTTTGCTCTGGAGGAAGACAGCACAATGCCAGCTACCTAGGAGTTCAGTAAAACAGCAGAAAAACTCAAAACTGGGGAGTTTTTATCACTGGAGAGCACTCGCTAACCTTTACCTGCTGAGTTGATTTCAACATCAATGGATGGCATTTTTCTCATCATCCTAGGTAAATTTAGCTGGAACCAAATATACATTTCAATTCAGGGTTTCCATTAGGCAAACACTGCCACATTTTAAAGTATATTTTCCACACCTAACTCAAAAGCCAAGGGCTTCCTTTAAGTCATTATATCTCAAGTTCACTTAATGTTAAGCCTTATAATACAATGTGAAATCTTGCCATTTCTACATGGTTCTACAAGCCATTATTTCTCCTCTTGTCCATCTCGGCTAACACAAACCAAAAGCAACACCATTGTGTTACAAATGGTTCCTGCTGATGGCTCTTTTGTTGCGATCTGTAATTTAATAACCACCAACAAAAAATGTCTGGCTGGTTCAGGAGTAGAGCTTGTTTAATGCTTTAATTGGTACTTATTTTAAACAGTTCATTAGAAAGACAGCACTTTCTGCCTGATTTTACAGCCTATCCGACCTGACAAGCAGAAGGCCAGCCACTCAGATCAAGCAGGGACACTAATTAACAAGCCCCAGGTCTGCTCTCTCTTTGCAAGCACATTAGGTGCTCCAGTGGGGTCACAGGGGAACAAAGACAGCATGCCGAACAGTTTTAAAAAGCTTTTTGTTTCCTTGTTCCACCCCTAGCAAGACAGCCCACAGATGGATTACAGAGCATTTCAGCAATGGGGTTTGGCTAACAACACTGGGCAAGAGGCTCTGAAGTCTCGCAGGACTGCTACTGCCAGGTCACCTCCACTCCATAGGAGCAACCCAACGCCACAGAGACTGCACTGCATCAGGAAAGAAGCACACAAGAATGATCTGCTTTATATTGCATCTCTCCACTGCAGAGCACAAAGATCTCTGGCACAGTCAAGTCAGGAGCAGTGTTACACAAATCAGTGAGGTCTACAGTCTAGGAAAGGACTGAGATCGAGTGGAGTCTCAGATCAAGCCCTCAAGATGTAACAAGTCAGTGCCCACATTTTTGGAGATCCGAGTCTATTCCCTGGTCTAGCATTCACTCAAGATCAAGACAGACTGACATCTCTAAATTCAGCTGCTTCTGCCTTACATCTGTAGCTTTTGGTCACTTTAAGATGATGCTTATGTGTTATCCTTACCTTCATCTCAGCCTCCGTATCCATCTGAAGCCGGAGTCACTAACTTGTAACAATGCAACTTTGAGGCAACTTCTCTTTAGCAGATTTATCTGTGTGTGAAGCCCCAACAACATAAAGCCCACACCAGGAGACAGTAAACACCCCTCAGGGGCGTTGTAAAAATATTCCTTTTCTTTAAAAATCAGGAAGCACTAGGGTTCATTAATAGAGAACAGATTTCTAAACTAATTTTAGAAGTCTTACTTCTTTCAGAAAGCTGTATTTCCCTGAGGTATTTTGTGCTTCCTGGTATGTCTTTTTCTCAACAAAATGTTTGAGTTGTCAGTGGAAAAAACCAAAGCCACTCAGCTTTAACACTGCATTGAAAACTAAATTCAGGCCCAGCATAGACAAACTAGAGGCCAGATCTCAAGCTAACTGCAGTCTGAAGCGATCAACTGACATTCAACATCTCTACTGGTTCAAGAATAAACAAGGCATATTAGGCAGTTAAAGCACACAAGAAGCAATCATTAAAAGGAAAAGCGCAATGCACATGGAACTACTACACAAATTCTTTATCCCATTTGCAAGTCTGAGCTCCCAAAAAGTCAATACCAAAGTAAACAATTTAAGAGACACTTTTGGAGCCGAGACAAAGGTTAAGCCTTGCCATAACCACTCAGTGTCAAAGCAGAGCCACAAGAGAAGCCAGTTGCCTCACAAATGGATACTCTGGGACCTCACCTTTTTAAAAAGATTTAAGGAAATACAAGTCCCCACAATGCAAACAGATTTTCTTGGGAAAACTAAAGCAACTCTTAAGACTTGCAGTTGTGTAATTTTGATGGTGCAGCAGGGAAGTATCACAGGTTCAGGTACCGTCTTGACATTAACTAATTACACAGTTCTTAGAACGGTAGAAAAGCATCACACTTGAAAAAAATCCACTCAATGACTCTCGCTGCCACCGGTCAAAACTTAGGGCACGTGGAGAGACCACCTGAGTATTTAATCTTCAATTCACAAATCCATAATGGAGGTTGTTAATAGTATGTTTTACCTCTTACATTTCAACTCTTCCAAACATTTTTTCTGCTGCAGCAGTTCCTTCATTCAGCCAGGAGATCACAGGCAGGTTCCAGGTGCATGGCCTTAACGGAAGAATAAGGGGTGTCTTCTCAAAGCTGCATTGCCAGCACGATGATAGCTCAACTTCCACTGTGGCACCTTTGCATTATTTTTAATGCCTGGAAATCAGAGAGCAAAATGAATCACTGAAGATGACAGGCAGTCATCTTTGCAGCTGGATTTTATAGATCATTCTGAACTTACGGGGTAAAATTTTTCTTTATTTCTGTCTTGGTTGTACACCACCAGCTGCTGGGTGTCACTAGTGATGCACAGCCCCTTGGAGAGGGACATTTATCCAAGACTGTCACAACCAACCAGCAACTAGACATCCTGATATGCAGACAGCTTGACAGCACTGTCAGCTGTCAGGTCCTCTGTCTTTGTTCCAGTTCTCCTGCAGCCCTTCTGCACACTTACCTTTGTCTTCCCTCCGTACACCTGGATATACCAGTTCTCATTTTTGCAAGTTTTTTTACATTTTACGGAGTGACACTGAAGAAGTTGCAAACCTTATAAAAAGGTATTAACACACCCTGTGCCATTTGGTTCTACATGTAAAAGACAAAATAGGGCTGAGTCTAATAAGGTTGGCGAAAGCTTGACTCAAAGATGTCTGCAGGCTCATGAGAGCTACCAGAAACATGACTTGCCTGGTGCTGCCATTCCTATTGGATGAACAAAGCTTTTCCAGGAAGAAAAACTCTATTACTACCAGATATTTTTTTCAAACGGATTTTTTTTTTGAGAGGTATTCCAATTTTTCATTAATAGCCTCCAGTATTATTTTTTTTTTAAGAGAAATCTTCTCCCTGCATAAATAACCATCCCTTTTTAACCTGAATTTGGAAAGCCACTGTTTTTAACATGCCACCTCAAATCTGTTTGCCTTCCACAAGTAGATGGATCAACAGGCAGGCAGGATTATCCGTTCTGAACTATTAATATCAAGGCAGCAATAAATCTGACAATGTTGTAACAGCCAATTTGCAGATGCAAACCAAGTATTGAAATTTAGCCAATAAAACTGCTGAGTTACTTGCTTTTTTGCTCATTGGATTGGAGAAAGTGAGGGTCTGTGTGAACGGAAAGCAGTGTAAGTATAGATATAAGCAGCCAGATAATGCTGGAAGAAAAAAGGGGAGAGATCGCACAAGACTAAACAATGCTAATAACAAGGGTCCCTTTTGGATTCTCTCATCTCTATTCCCCACTCTGCCTGAAGCCTGTTCACCAATCCTGATGTTCACTTTCCTTAATATCTCAACACTTTCATATTTCAAGCTGATAATGAAATGCGAGACAGCAGAAACTTAATCTCTTCACACTCACTATAACATATCCACACATTAATTTCCTGTTTAATCAATTATAGTATTTATCACAAAAGCAATTTTTCCCAGAGAAAAGCATAAAGCCAAAAGGATTTCCCTAAACAGTTCAGTCAAGCATATTTATTTGGCAAGTTTAGTTTATAGATACATTCTTGAAGAATGGAAGTGATACTTCAAACTTAATTGGAAAAAAACATGTACTATGTGGAGATTTAATACAAGTTATGAATTACCACAGAAGTCAGACATTTGCTGTGTACTTTGCTGCGCTACACTCCCTTAAATAGCTTTTTACATCCATTGTAACAATTAGATGTGACAAACATCAAGACAGGCAAGCTGTGCAATGGAATACATGAACATCAAGAAAAGGAGATGATGCCATTAACCAAGAACAGCATAAGAGCAAGCTGGTCAGCAGCAACTTCAGGCCATTGCTATATTACTTCGTTATAGAGACACTCTAAAAAAAAAAACAAAAATCATCACAGAACCTAAAATATAACATTATTTCTAAGTCATCACAGTGTAGTTACATCTTAGCATCCTAACACTGTAGACACGTGTGGGACAACTCTCTCCACATTCTCCTGGCACTCTGGAGAGACTTCTGGCTTCAGATGCACAGAAGACCCTAGTAGAAGTCATTATTTTAGATGGCCCTCTCCCAGCCTTCCCAAGGAAGAAAGACTCCCAGGCATGAGAACTACCATCTTCCTAGGAAACAGGAAGAGCAATGACAGTAATTAGATCTCTTCAGTATAAAACAGTCTTTTATCCCTGCAGTCCCAAGATCCTGCCTCATCATTATGGCACAGCGCAAGGCTCCACTGAAGGCTTCCATGAGAGGGTAAGAGCAAATGCTATTTCCTATCCTTTGTAAATTCCCCGTTTGCTGTGCTTGAGCCTAATACCTACCACATGACAGTCCCCATTTTGAATCCAGACCCCACGTTCATATGCAGAGCACACGGTGAGACTCAGACTGAAAACTGCTTGTTGCAGGGCAAATACAGGGGACGAGCTTCAGCCCAGTCACTAATCCTGACCACCTCTACTCATCTCTTCAGACACTGATTTCAGCAGTAATACAGAACACTTCTGAATTTCCAGAGTGCCAGGCTAAACCCTCACCTAACTTCACCACACAAGGATTAAAGCAGGAACAATTTCAGACTCTAACTAACAATAGCAAGCCAGAAGCAATTTGAAGCGTGATAGTTTCATTATTGGATACCTCATAACATGCATCTGCTGCACTATTCACAAATGATAAATCGGAAGATGCTACCTTATGAATAATGCAAGTTTATCACAAATTGATGGGTTGGAAATAAATCCAAGTTCTTGAGCATTTCAGTAAACACCCTTGTACCTCAAGGAAGAAGAAAGGAAAGAGATACATGACGAGAAGATGCAGGAACAACAACTCAGGCTGATGAAAAGCAGAGATCTCAGACAATTTCACTGCAGCAAGAACTGACAAAGCAATTTTATAACTCATTTAGGAGCCATTATTTAAGATTCAGACAAACGCCGCATCTTAGAAGTTTTACCAACTATCAAACAACAATGTTCAAGTATTTTCAGGATACCCGATGACATCACGCAAAATAAGTTATGCATATGAAGGCTGCAGAATGTAGCCTGTACTTCAGGCTATCCTACTTCTGATAATTCTACCAAATCCCCGAGATGAAGCTGTGAATACTATAGATCCAGGCCTAGTAACAAGTTTACCAAAATTATTTAACATGCTGTAGTCCTTTGTTCATCACAAACTAAGAGGAGACCCTCTGGAAAACGTACTACCCACACAGTCTCAAATAGGTAGACTTTTGGGCAAATTTTTGTCTTTCAGAAAATTTAGTACAGTCCTTCTTCATTGAATCCTTAGGAGTGGCTTTAAGCACCCAAATACTACTTCCAAAAATTCAGCAGGAATAACATTTAGAGCATGTCCTCAAGAAGCCGTTCTCAGCAAGTATAAAAGCAAACTAAAATGTGATTTACTTGCTTGCTTGCTTCCAAGCTAAAATTGCTCAGGACAAACACTAGGTTGTAAGAGGTAAAATACAATAGCTGGATAGTTACAAAGGTTTCTAACACCAAGTTACTCGCTCTGGTTATTCCAGCCTTTGAATATTTTTCTTGCATATACAAAACACAGTATACATTTAAAATACTATGTACATCATGTATATCATCAACCACCATGAACAGCTGCAGTTCTTTGAAGGAATGCCTGCAATAGTTCCTCCCATATGCTGTACCATTTTTCTTCCCGCACAGCACCTCTTCATTTCATTTTTGTTTATTATACTTAATATTCAGCCCATATGATAATTTCAGGAACTCTCCTCCAATTAATAACATGCAGATTTATGCAGTTCTCTAGTTTGCATACCTAATTTTCTCCACACAGTTTGTCTGCTTTACACTAATTCCTCTGATGCTTACTTTGTTTTAATATTCTTGCAAAGTTTAAAAGGAACCATCACTTGATACATTCATTATTAATTTCTCCTAAGTATCTCCAATTAATTCTCTGAATAGATTGGTACTTTTTGACATTTGTTATTGATTGTTTGAAAGCAAACTTCCAATTACCAAAGGAGCAGAGTTTTCATAGCTCAGACTTGAGTTTAAATATTCTTCTGTGAAGAAGTCTTAAAGAGACAAGTCAAAATTATAGCCCAAATGGTTCTAACAGCCCATGAATCACTTACCCTTACAACCCTATCTCAACTGGCAGATAGAAATATAAATCAAGACAGACCGCTTTTAGCAAAGACAACCAAAACATATAGTTTTAGCATCATTAACAAGAGGATCCCAGTTTTATGCATCTTCAACTACAATTTTAGAAAGGATACCTTGGCCACCACCAGACAGTATCATCCCCAATGAGGACAGCAGATCAGTTTTCACATCAGCCAGCTTTCATTTTAAGAGACATGGATGTTATCATCTGTCTCCTTGAGTGGCCCAGCCTTATCTCAAGACACTTCTGAGCCTGATAATAACTGATACTGCTCACATAACAGAAAGAGTTGAGACTAAGGAGGGATAAGACTCAAATAAGAGAAAACCCGTGCAGGAGGATATTACAGAAACCAAGACAGTAAAGCCTCCAACAGCAACACCACACATGCCACTTTCTTACCCTACACTAAGAGACTCCTCTTCCTTGTTAGATGCACAGTAGTTTTCACTAAAAAAATCGGAAATATTTGGTCCATAGGCACTAGTGAGCAATTTACTAGCCAAGTCTCACATACAGTACCAAGCAGTGAAGTTTGGTTTATGTCATTTATTTACCAAATATGACTTACTGGGTGTACATTTCTACCCAAGTAACAGGAATCTTAGTGAATCAAGAATGGAGGGATTCAGTTCATGAAGTGCAAAGGAAACTATGTTCCAATACCAGAAAGGCCTTCCACACCAGAATGCACAGAGAAGTCAAAAGCTCAAATAGAAGATATCACATACCATCAGCTCCTCAAATGAAGTCTAAACACTTCCATTGACCCAATTTTTTTCCACGGATACAGTTTATGTGCAGTAAGGATTTCAGGTATGTAAAAGCCCAGTGCATTAGAACCATTAATGATGGCATTATAAAGCCTCTCTCTAGAGATAGGATTTTTTGGGCCCATAGCTACCTCCTCCACTCCATCCGTACATTCTCCCTCATTAGAAAACAAAGGGTAAAATGAAATATAGTTGTTCTAATTCAGCTGCCTATGTCAGTCAATAGCTAAGAGCTGCACAGTTCTCTTCAGCCTTCTTTGGTTTTCTGCCCTTCTATAAACATTCGATTTCTAAAAGCATCCTTTACCTAAGGAGACCTAAGGAACAAGGAAAGAAAATGCAAATGGAAAAGAAGAACCAAGTGTGGGAACCTGCTCAATCTAACTGAAAAATAACTCATTTAGCAGAAATCGTTTAGAGAAATAAATGCTGTCAGAGCCAGAAGTCAAACAGTAAATACGCCTTACTCAATTCAAACATGTAGCTGCTGAAAAAACATTCTTCACAGTAATGTGCAGTTTAAGCACTTAGGAAAATTGCCAAGCGGTGTCAAAATAGTAAAAAAGTCTGAAAATAAAATCACATGTAAATAAGTCCCCCTCAGTTCTGCCAAACATCCCAGGCTCACCAACTACAGAGATATGCTATATTAAAGAGAAAGTTACTTTCCAGTCATACGTGGCCAAACTAGTTTTATTTGCCATGCTGGAACAAGCCACCAGCACAGATAAACCCCAAAATTCCATCCTCATTTCTCTCGTATTTGGTGTTTTGGTAGTTTTGCACTCAAATGCTCAGAAAGGATAAACACAGATGTATGCTTTTTTGTTTACCTTTGTTTGTTTACCTTTGAATAATATTATTAACCATGTATCCCCTCAAATTTACTCATTTCTAGTCACTTAATAGAAAAAATTTGGGCTCAAAAGACAACCTAAACTTCTCTAGGAAAATAGATGAACAATTATTTGAGATCTTCTAAGAGACATCTGTCAAGACCACAAGTTGTATGAGCAAGGTGAGTGGGGAATTTAATTCCATAGTAAGCAAACTAGGACACAGCTCATTAAGACATCAGGTAGCAAACTAAAAGCTAAGAGAAATAAACACCCTTGACACTACCCAAGATTACAACACAGAGTTACATGTAACTGCAAAACTTACCAAATAATGTCGTGAAAACCAGAACGTTTCCAAAAACATCTGAACAGGTTGGTGAACGACAATAATATTCTAGAAGAGGTCAAATGACATTCAACACTCAAAGACGCTATCACTTAAGGCAGCTTAGATGATCTCTTAGGACTAGATGAATATACTTCATGAATTTCATCTCATCATTCTCATATCCTATTGCCACTTACAGCTCTATGCCTTATGGCATATGTCACACAGTTGCACAGCCACTCTATTGGGCCCTGGCCTCCTATCACCCACATCGCAGTCAATCCACAGCCAGGTCCTAGTGACCAAAGCAAACCTTACAAGTGCTACTAGACATGAAAGCTCCCGTGTTCTTTTATACATTTACCTTGCAACTAGCCAAGGACAGTGAACATCAGAGTTAGCAAATCAGAAAAGGAGTCTGGTTGGTTCCCCATTCCTCCTGCCCAACTTCTGCACTTCTGAGCCTTTCCCTCTCCTATTCACAAGGGCAGATGCACATTCCCGCCCTGCCTGTTTCCCCAGAGGCACACATTTCCCTTCTCTTGTCTGAGTAACAGCAAATACTAATTAGTGTAATACTAACAGCCCTCTCTTCAAAATATTCTGTTTCTATTACAAGTGTATTTCAAAAGAAAGCCATACCAACATTGAACATCAAAGCTGCCAGCTGCCTTATCGTGCACTGGGACTATACAAAAATCAAGCTAAACGGACTTAGACTGGATCAGAAACTTGAGTGGGAGACTTCGAAATATCCTATTACTGCAGAAAATTACATTGGCAATAGAGCAGACTTGTGCCTGCATTTCAGCAGTGCCTCAGGAGAGCGTTTGCTGATAGTCGTTCCATCTTTGCTGCTTTCTGGTCTTAAGGCTGCAACTCTATGCATATAAGCACGTTATATATGCTTATATAAGCATAAATACTTTTTTTCCTGGCTAAAAATCAACATTAACATAATAACAACTTCCTCAACCAACACCACTGCTGGCTACACCAGGTAGACCTACAAACACATTGTGTTTCCTACAAGTTATGCACGAACACATCTGCTTTGGACATGTACATAGGATACATGGCATTCTTTGTGTATGTGAAGCAGCTTAGAAGACTTAGGAAGACAGAGGAACCATTGCTTTTTAGGTTCCTTGTGTCCCCCTGCTGAGAAACAAGTGAGAGAAAAAGGCACAAAAGTTGTTCCACTATCGGTCCTTATCCATAAATGCTTGCTGTATGCATTCCACAGGTACCTCTCCCTACCAACAGACAAGTAATAACTGAAATTTTCCTCAAGGATGTGTGAAAAATAAGTACAAGTAGTAGCTCACATAGAAAAGTCAAAAAGGAGAGCTACTGATAGTGTCAGATGCACTCATTTAACTCCGTGTAGCTGTAGGCAGCATTACTTGCTGACAGGTAATGGACATGATCTAAATCACTCTTCCCCTCACCTCTTCAGATACAATCAGTTATCATTTCTGAAGGTAACGAATCTGCCAGACTGGAAAATCCCCCAAGATCTTGCTAGAATCAACTTCTTGACTTTCATTTAACCTCCTCTCATTCTTTAAGAGTTTGATCTTTTGCAATACTCCTTCGCAGACATCCTAGAATAAATGCATGCAAATACAGAGACAGTCAGTCAGTGACAGAAGAGCACGTCTGCTGATTAACACTGACACGCAGCACCCTGTGCAGTTCCAAGCCAATGTGTTTATAGCAAGGAGTACATCACTCCTACCCTTTCAAGGGATGCACCTCCTTGCATTTCAGAGAACCTTTTGCTTTCTGTCCTTTGACATTCACTCCATTCACAAGCAAGTTTCCAAAATAAGGTTTTTTCCCCGGGTACTCGCCCATACCATAACCTCATTTTTGCTGTATATACAAACCGTTCTAGGCAGTCCTGCCAAAAAGCAGCACTATATAGCAACAGAAGACTGTTCTCTCAACAGGTAATGAGAGAGGTACAGAAACAGCTTACTTTTAAAAAAAATGAACAGACCGGAACGGCCACCTTAACTGAACTGAGAAATCAGTGGAGGCATCACAAGCCATGTTTCCTCTGAAGCAAGTGCTGTGAGATACCGGGATGACTAAAGGGAACTCCGACATCTCAAGTTGGCAAGATACATCACTCCAATCACATGCTTCGAGCTGAATCCCCGCAGATGTGCTCACTGTACCCCAACCCAAGTGACACCTCATGGTGACTATGTTACAGGCTGTCTCGCCTCACACTGGCTGTTTTCACCTACGATGCACCTGCCCCCACCAACCACCAGGATACTCACCATATTCCTAAGGCAGATGAAACACATCAGCAGTACCAACACACACCTACCTGAGAAGGCTCACAGGAGAAGAGGCAGGACATCTACACACTGTAGCCCGTGGCATTTGATCAACTGTGCTTCTCCTGAAACAGCCCAGCAGCTTGTCAGACATAAGAGATTAGTATCTACAAAGAAGCCATGCAATCCCAATGAATCAATAGAAGTTCTGACAGAGACCTGCATGTCGAATTAAGCAGAGCTGACAAGTGGGGTGTAAGCACATCATGTTTAACCATCAGATGAGATTTCACTTCTAACAAGATTACTCTCTTTAGCACATGTCTGTGTGCTGCAGAGATATAATCCTGCACAATCAACCATCACACACAGGTAAATTTAAGAAGCAGCTGCTCATTACTGGAAGTTCTATAGACACAGTCAAGCAGCTGAAGCAAATGCGTTTGACCTCCTAAGTTTAATCAACAGTGGGGACTTGCTCAAAGCCTTCAGCAAAGCACAGGCCTCCATCACCTGAGCAGTTGCTCCACTAGCATTATAGGGCCCTGCTTCCTATATGGTCTAGCCTCTAGAGAGGGCATCAGTGTTTGGAGCATCATCCAGGAAATCAGAATTTGAGGTTACAAAGGCTTTGGGCACAGGACCCTTCTGTTCCTGCAGTTCATAACCATTTAAGAGCACACCTGGATCAGAACTCAAAGAAGACTGAACCCACTGAACAACTATTGGTTTAAGAACAACAAAATTGACTTGGCCTCTAAGCACTGTTTAAGTTAATGCCCATTTTAGTATTTTTCACTAACAGGCATGGTTTTAGAAAGCAGTAAAGCTTCTCAAATCAAACAGTACCCCAATAACAGAGAACAGAGCTGGCCTGGAAAAAAACTAAGCAGTGGGACATTCAGAACATCTTCTCATTTTCTCTTATGTTCTCTTTCTGCTGCTGACTAAACCCTAATTTAGTGCTGGTATTGCTTTCTCACTCATCTTTTCCCTTTTTCTAAGTGTGTTTAATCTGCTGTAAAATTGTTTTCATGGCTGCAGTGAATGTTATTGTAACTGTTTTACAATGTGCATTATCTGCAGTGTAAAAGCCTTTGCCTTCTGTATGCAAATCAGTATCTCACCCGCTGTCATTCAAGGTGCATGCCCTCACACAGCTATACTAAGCTAGACTTCACATCACTGAAGGGCACAAATACCATTTCCTACAGAAGTTAATAAATCACTTTGGATCCAGTCCTATAGAACTGGAGCCTGCTCTCAGAATTCAGCCAGAACATCGGAGTTGAGGTAGCTTTGTTCTGATCCGTAACTGCTGAGCCATAGGAAAACACAGACTTGAACAGAGATGGTCATCAATCACTGTCTGACAAGGCAAAGAAAGAACAGAATTACAGAAAATATGCCCATTCTGTGGAGAAAATAATCCTGGTTTAAAACAACCTAGGTATATGTATCATCAGGACAATTAGAAAAACATCGTATTTTTAAACTTTCCAAGATTATAATGTATTAAAGACTTAAGCCACTCAAGGTCAGTCAGTATTTTTAATACTGAGTAAGCAAACCAAGGCAAGAAGCTGGAATACGATTTTCTCAAGATCCCTGAACAAGTTAACATCAATAAATCACGTTGGGTGAACCTCCTGCATCAAGGCCTCATTTATAAGCTGTTCCCACTTGCCTCAAATTTTACTGAATTGTTCATATACGCAAGTCAACTTGACAGAAGTCTGCAGAGTTCATAGCTGTACACAGACAGCCAGGCTGCAAAAGCAAGAACTTCAGACTTGTCTTTTAGTTCAATATTTTTTAATTACCATGCTCAAGCAGGACTCCAAACTTTGAATACTGGTCACCAGCCAGAGGGCCAAGCAGCCAACTTCTCCACAAATAAAGCATGCACACATGTTCCATAGAGAATCTCCTAGCTGGAGAAATGAACAGCTCAATCTTAAGATCACTTCGGAGTGCCAACTGGGCCTCCTGCCACCAGCTGGCTGATTAGGACATCAATTGTCTGATTATATCAGCTCCCCAGTTACCCATTCCTGGCAAGAGCCTTCCCAACTCTCCACTTGCCCAGATCTACAACTTTGTGGCCCACAGCAACTGCTTAGGAGCAGCTGAAGGAACAAGACAGATGAGTCCTTAGGCTGAAACACAAGAGAGTGGTGTCACCTGCACAGAGGAGGTGCAACAGCTTAAAAAGCCCGAGATGTTCAGTCCCTGCACTGCAGCCTGCAGGAGAGGGGTTGGGTTTTTGTTTTGCTTCCCATATTTATGCAGAGCCATCTCATCCAGCACAGCAACTCATCTACTCATGTGTCTTTGGGATCTACTACATTTTCAACTTGCCAATTTACCACAGCCTGTAACCACAGCATCCAAGCCTGCCAAGAAGCCTATTCCTCAACCTGTCAATGCAAGGTCACGTGTTTAACCAAGAAAATCTATTAAGAAAAGGAGGAAAAACCCCTACACAGTCAGTCAGCCACTTTATCGCAACCACTCTCGCCATCGGTATCTGAAGCAATGTTGCCATGGCAACCACAACACTGTAGCGTATGAAGGCACGGCCCCCGGTCGGTGATACAACCAGAATCCTTTATGATAACCAACAGGCAGTTTATATAGTACCAGTGTCTCTGCTTTCCCAACCGACACACCCCTGCAACCCCCAACCGCCAGGCGGGTGGGATTCCCCTCCATCAGTCAGGGGCCCAGGCATTGTTTACAGGCCTGGAGATGCTTATGGGCCATCTTCTGCCATTGTTCCTGCTTCTTCTCCTGGTCTCTGCTTCTTCCACAATCCTGTTAACCCCTTGTTCTCCCACATGCAAATGCAGCAGTTTATCCTTTTTCAGGGGCCGTTGATCTACCCAAACAGGTTTTTCTGACTTCCACGTCAATGAAAGGGTCTGCTGCTTGTCAATAGCCCCTATTGAAAATTTGTTTTCAGGAAGATTCCCCACTGGCTATCACGAGCTGCTCGCTTATATACTTGTCTCTCTATTGCATTTTGGAGCCGATAAAGGAACTTTATATAGGGTTCTCCAGGCGCTTGTGTGATAACAGAAAAGGAAGCTTCTGGAGCAGCTGTATCAGGGACCCGTCTCACCGCGCGCAGTACAATGTCTTTTACTTGCTCAAAACACTGTCTGTCCACCTGGGCTTGCGCCTCAGGAGTAGCCCGAGGCCCCTCACCAACGAGCTCATTCACACCAATATGATTTAAATTGCCCGCTAAGTTATCCAATGCTTTAGCAGTCGCGAGGTCACGGTACTCAGTCATGAATACAGCATATTGCACAGCCTACAAAATCATACGCAACAACAGTTTCCAATCATGAGGAGTCATAACATACCCGTCACCAAGAGCTGTTAATAAGTTCATGGTATATCCTGACTGGAGACCATAATCTTTTACCGATTTCCTCAACTCTTTAACATGATCATAATCCAAAGCCTCCCACGCTCCGGGTCGATTTCCGCCATAAATAACAGGAAACGCTTGCAAAATGTCTGTGTCACCTTTAGCTAAGGCTTCTTTTCTACATTTGTCCCACACCCCGTGACAACCATTCAAAAGGGTTAGGTTATTCCCCACTGCCTCTGCCTTTTCATTATCAAAAGGAGGTAGATTAGGTTCTGGGTCTGGGTCTCTTGGCCCAGGATCGAAGGAGTCTCCTGAGAGACTCTCCTCTGCACCGCAGGTGTTGTCTGCGGGTGGCGGTGGCGGGGCAGAAGGACTCGTCAGGCTCTCCTTAAAGGTCTTTTCTGTCTCTTTGCGGAGCTCCGCTAGGGCTTCAGATACCAGCCGCCACACTAGTAAGTGTTGAGCTGCAGCTTTATCTGTCCCTGCTGCCGCGTCCCAAAGCTTTTCACCAATTTGCTCCCACATATCTTTGTCAAGGGTGCCCGTCTTCGGATAGCCTGGAACGTTTTTTCATACCCAGTCTAAGAAAGTTATTAAGGACAGGGTAGGTACAGATCGGTTTTGAGCTTTTAAAATACACTGTAATACCTCTAGGTCCCTTTGCTGCTCTGTGGGCAGTGTGCTGCCCTGCTCCCTTTTCAGCAGAGTGTTCCCCATGGTTCCCGATCGCTCACCTCTGTCCTGCAGAAGGCGATGAGCCGGCGGTGAAGAAATCCTGGAGGCAATCCCTGGTTCCATCGGGCTACGCTACCGCTCCGGACGGCTTGAGTCTCCTGATTAATGCCCCACGTTGGGCGCCATTTGTAGCGTATGAAGGCACGGACCCCGGTCGGTGATACAACCAGAATCCTTTATGATAACCAACAGGCAGCTTAAATAGTACCAGTGTCTCTGCTTTCCCAACCGACACACCCCTGCAACCCCCAACTGCCAGGTGGGCAGAATTACCCTCCATCAGTCAGGGGCCCAGGCATTGTTTACAGGCCTGGAGATGCTTATGGGCCATCTTCTGCCATTGTTCCTGCTTCTTCTCCTGGTCTCTGCTTCTTCCACAATCCTGTTAACCCCTTGTTCTCCCACACAACACCTTCAGCTCAGCTGACAGGACAGCACAAAAGGAGACACTTGTCTCCACTCTGTTGGCTGGGTAATTGGTCCTGCTGTGCAGGGTCAGTTTTAAGAAAGATGACAGCAGGGAGAGTCTGTCTGCTTAGATACCAGGGCCACCTTATCCTTGGAACGGATCTCTTGGATTTATTAAACACTTAAGAGGTTAGTGAGCTGTGAAAATCCGATTCACTACCACTGCAGTCTGCTGACTAGAAACTTCCTCCTGTGCTTCATCAACTTTTCATTATCTTTCTGTGTTGTTGTTTTTGTTTTTTTTTTTTGAGGTAGGGAAGATTCAGGGATTTAAGATGCTGCAATTTCCAGGCTGCAGGAGTCTTCCACATCAGCTATCCTCTCTGGCAGCAACCTTTTCAAGAACAAGAGCAAATCAGCTGGAGCCGGTTCTTAAGCTGAGCTCTTCAGGCAGCGAACAGGACAGACCACAAGCTACATGACTTTCCCTTCAATCTGCCTACAAACACTTAAGCCAGTTCTAAAGCCTTGCTTCCAATGCCCCAAATTTCCAGGCTCAACTATTCTGCCAAATTGAGGCAGAGAAAACAAACCCCAACCTTGTCCCAGATTTAATATAAACTGAACGTTAGAAGGCAGCAGAGAGATTTTGATATTGCCAATAACCTTGACAAAGCATAATCAACAGCGATGGGAAGACTCTTCACAAAGCAGTTTCTCACAGCCAATTCCTAGTCAAGGTTTCTCCTCAGGCAATTAAGGTAAAACCTTAAGTCTCTGCAAAGATTTGAGCAGGCCTTTGGACCACAGACCTGAGCTCCCTTCCAACCCAAATTAACCTACTATAATCCAAATCCAATAAAGTTAAAAGTTAACACACCACATTAAGAACCCGCGTCCAAGATGAACAACAGATGAACTGCCTTCAGAAGTGGTCAAGAGGTAAATACCTCAGTACCAAAGCTACTGCAGCAACCGCTCTTTAAAGCCCAGCTGCATTTGCAACACTATCTGCTGCCCCCTCAAGCAGACAGCACCAAGGACCTAAAATACATCAAATAAATATGGCAAATGATTAAAGATTCTTCCCCACACCAGCTTCCTTCCACTCAGCTCCCAGATCCTTTAAAAAAAGCTTTTGCAATTCCATCTGCACTGGCTAAGAATACCTAGAAGGCATCACACGATCAGATTGCAGAATTGCAAGCAGGGCTTTGCTACTGTGCTTCCTGCCCCAAATCCAGCCCCCTTCTCCCTGTAGTCCAGCAGGCTTTGAGCCACAGGCCTCAAAGTCTGAGCTACCTCAGTCTAATGCAGTATTTACAACCCAGAACTATACTTTTGTCTCCAAACCACAGAAGTCGGCAGCTCGTCTCCCCTGCCTTACCCAAATCCCTGCTAACTTATGGCAAAGAGGCTGGGTACCACCTTTAAGCATTTTTTCATATCTATCTGTACAAACCCAGAATAACTTCCTGGATTAACCACCACACTACTAACCAAAGAGTGCTGCTTCCCAGCAGGTTCTTTAAGAGCTGGCCCTTCTAGCTCTGACTTTGATAAAGTACACGGGCCTTCACAGTAGTGATACCGAGTGATACCCTTCCTCACAATAATATAAAGCCATATCAACAATGACATAGAAGAAACCATTTTAAACACAAAACCAGCAGTAGAAATTCAAGACGTTTTAGCATTTCACTTTAACGTTAGCTTAATGTCTGGGGATTTCTGGCTTCCATTGTATCTTACTTTTCAGTTGACCTGTAAGGATGACATCACAATAAAAACAGCAATTAATATTAGTTGTACTATAAATATCCACTCATTTCTACTTCAGCACACATATTATGTATAATGACTGTGCCTTTTTCAAACTTTAAAATTCTGTTTTACAGGCCTTCATTTCAGCATAATGTCCTCATAAACCACAATAGCAGTGCAGCGTAGAGAGGACTAAATTAAAAATTAATGGGCCCTGCCAGTACTAAGCTTTCTCCGAGCCTGTTAAAGGCAGAAGGACAGTCCTCCCTCAGTGCAAGACTCCTGCTTATACAAAACCAACAAACATACCCTTCCCTGCCTTAGGTTTAACAGCCACCTCCCTGTGCACCCGCATATTCATTTATACCCATGCAAAGAATGAACATCTACTGCACAATGAAGTCCAGGGATACAAGGGGCAAGCCTGGTTGGATTAATACAAGTCCTGGGGAACTCTACAGGAATAAACTCAGTGTCAGTGTCTGACTTTTCCCATTTGTCGGTAAGGGTCATCATTACTAACTGCATCCAAGTGAGAACTATCTGTTCAGAACCATTTTACAAGCACCTCTTATGAAATCTTTGAGGCAAGATGTGACAAAAGATTAGGCACCTTGTCTAACCCTGCTGACAAAATCCTTCAATAACCCCTAGGGCTCTTCCTGGGCACCAGAAAGCCAGCTATCTTAAAACCACACTTTTCAGAGGTGGCCTCCAAGGAGGTTTTGAGGCCTCCAAGGAGGTTTTGAAGGCCCACACTGAACACAGCACCCTCAGCAATGTTCCTCGTACTGCATTGTTTTAGCAGTTATTAAGTGTGGAACAGCATGAGCAGCAGGAGGGCATTCAAGAAGAATCTTAGAGAGAATAACTTCTTAAAAGGTCGGGCTTCTTCCCCTGCAGAAGAGCACCACAAGCAAGAGGCTCCACTTCAGGTTGAGAACTTGGTATTAACAGCCACTACCCCAACACATTCCTCCGCAGGGGAGAACAGGAAGGAGATTTCACCATATGGAAGAACTCGATGAAGCAATTCCTACATCTAGCACAATGCCCAAGCCACAGAAGGTGCCTCTCAACTCCCACAGGTAATTAATTCTTTTCTCATATAGGGTAGGAAAAAAAGAGGCTGTCTGGCACTGAGGTAGCCTCTGTAAATCCACAAAAAATACAAACCCATTCTGCAGTCCAATCTGCAGCAGCTGTAAAACTACCTCAGTTCTCAATTGAGAAGTATCCACCCTTATTCATTAACACTGGGATGCATTAACGTGTGGACAGATTTACAGCTAGCAAGGGGCCGGGCCAAACAGTATTTCCTACTAGATGCTGAATAACCTCAGGTCCCAGCATTTAAGCACTTGTCCAGAGGCCCTGTACACTCCATACAGAAACTGAAAGGAACATTTCACTTTATCATCTTAAGGCTTTTATAGAATGTGTCCCACAGAACCCCAGAAAAGCAGTCAATAGGGGATTCAATAGGACTGCACACTGATACCCTCTAATAGAAAGGATCAATTTTAAAGCTCGTCCACTGTTTTTAGGGAACTCATTTGTACATAATTCTTTAAGTAGTTTTCCCTCATTTTTAACTGAATTGAGTTTGTTAAAATATATACAGCTTTTCCATAACTACTTTTTCAAAAGCATTCCAATCTCTTACAAATTCCACTCCAAAGCTCTGTCACCTCAGTAGTCTAACTCGGGATCACTCCACCAAAAGCATCTAGTCCAGTTTTGTTTAAGAATTTGAAATAGTTGTCATGTACACCAATTCCCCGACCGCAACAGGGCTTACACATTTCACCTTAGCACCAAGGGAAAAGTATTCCAGCACAGTGTGGCTACAGACATTTGGCAGTCCTGCAACATGTTACAGCCGTTTTTGTTGTCAGATTCATCTCACACCAAGAAGCTCTGTTCCTGGTCAGCACCAGACCATGCACATGCACTGTCCCTGCAGACAGAACCAACACACTGGAACTCTCTAGTGCTCCATCCAGGTGCCCTCAGGCACTTAAACCAGATAAAAGACACAGGCTTACATGAATTACTATAGACCTCTTGGGGTTGCCTGGACAAATGCCTTAGTCTTTCATGAAAGTAACAAGATACACCACCTTCATTCTCTTTCATTGCAGCTTCTGTTCGCCTCTTATTCGTCTCTTATCTCAAATGCTCAGTAACCTCTTGGGAAAGTCATGGGAACACCGTCATGCAGGGAAATCTACAAATACAGCTGCACTGTATATGTTAGTGGCAAACCTCTAAAGACAACCTGTGTTTTCCTATTCAGCAGCTGACATGCTCTGCCCCCTCCCTCCCACTTTTCCTTTCCCAAACAACAACAAAGCATTAAATTAGTGGATGTTCTAGGAGGAAGTGGTGTCACTTTCAAACATGCTGAAAGAGTTTAAAAGTCAATAAGCACTTGATCAGCCACAGTCATGAAAATGAAGCTACCGGTCAGCTCAAGAACTTTGAACAATGTACTCTGCCTCTCTAGACTGTTGCTGCAGTTTTAGTGGCAAGAGCTGCCACAGGCAGAGACACCTCCCACCAGAGCAGGTTGCTCCAAGCCCCCTCCAAGCTGGCCTTGAACCCCTCCAGGGATGGGGCAGCCACAGCTTCTCGGGGCAACCTGGACCAGGCTCTCACCACCCTCACAACAAGGAAAACTTACTATTGATTCCCTATGAAGTGCCTCTTGTTTTTCAGAACCTATTGAAGTAATCCCTTAATTTAACTCCTCATTCATAAGGAGAACTTTTTGAACATATCAAGCCTCCAAGGAGTTCTGCAGACATTAAAAACTTGCTTTAGGAAGAAAATACTCCACACAGGGACCTACAACTCCAAGATTTCAGCAGCTACTCCACAAAGAGCAGCAAGAGGTGCAGGAAGCACTGCTTAGCATTGCTAACATGCCAATTACCATCCACAGCATGGAAAATGCAGTCACCTAGGAAACCGTTTCAGAGATCTGCTGGTGTCCAGGGATGAGGTTCAGAAGCATGTGAACAGCACAATCACTCAGAGGCACCCACAGCTTGTGCCCTTTGGAGAACCAGCTGGAGAGCTGACAGTTTCCATAGAAACACTGTGGAAAAACTTAGGAGCGAGCTTCCTCCCAGCTGTTCCACATCCAAGTGCAAACAAAAAGGCCCAGCAATAAAATGAGTTGTCATCTTCATTTGTTAAGTGCAACAGCTGGACAATGAACAACAAGACAGGAAGAGCCAAAGACACACCAGAGGCTCAGCTTAGGGGTCAGCAACAGAGTCCCTCTCCTATAGCAACCTCTTTCACCAATACCTGCTTGCTTGTTGACAGCTACTCCCTTTAAAGCCATTATTAGTTTACCAGTTCAAGAATAAACAGTCTTACAGAGAGCTCCAAGTCCTTTCAGCTTCTCCTTTGTACAGGATTTTGTACTTAATCCTATATAAACCACTGAACTTAGCCTATCTGGGCTAAGATCACACAAGCAATCTACCATCTCACCAGACCTGCAGCCCCTGAACAAAAATCTTGTAAGTCACAATACCTCCTGCCTGCCCTCATCTAAAACTTAATTTTGTTTTAAAATAGTACTTAAGTGCTTTGACCAATAGCAGACACATGGAAAGTACTACATGAGACGAAATTCTTCTTACATAGTAGGCTAGTTCTTACACTCACTTCAAGATTGGCAGTATTATCAGTCATTTTCCCTACAGACATAGGGGCATAGCTAGCTATAAACAGACATATTACTAATTCACGTCTGGATAATGTTTTATGATCCTTGAATTAAGATTACCACATTAAAGCCTTCAGAGTAATTCCTTTTCATGGTTCTGCACTGTTTGCCAGAATTGAACAATTCTTCCCCCTCCATAGAAAAAGATAAACCACAGGAACTGCCACAGGCAATCATTAGTCCTTTTTACCTCCAGCACAGCACTCTCTCTTTTCTGCTGTTCTCATCTCTAACATCAGGCCCCCTCCATTGCCACTAGAACTGAAAAACCGAGTAGGGGGTCATCCACTCCACCTGAGAAACACTGCTAAGTGTTCATCCTGGCAAAAACACCAGGAGAAGGGCCATCCCTCCAGTACACAAGGCAAGGACACCAACATATCTTCAGCTATTTTTCACCATCATCCCTGTGATAATTCTCCCAGTTTAAGGCATATCTTGTGTTTATAGTCACATCTTGCATCTGACACAGAACAAATCCTTCAAGGTCTGACGAGCACATCAGCCAGCTCCGTTGAAAAACTAAGAGCATGCTAATGAGAGAGCCAGAGACCAGGACAGGAGCCCTTGTCCTGTCTATTAATAGCAACACTTCAACAGAGCATGAAGAATGGAGAGCTGGGATGACTCTGCCTTCTTTCTAGGATGCTACTGTCCTGCTTACTGGACCATTAAACGTTGAGCAGAAGGAAAGACAGGTTTGTGTGAATTATAATGAAGGTGTAGCATCTGCAGTTTTCCATTTATATCTAGAAACTACTTGCGATCACTTGACCTGGCTAACAAGGAGACTGGAGTTTTTCTTCTCACAAGGTTGGGAGAGGATCCATTTCAGGATGTGATAGGGAATACTGGCTGTTTTCTGCAAAACTACTCCCCAGTAGGTAGCTCATCATTAGTTCTTTCAGATCCAAAAGAAGTAAGAACTAAGAACAAGCCACATTAATGCATCAGAATATAATTTCTATCTGTTTCATCTCATGCAAATCCTTGTAAGAACTTACCTATCACAAGCTCATCCCAAAAGAAGAGATCCAAATTACCACAGCATATTACAGTTTCAGAAAAGAACACAAAAAGGGAGCTAAAAAACCCCAAAGAATCCTAGTAGGAAAACAGACCTTGCAAATTACAGGATGTTTATACAATCAAATTAATCAAGTACAGCAGGAAGGCAACATTTGTGACTGCTGTAAAGTGATTGGCTTATTCAGACACTCGTTAGGAAGGCAACATTTGTGACTGCTGCTCGCTTGTAAAGTGATTGGCTTATTCAGACACTCGTCAGCTGGGAAAGATCTCATTCTACCTGCCGTCAATCACAGGTTTAAGGACCATACCAGCCTCACACCAGAAACCTATTTCACAGGGATTGGTGGCCACAGCAGCACCAGGTCTCCCAGCCAACTTAACGTGCCGTAACTCCTGAGAAGGCACAGGAGGCTGGCCAGCCTCCCTGCTGGAGAGTGCTAAGACCCAGTAGTTGAGCTTTTTCATCCAGAAGACATCTAGCATCACCATTTCTGCCCTATCTCCTAATTTGCCTCCCAGGTTCACACCAGCACAAAGCTGACACAGAAACAGCACCAATTTAGCCTACATGGGCCCTCTACATACATGGCAAACTAAGTTAAAACAAAGACTAGTGATTTCTACATAGTGTTACCTGGCTTTTTTTATTCATCTCAGCAGTCAATTCAAAGTTGTCAGCAATGCCTTCTGTGGCCCATCTCCTTTTCCCAAGGAAGCTACTGTTTGCTGCCCTTTGTAGGCAACACTACAGGCATTAGCATGTGTCAGAGCATGCACCAGGACCAGGGATGCGAGTTGTCTGGCAGGGTGTCACAGCTGGCAAGCAGCCACTAATGCCATTCTTGCAGAGTCCAAGCTACAGAAGTACACTGTGCAATCCCGTTAGCTTTTGACCTGTCCCGACTTCAGCGCTGTTGACAGCTCCAGCTAGGACAACTCCCTGGTGTGGCTTCTTTTTTTTGGTTAACAACAGAATTACCTAGTTCAACCCAGAAACCTTTCCGCTTTGAATGGTGCAGTGCTCTTTTAGACAGAAAAATAAGATGAAGAGCCCAAGACTCAGCTAGAGTTTCATGTCATTTTGGCAACAAAGCACATGAAAACATGAACCTCTCAAACAAGCTTAGAGTTGCTGCAAGGCATCTTCATTGTTTCTTCTTCCAGCACCAGCTCGGGTAGGGTCCCACCAGCATTCATTCAGGTACAAGGCTTGAGGGGGGGGGGTTGATTATGGCCTGCTTCACTTCTGCTAGTAGCCACCAAGAACAGAAACAGAGTTACCACAGGGTACAGCTTACACCAGGCAGCAGAAATAACCAGAATGACAAATACATCTTTTCCCTCCCACCTCTCCATAACTGCTTTCTGAAAAATACAAGGAAGTTGCCCTCACTTATTTCAGCTATTTATTTCCCCATTACCAAAATGAAAAAAGATGGCAATGATATAAATTTGTTCAGAGTGGCATGGGTGGCTGCGAAGAATAACAAACACTTAAATATCTCTAAGGTGTTAGAGCATTTGCACATGTGACTATCACCAGCTACCTGCTGAATTACAGGCTCTGAAGAGCTGAACACCTTGGCAAGCTGTGAGCCTAAGCCTGCTCCTTCTCCCCCTTTCCATCAGGGGCAGAAATGCTTTTGTGACAACAAGCAACAGAAAGTGAAGCCTCTGACAACCACAATGTGCAGTAACAATCCCCTGGTTGAAGCACAGGCTAAAAAGAACCAGGGGCAGAAGCCTTCAGCCATCTCTTCCCAAAACAGAGAGGATGTAACTGACCTCAACAGACATAGCTCAAATGATCTAAGGCTGTGAGATGCCACCCACCACAATGTTCCTTTCCACTCACGTAATTCAGTCCCCTAGAACACACAGATGTATAAACATCAACTTTATGACAACGGTAATACTTGAGCTTTCTAGCAGCATCTTTTCTACAGAGTCTTGGGATGCTTTATGTATGTGATGGACAACTCAGAGCTCCTCCTCAGATCAGGAAGCATTCCATCAAGAACTTGGGAGCCTAAGGCCCCCCCAAAAGACTGAATATAGTGAATATACATCATAATCTACATAAAGCTTTGTCCTCAACATACCTGGAAGTGACAGCTTCAGGAAGGAGGCTGAGAGTGTCAGCGCTGTCACAGCATGACTGAAGCAGTTCATTCCATCTTCTTAAAACCCTTCATTCCCTGGAGCGAAATAAAACACTGCAGTATAGATGAAAACATGCAAGATACTACAGTTAAGCTATACTTCCACAGAAACAATAGACTTGAAATTAACAACATAAACTAAATCGACAGTTTGAAATGAAAAGTAAGTTTGCCAGATTTTCACTAGTGGAGTTTATACAATGAAATCATCAGCCATGTTTTTAAAACCAGAGACAAAAACATAAGCTACGTATTTTTGAGAGATATGGAAGAAAGCTATAGATTTTTTGTTGAGTGAGTTTATAGAAAGATCTTCTTTCCACTTGGCTGCAGCCTTCAAGCCTTCAACATCACATCTCTTCAGTCATCGTGAACTTCAGGCTTGGTTCATAAAGGGCTCAGCTGAAGAGACAAAAATCAGTCCCTACAGGGTTTACAACTGCTAGAACATCCAATCTGTTGCCCAACACCCCTAAAATAGTACGGTGACTTGAGTGAAACACCTCTAAATATATAATTTAAGTCTCCTACCACAGAATACAGGAAGCTCTATAGGTTACTTTGTAAAGACCCACACAGCTGTCTCCCTGAAATTATAGAAATTCCTCTCTTTGATTTTTTTTTTAGTATACAGATGTGAAAACATGCCAGGCCTTACCATTCAAAAAAATAAAGATTCACAGATACTATCCATAGCATTAGATGTATCCTTGATTCCTAATCCAAATACTTCTCACATGCAACTAATCCTTAAGTTGTATACAGGTGTACCCTTTGGGTTACACTTCAACTATTTTACCTTGAATTGTTAAAGAAAACCTAATTTCTCCAAGCAGAGACTTCACTTCAGTAAAGGCATTAAGAAGACACATGTTAATTTCAGCCCTCTAAAATACACAGAAGCAATACATAATTGAAACTGCTAAACACATTAGCTAAAGAAAAAGCTCTATGTACCACCAAAAAAATAAGAATAAAGAACTAAAAAAATGTTACTTATATACAGCATAACACAAGACAAGAAACATAACTACAACAGCGTTAACGTTTAGTGTCTTAAAGTTCATCAAAGTAACAAAGCATTTTTTTGGAGTTAAATGTTATGTGTACCGTATGGGTGTTTTTATTGTTTTGCCTTGTTGATTTAATGTGGCTGGTGTATTTTCAGGTCTGTCATAAGGGTCTCCCTTTTTTAAAAAAAGGAAAGGTCTTGTTATTTGAAGACTGCTCAGGATCCCACGTTAATCAACAGAGCAAGGAGGTGGATAAGCAAATAGCTTGTGTGTAGGTGCACAAAATTGGTAGTATATAGTATATGCTTAGTTTGTTGCGGTACAGAGGTGATGGAGGTTTCTGCTTAGTGGAAGATGATCCTTTTATATAGTAGATTTAGTAGGAGGAGCAGTTCTAATGGAGGGGAAAAAGATATGCTCGAGGTGAGTTGAACCTAATGTGAGAAAAAAAAAAACCATAGATGCTAATAATAGTTGTCTGCTGAGGCTGGGTGATGATATGGAAAATTAATAATGTAAAGTCAGGCGGGAGAGAGAAAGATACGAAGGTCTTATTGTCCAGGAAAGAAAACAAGTAATCTATTGTTTTAGCTGTATCAGATAAAAGTCAGTATGTGTTTTTCTAGGTGGTCTTCTTCCATTTCAGTTCAACTGAGGGAAAAAGAAATCTTAACTTGGCATAAATACAGAGTGAGAGAGCATAACCTTGAAGGAGAATAATTAAAAATTCTCATATTCTCTCACTTCTAGAGCTGCTGGAGATAGAATATAATATCAAAACTCAGCAAAGGGAATTGGAAGAAGTTAAAAGTTCAGTAAAGTGAAATCTTCTCAGATTAAGGAAGTTAAGTGATTAACTACCTTGTTTAGAAGGTAGGTGGTTGGAGTGCAGGTGTGAGAGTGCTGCTCAAGGATTGGAGTGTGGCTAACCCTATCTGAGACTAAAAGTAGAATACTGAAATTGACAAATGCTAATTTGGTAGTGAAAAAAGTGTGTTCTAGGTATTATTAGAGACAGCAGCTATTCAAAACTTGGTTTCTGTGATTATGTGAATTTAACACACCTGTTAAGGCCTGGCTTTAGCTTTTCCTTGTGTTGAGGAGTAAAACTTGTGAGATAATTTATTTGGGTTCTTTAGGTTACAAGATTATGGAGTCCCTTTGTGAAATGGCTTTTGAAGTGGGTTTTCTCTGTGTCTTCTTAAGATATAATTAGCTGATAGGTCTGGAGCTGAGATCAAAGGTTTTGCTGTGACAGTAAGTCTCCCTCTTCTCTATGTAGGCCATAATTGAGGCTTATTTGGTAAAAGTTAAGTCTCTTTCATTCTAATTTCAAAACCTGAATTAAAATACATGATGTATACCTATCAGAAACCTAATACTTCCATAAACCTTGAGTATTTGTGCTAAGGAACTAGCCTGTGTGTGGACTAATAACAGAGTATTATGCGGTGTAAGCAATTACTTTGTTGGAGAAAAGGCAACTGGCATCTCAAAAATGGACCTTGCATTTAATTACCATGTGTTAGTCAAAGCCATACATCAAGTTGCAAAATCAATACACCCTGTCGGACTGAAAGCTAGTACCGCTTTTAGCCAGCAAGGAAAATCAAGTTTTGCATTAAAGAAGAGTTGCTTGTTGTACATAATTAGACTAATGTATATAAATCTGCAAAATGCTGTCTGCTTCTGTTAGGCAGAAACTCCTTGAATTGGAAGGCTGGCTTTCAGCTCTAAGGAATGAAAAAGCACACCGGAATAACAGGCTTAAATAAAAATACTAGATAGATGCAGAGATTGCTTTCTGCCAAATAAATGAGTCCTGTGCTGATTTTTGCTCTCTTTTGCAGCTGTCACTGCAGGGTGTAATGTTTCTTTGAGTGACTGTCGAAAATTATATCCTACAGCTTCTTGATGAGCTTTTCATCTGCCCTGAGGTGTAGCTTTTAGAGCTGGGAAAGCAGTGGCTGTGGAAGAGCTGGCCTCTGGCTTCAGAACACTTGCCGTTGAAGGAGGTATGATAAATGCTGGGGGGGTGGGTGTCCACCTGCTTTATTGCAGGTTGCTCTGCTTTCGTGAGGAATGAATTCAGGTTAACCAGCCTGATGCTAACAGTGTGATCTAAGGTATGTGAATATACACAAGAAACCTTTCCGTCTCCTCCCAAGTTTTATCTTGTTGCTTGCATGTAGAGAGTGGACAGAAATGAAGAAAGCACAAAGGAAAGTCCTGTGGCTGCTGGAACACATCGCCTGAAATGATTCACTCCTAACAGTGGGCAGCTGGAGCTCAGTGGAAATTGTGACCTCAATTGTTGACCTTTTTTGTTAACTTAAAACCAACTTGCAGTCCATGAGGCTCTGTTTTCAGCCAGCTACCGTGGCCTTGGCCTGTTCCAGTGTGGGCAACGTGATAACAGTTCCTTTTCTTAAAATGTGGGAGTCTTGAGTTTGGTGGAGTTGCCTTTCCCTCTTAATCCTGGTTTCCTTATTGTAGGTGCTGAGCGTTCCATGTAAATCTAGTCAAAAATAGTCCAGAGAGTGAAATGAACAGCCTATCTGTGTAGTTTTTAGAACTTACAAATTGGGCAATTCCCAAGTGCTTGGCCTAACAATGTGTTCTGTGTGATAAGTTTATGCCAATGCTTTTCACTTTACAGTTTGAATACGTATTAGTCAGTTTTGCAAAGCTTTTAATGGAGTTTTTTAATGGAGTCCTGGTCCTGTAGAGGAGTTGGGAGGCTTCTGGCATGTCATTTGCTGCTCCCTGTGTGGCTGAAACTAAGGAATATGTAAAGGCTTTTACAGAGAATCAGAAGAGGCTGAAATGGCTGATACAGTGGTCTTTTCTTTGAGGCTGCCTTGTTGCAGTGAGGGAATTTAAGTTCTCTCACAAATAAATGGTTTCAGTGCTTGCTGGATGTGTGGCTGGAGAGTTGTGGCCTTTTCTGGGACACAGCTGTTAGCCCTTGCTCTTTGTGCCTCAGGCTGTAGAACAATGACTTAGTGCTAAAACTTGCTGCTAGCTCAAGGTTTTTAAATGCAAGATTGGTAGGTTAGTAACCACAAAATTGTCTCTAGTACTAAATATTTGGAGACCTAGTGAGGTGTTTTACAAATAAGGTGATGTTTATCTTGCCATGTGTGATCATTTTATAGGGCAATTACCAGGTGAAGTGTCCACTGGAGAGTAGTTGCAACTGTGTAGAAACCTTGTCTTAAAACATACTCCTTTTTCTTTGTGCTTGCCCAGACAAGAACCTCTGTCTGAGAAACACTTGCAGCCCATTTCAAGCTAAGTGCTAGGAATGTTGAACTCTTTGTAGTTCTTTTTTTTTTTTTTCCCCAGACATTTTAGGCAATTTTTTCCAGAGTGTTAATAGCTTTAATGATGAATATTGTAACTGTGAAGGAAGATGGGCAGCAATCCCTAGCTTCAGTCTCAGCTGGCATCAAGTACAACATGAGAAATTCTGGTTATGATAATACAGGACCATCAGGTTCTGGCTGAATTTTTTTTTTTTCCTCATCCAGGCAGTAGATTTGGAGGGGTAGGGAAACCTTTGGCTTGTCTCTTCTCCCCTCTTTACTCTTTTAAATCAGTGGTTTTGAGGGTTTCTAGTAGAGTAAGGATGTCACTGTGAATACGTTAAGGTATAGGCTAGAATGAAGGTTTTGAAGAATGGGTGCAGGTGTTTGATCACAGGCACACAGCTGGTGTGTGCCCAGAATAGCCTGTCACGCTGAAAAAAATTTCATACTCGGTGCACATAAAACTGTGGAAACTTCTCGCTGGGAAGGAAAGCCAGCAGAGAGGATGACTTCAGAAGGCTCCAAACGAAAGACTTCTTTCTTGACCTTTCAGATGCCCTTAGGAGTCAGAATTCAGGTGCTTGATTCTAGAAACCAAACTTTGAAGTCCTTTGAACAGCGTGTTGAGGAATAGCGGCCATGAATGACACTGCTTAATTGAGATGGATGTTGTGTAAGCGTGGCATTTATTGACAAATCGGCTTTTGAAGGACATGGTTATAGGTGGAGACCTACATTTTTCTCTTTGAAGGGACTTCATAAGAATATGCATGTAGCGATGAAGGCTCTGTACCTTAAGCATCCATAGATTGAATAAATTTGCTCATCTGTGAATAGCAGTTGAGTCCCGGACTGCATTTATAACACGCCCACCATGATGTGTAATGATGGTTAAGAGCTCCAGGGAGGCTCATTTAAATGATAGTGAGGGACATGGGCTTGCCTGGAATAAGAATGAAGACGCTGGTGGCCTGTAAATTCTCTAGTGGCTTTCAGGTGTGGAAAGTCTGAACTAAAGTTAGGGAGAAAAGGAGGCTGAAAGGGCATTTGAAATT
Organism: Calidris pugnax; assembly: GCF_001431845.1. Lineage (NCBI taxonomy): Eukaryota > Metazoa > Chordata > Aves > Charadriiformes > Scolopacidae > Calidris > Calidris pugnax. The sequence continues at coordinate 88,360 of NW_015090837.1, forward strand.
ATTATTAGGAAGATGGGGTGGGGGCTTTTCTGGGGTGGGGGCTCTTGCCATTTCTGAGTCTGTGCCCTTCTAGCAGCGCATTACCTCCTTGTTTTTATGGAAGTACCTCTCAATTAGATTTCGGTCTAACTATCCGGGCAGTTTAAGCTTTTCTCAACCCCTAAAGTGACTTCTAATGTGTTTTTTAATTCTGTGAGGTTCTATCTTGCTGAGAGCTTGGAGTTTGTCCCTCCCAGGATCGTTGAATTGCACAAATGAAGTTATTTTCTAAGCTAACAGCCTGCTGCAACTGGGTATGGCGTTGGTAGGTGGTGATTGGTGCTGCTGCCAGCATCCCCTATGAGGATCACCTTTGTGCTCCAGAGATGCTTCCTTTAGCAATTAAGAAACCCACTTGTAGCAAAAGAGTCAGTTATGTTGGATATAATTATTAGCAGCAGAGTTTTATGTTGTTTGAATGTTGAATTTTCTTTGAAACTACAGACTGGCCTGAGACGCGCAGGCTGTATTTCTGTTGCGGGCCAGAGAGTGGGGAAGACTGAGCTTACTCTGCTTGAGATGGTTGTATTCCAGAGATGGTGGCTGTCACCTCACAGCCCTGTTGTTACATGAGTGACTGCCTCCTGGGGAATAAATACTGGAATTCTCTGTTGAAGTCTGAAGACGATGGAGCTAATAAATCACAGAATCACAGAATCTTCTAGGTTGGAAGGGACCTTAAAGATCATCTTGTCCAACCGTCAACCTAACTGACCAAAATAGCCACCCGCACAACAAACAAGAAGCATCACCATCACTAAACCATACCTCCCAGCACTACTTCACGTGCAGTGTTTCCAGACCATCACTTAATGCATCCAGCCTTGAACGGCTGAGATCTGGTTGTGGGAGTGTGAATACACCACAGTTAGTGCAGCTTTAGTGTTGGTGCAGTTGGGTGAAGGCCCTGCTTGGATCCATTGTCCTGAAAACCGGTACGAGACCTGAGGAGACCTGGCTTCCTTCCTGTTCAGATATGTTTATTTTTAATAAAGGCTTTTCACTTACTGTGCTGCTAAACTGTCTTGGGGCTGCTCCATCTCCCTGCTAACCCTCTTTATACTCAGCCTGCTTCAAAGGTTTCTGGAGGCTCGCACTAATCACGGAACCAGGGAATGGACAGAGTTGGAAGGGAACTTCCAGAGATCCTCCAGTCCAACTCCCCAGCCAAAGCAGGGTTGCCCAGAGCACATCACTCAGAATCCCATCCAGGCGGGGTTTGAAGATCTCCCACACCCTCCCCAGGCAGCCTCTTCCAGGGCTCTGCCACCCTCACCCCAATAAAGTTCTTCCTCACATTGCAGTGGAGCCTCCCATGGTCCAGCTTGTGCCCGTTGCCCCTCATCCTGTCCCTGGGAACCACTGAGAAGAGTCTGGCTCCATCCTCCTTCAACCCACCCTTTAGATCCTTGTCAGCATTGAGAAGGTCTCCCCTCAGCCTTCTCTTCTCCAGGCTCAAGAGCCCCAGCTCTCTCAGCCTTTCCTCATCAGGGAGATGCTCCAATCCCTCCATCATCTCTGTTGCCCTACGCTGGACTCTCTCCAGCAGTTCCCTGTCTCTCTTGAACTGGGGAGCCCAGAACTGGACACAGGATTCCAGTTGTGGCCTCTTGAAACCGCTCAAAAAGAAGCAGTCTTCGAGAAATAAGGAGTTAAAATGTCAGCTGGGTTCCTTCTTTCAATCCCCTCTCTCCCAACAAGGTCGACAACACTGTTCTGCTGCTTCAAGACATCATTGTGCTGGTCTCAGGACTACTCCCTACATTCCTGCCTTCCTCTCTTGTCTCTTATCATAGCTCTGAGTAGTTGCAGGCCCCGTTTGTGGTCAGTCAGGCTACATTTGCTAGATCTTACCAAATCACTAAGGAGATAAATTGTCTGAGAGAACAGAACAAGTTGATAGGAAAGAACACCAGAACCATAAAATAACATGAAATGGTAGCCTCAGCAATTTTAGGATGAACCAAGGGCACTCCGACCTTGACAAGTACACCAGGAAACTACCCAAATTAGGAAGAGTTCAGAAGTTTAACCCGAGGAAGACTCACAAGACGATCCCCCACCCTGATGAAGGCACCGGAACTCCCACCAGACGACTCCCCAAAATGGAAGACTCCGCCTATATATGAATATGCACTCCTCAGAAGTGCTTTCCAGCAGGTCCACCCCTCACCTCCACTAGTGCCTGCTATTCTTCCTCCCCAGGTGCAGGACCCTACACTTGCCTTTATTGAACCTCATTAGGTTCTCCTCTGCCCAGCTCTCCAGCCTGTCCAGGTCCCACTGGATGGGGGCCTAGCCCTCTGGAGTGTCAGCCAGCCCTCCCAGTTTGGTATCATCAGCCAACTTGCTGAGGACACACTCTGTCCGATATTTCGGAGCCTCCTAACAAGGTGCCCAGGCCCCAGAAGACCAGTTGAGAGGATGCCCAACCCCATTCCCAGGTCAATGAAATCCTTCCGTCTGGAAAATAAAGGCTGTAGCTGTAACTGCTGGTCCTGGGAGGGAAGGGGAAAGGGAGGGAACCAAAGATTCAGGGAACTGATGCCCACAGAGCAGGGGGAAGCGGTTTTGTGTGACCCCTCGGTACTATTTAATTTGCACCTAAGGTCCCAGGGGTGCCTGGGAGGTTTTTGGTGTGTTCTGTTGGGTTTCTTTATTGTTGGCTGGTAAGTACCCATTTTAATCCCAGACCTTTAATCCAGCTTTCTCCTCTTCAGTAAGTTAATTATTTATTGTTGTTAGATCAAATGCACTGGGGAAACATGTAAATTTGAAGAGGCTAGGATCACCCTGGGTGCTTTTTAGCTCCCTCTGGGTCCTACAATAGTGGTATGTGGGGGTTTTTTTTGTTTGTTTTGGTTTGTTTTTTTTTCCAAATGCTGGAAGTGTTATTGAAAACTGAGATTCCTTCTAATCCAAGCCCTGAAAATTGGTAATGAAAGTAAAGAAAATTGGCTTAACTTTCAATTAAGCATTGAAGAGGTACACATAAGTATTCAGAGCACTTCATGGTCTGCTTTTTCTTATCTTTTTAATTTCTGTTTTTAAAGAAAGTACAAATACAAACTGGAAGAAACCACCTGAGCATTGGGGATGCTGGTTCTGAAGCAGAGTGTTCTGTTGTGATTCAATAGGAAGGAGGAAAATAAACCCGAACTCCAGAACATTTGGGTGTTTAAGAGCACTTTGTTGAATTTAATACCTTGAGTTTTTTATGTTTCTAACAGTTATTGTAAACATGATGTTGTTTTTGGCACAGAGGCTGGAATGTCTGCCTTTAAACTGGAAAATGGGGTGCTCCAAGATACTTGGGCTTTGGTGCAAGACAGAATTACTGGCTTACGGTGTCACCCATAGCCTAAAACTACATTTTCCTGTACCGGCCTTGGGAAGAAAACAAGCCTTAACTCCAAAAAACCCATATTTTTCTCTGTGGAAAATAACTGTGGGCAGTTGAAGACTTTTATCCTGATTAACAAACACTGTTTGCTTGGTGGGTTTGGTGGTTATTTTGGAGGGATTCCATTGAAAGTGTAAACTCCATTTCTCCTTCAGGTTGAAGGAATCGCCCTCGGGAACCTGCAGCACCTGAACTATGTCACCTGACAGAATTAACACCAGCTATTAATTGGTGTTGATTGCCACATTGCCAATTAACAAATGTGCCTGAGTGACCTGTGTGAATCCTTGATTAGGTGTGGAGTTCTGACCTGCCTTAGCGCTGCAAATCCTTACCACTGAGCTCTCTACTGTGGTGCTGTTGTCACTTCTGCCTTAATGCCACCAGCCCAAGGTGTGGCAGGAAGGTGTTCGGTGTGTGATGTAAAGGGTGGCCCATCCTTTTGTCCAGGACCCTGCAGTCTGTCTGTCTGTGTACAAACACCTGTGGGAGCTAAAGCCAACAGGCCTTTGGTGTAGAAGGAAACATTGTTGTGAAAGAGTTGAGATATCTGGTGGTTCTTTCTCGCAGGTTCTGTTGGGCGACGCCATGGGGAGCCACCTCAGCAGGCACATCTGCTGTGTGACCTGTGGGATGTGTAAGAACCGGGAGGTGGAGGATGCCAACGAAGAGAGCAGTGAGACCAAGCCAATTCTGCAGACCTCGAGGGAACCATCGGTGTTTGTTGATGCGCAGCCGTCCCCACCAGCCCCGCAAGTCTCTAAAGCAGGCTCTGAAGAGGTGCAGGACCATCGGCCCCCAGCTGGCACTGCGGAGGAGAGGAGGGAACCCTGCTCTGCTGCAGATCCCACGGGAATGACTACGGAATGGGAAGCAGCCTGGGACTCCACAGACTTCTTGGTGGCCCCTGCAGTTGGGCAGACCAAAGGAGAAGTTAAAGTCCCAGCCCAGTTAGACAACCAGCAAGAAACAGAGCAAGTGGGTAATGCAGCAGAGAAAATAAAGCCTGTTCCTGGTGCTTCTGAGGCCCAGCCTGTCACACAGGCAGCTCGGGACCCCAGCCCTGATGCAGAGGAGGAGGCTGGCAGCGAGGACAGCCCGTGTGCTGGGATAACTCTCCAAGAAAGACACATTCTCAACTTTACAGAAATCACAAGTGAAACTGCAGCTGGCCGAGGCTGTGAGATCAAGCCTCCTGCAGAGATGGAAGAGGGTCTCGCAGTAAGGGACTTGCCACTATGCGCCGTGCAGGTGGCAGAGGAGATGGAGACCTACCTTTCTGCTGAGCATGTGGAGGAGACGGGCACGGCGAAGCTTCCCGAAATAAGTCCTCGATGCTGTGAGAGGGATGAGCTTACATGTCTGGTAGAGACAACATCTCTCCTGACTGCGCAGGATACGCAGGGGGAGGCAGTGGAGCCTTTGGAAGTTGTAGTGAACGTTCTGGCTGAGATGTGCTCTACTCTGGCAGCACCTTGGGCGTCCCTGTATCCGGAAGGGGAATCTCTAGCGCTGGCAGATCAGCTGCTTGATCTCCTCCAGCAAGAGACCCGCGCCGGTGTGCCGGCTGCACGGGAGATGGAGAGCCTCCACGAAGTTTCACGCCAGTCAAGCGACGGGGTCCTCGGTGACCTGGAGAACGAAGAGAGCAGGGCATGCGATGCAGAAACTGCAGCAGCTGAGGCAGAGTCACAGCACGGGGTCATGCCACAAACAAGAGAGCTTCCAGAAGAACCGCTACCTTGTGCTCAGATACCTCTCGAGCAAGAAGCTGAGTTCCCAAACGTGGCACTCCCACCGCCCCAAGTGCTTGGGAGCAGCAGAGAAACAGAGGTTGAACATGTTGAAGCTTGAGAGACTTGAGGACTAACTGGTTGGTGCCCAGGATGGGGTTCAGTGGCAAGGACCGTGTACCTGCCTTTAGGAATTTCAGCTACAAGAAGAAACTCACTCAAGCTATTGAACTTGGGTTTTTGCAAAAGGTATCCTGGGCTTTAGAGTTATGTCTTGCTAAGTAGATATGGGAAATGTGCTGCAGAGCTTTCCAGATATTCTCCTGAATTACAGCTTAGTCTTAGTTCTGGTTCTTACTATTTTCAGTGGCTGTTTTTTCAGGAGATGGTGCCTTACTGGGAGAGAACTGATTCACTTAAACTGTGATTTCACTGGAGTAATGTTGGGCACTGCACTCCCCCAGTGTGGTACAGGGCGATGTGAGGTTTCTTCTCTTATCTTAAGAGTCTGGGAATGGAGCAGAGAAATGCTCCTGTAATCCAGTCGTATGTTTTCTGTGGGGTTAACAGCCACTTCCCTTCCTACCTGGAAATCATCAAATATCTGACCTACCTCCCTGTGTACTTCTCTTGTACAAGTGATAGTCCCTGGTTTACTGTCAATCTTGAACAAATACTTTCAGAGGAAGGTGATGAAATGCTAATTCTGGTTTGTCCTTTGTATCTTCTTGTAATAGTTCCTGTAGTCTGTACTGCTTATGCAAAGGTTAAAGAAAAAAAAACAAAACCAAACCACTCCATAATGTAGTCTTGATCAGAATACAAGAAGTCGGTGTATTGCGGCTTAAATCTACTGACTTTTAATGTTCCTAACTTTATACTACCAATAAAATATTTTAAGATCATGCCAAAACCTCATAGTGTGTATGTTTTAATTGTTGGGCGTTAACAAGAGTGCAGAATGTGACTGAAACTATGTTGTACTTTTCTCTCTATACTTCAAAGGATTGTCTTTATTTTTTTTAAACACTTACAAGTCCATCCTTCCAACTTAGTCTGACAAAGCATCCTATGTGTTAGACCTGCCAAACAAATCCTCCTTCACTTGTGAGTCCATAAACTGCACAGAAAGAGGTGCTGGCAATGCTTTCTGTTCAATAAAAGCTTCTCTAAGCCAGTAACCCGTTTTTGTTCCTGGGGTGGGCTGTCTCTATACTGTTACTAAACAATGGGCTCCTTGGGCCTAAAAGCAAGAGGGAAACTTAAATAAACGCTTCTGCCGAGTTACTGAAGACTCCTCTTTTCAAACTTGCCTGGCTTATTTGATTTGTTGTGCCAAAAGTCCCCCAGCCCTCGCTGTTAATGCCTGTGTTTAAGGGCTGCCTCACAGGGAACTGGGCAAGTTAAGGGCTAGTCCTTTTCCCAGTTACAAAGCTTCCCTTCAGGCAGGCAAGAGTGCCTGTGTTTGCCTTGCAGGGAACTGGGCAAGTTAAGGGCTAGTCCTTTTCCCAGTAACAAAGCTTCCCTTCAGGCAGGCAAGAGGCTTGAGTAGGCAACCCTGAGAGAAATCAGACGATAGAATTTATAATTCTGTTAGGCAGGGATATAGGAAGTAGTAGTGCCACAGGAAATGTTTCTTAACCATTTGAAGTCTTGGGCGTGTGGTTCCTCAGCCTGGAAACAAGGGCAAGGCAGAAATGAAACTCTCCAGTAAAGCTCCTCTTATGTGGGAACTTTTTCCTATTTCCATCTGGAAAAGCCTGGGCATCCCAGCTTGGTGATGGGAAGCCCTTCTCATGCCCTGAAGAGGAAATTCTTCCAACGGGGGCCTGTCCTCTCGTACCGTCAGTTGTGTGATGGATGAGGGAAGCCCCCGGGCAGATCCTCCGAGGGATCTCCATGCCACACTCAACGTACGGAGCGGCCCTGCCCTGTGCGTTGGAAGGAAGAGACAGCTCCTGGAAGAGGGAGCAGCTTGAACTCTGTGCAATAAAACAACCCAAACCACAAAGACTGATGTCCCAAACCGACAGTAGAATGAGCTTATAAGCAACGATGGCATCTAAAAGGCTCTGTAAGGGTCCTGCTTTAGAGAGCATTCCATCACCCAATGCGATTCCCAGCTGACATCTCAGCCTACCTCTTCGTAAGGGCTATGGTTTTATTTATTATTTGTCAAAAAAATGTAGTGTGTATTTTCACAACAGCCCTTTTAAATATATCGAAGTGGCAGAGATCAGAAAAGGCTTCTGGAACAGATAATCAAGAGAGAGGACGTGATTGCTCTGACAGTGAGATTTTCCTTCCTCCTCTTCCGTGCACTGCGTTTCCATCTTCTGCACTGTCCCACGAGCAAGAGATTTTCCAGATTGTTTCTGATGGGTGTAAATTGGACTGCTATTAGAATGTCTCCATTCCTCACAATGATAGGAGGGTTAAGAAATGGTAAACTTTGAATCTCAGAAATATTCCAACCACCTGGCGATGAGCTGATGACTAAGCATCTTCCCATTGACCAGAGCATTTGCAGGAGTCATTTTTTCCTCACTTATAATCCACAAATTAACTCCAGCTCAATAGGAAATATAGAAAAAGGGGTTTTGGAAAAGCTGCTGTAAAAAAAAAACCAACCCTGTGAAAGCCTTACAGCTGGTGTAAGTCCACAGTTGGTGTAGCTGAACCAGATTTGGCATCAAAAAATATAGGTTCAAGGGGGTTTTATGTAAAAAAAAAAGGCCACTTGGAATCCAACTCTTGGTATTCCTGGTTTTTGTTCAGATCCATTGCTGTTGGCAGCGGATATTTAGGATCTGCCTTTACGCTCCTGCCTCTGGGATTAGTTTGTTTTTAATGGATATTTGCTTTTGTGTTTCGCCCCTGTGACCTATTTACCGTTACAACTGGCTTCCAGTCAGTCAACACAACCGGGGTGATACAGCCCTGTCAACACCAACGGAGGGCGATCAGCTGCGGCTGGAGACATTAAAATAATCTGCAAGCGCTGTAAAATGGCTAATTGCAGGACTCAACTGGCTGCAGACAGAACAAAAGCGGAAAGGAAGATGATTTTTCACCCCTAAGCGCTCAATATAAAATAATACAGGAGACTATGATTTTGGTAGCATCGTTTGTAAACAAAAGGACTATTCACACACAGCCTGCAGGATGGCTGTTATTCTGCTACTGGGCATCACAAGTCATAAATAGTGGACAGTCCTCCTTATCCATGACTGCACCTTATTAATCTTTAGCTTTATTTTAAGTAATAAATGCCAATTATCAAATGACCACAATCATGTATCAACCGCACTCCGGAAGCACAGCCTTCTGCTCTTTCTAAAGGCTATGAAATGGCTGGGAAAAAGAGAAAATAGAGGGGAAAGTGGAAGGGAACTTCCCAACCTGCTGGGAACCAACGTTGGGAGTCAAAGGGGGAAGAGATTGTGTGTGACCCCCCCCCTCCTATTTAAGAGCAGACTGGGGTGGGCTTGGCCTTGCAGGTGCTGGGTGTTTGGTGGGCCCTGTGGAGTTGTGCTGGTAAGAGGGGATGTGAGGCTTTGGGTGATGGTGTGGGTTTGTGCAGTCTGTGAGTCTATATCAGCTGGGTTGCTCTTTGATTTTTAAGGTATGGGTTCTTTTTTTTAATTTATGCCCACCTTCAGGGTCTGGGTCTCTTTGAATGTTAAGTAATTTAATTGTTGTTATTTGTGTAAGTGTTTAAGGGAGATCTTGATATGCAGCTCTGCAGAGTGAGTTTTGTGCTGGGAGATGTTCTTGGTGGATTTTAAGTTAATGTTTAATTTTTTTCTGCCTGCCTTTCTTCTCTTTTTGCCCCCATCTTTCACTGGTAGTCTAAACGCTGCTTTGACTGGAGTCTAACGAACTGGGCACCAGTCTGTAGGGTAACAGAATCCTATTGGTGCTGCAGCTGTCCTGCTAAAGTGATTTACAGGTGGTCTCTGTTTCCCTTTTCCTCAGACTGTTATTTCCGTGCCCCCCCCTTGCCCCAGCCATGTACAATTCCACCTGTGTTGGGTTCACGTCTGTGATCTCTGACAATGCTCTGCAGCTACTACTATGTGAGAACTGGACACCTAACTCCCCTGGATTGATCTAGGCTAATAAATATCCATGTCTTGCAGGCGTGAAGCCACTTCTTTGTTACGAGACAGAGTTCCCTACTCATCTTCAGCCAGTCTCCAGTTCATAGCAGGGTGGCAGTAGTTGAGTTGCTCCTGTCATCTCTGGCAATGGGAGGTATTTTTGGGAAAAACAAGAGGCTCTGTGTGTTTCCCAAGAGAGTTGTTTTTTATAAGGCCAAAAGAAAAGCGCCAGCGGGGACCCTACGTATGTTCTGTGATGCATCAACGTGGACTGGGGACAACCATTTTCCTTCAGCACGTATAGGAAGGACTCCAAAAGGCCCTGAGGTTTCTGCTGCAAAATTGGCGTTGGATGCTCCTGGGATTGAATCTGCTGCCCAGGCTGAGTGGGAGACAGGAGAGAAGGCTGCACATCTAAGTGCACAACGTACCAAGGCCTCGCTCTCTGTGAATGCCAGAGGTACACTAGATGTTGAAGTGTCACAGGACTCTGAAGCCAAACCTAACATAGAGGTGACACAGCACCAGGAACCCACTGAAGAGACAAAAGAAGCAGCGCAGGCTGCCAGGAGAAGCCCCCAAGAGAGCACAAAGATTGAAGCTGTTCTGCATCCTGCCAACAGCTATGTATCCAATGAGCAACTCAGCTGTGAGGACTGTGAGGTGACACCTCTTACACAGAGCATGGTGATGGCTGAAGTCCACGTCTCTGCAGATGTCCAAGGTGGACCTGGCAAGGTTCCGTCTGCTTCAGTGGAGCCTGAGCTCCTGACTGGTGCAGAGCAAGAGGCTGGAGCTGCGTGTGCTTCAGAGGAACCTTGTGCTGGAAAGACTCACCAGGAAGAGCTTGTGCAGAATGCAGCTGCCTCCCCAGCTGCTTTGTGTCCCACAGAGGAGTCAGAGCTGCCCTTGAAGGCTACGGAGACAAGACAGGACATTACAAATGTGCAGAGATCTGCAGAAGAGCAGGAGGTAAAAGAGAAAATACCCTGTGCTGCTGAAGCCCCACCTGATCTCCAGCTGGAACAAGGTACAGAGGTTCCTGTTACTGAAGATAAGCAAGAAAATGCTTTTGAACCAGAGCAAGCCAAAGAAATGGCTGAGGTCTGTGATGATGGGCAGACATCAAAAGAGCCCCCATGCTGCCTGACAGAAACCCAGGATAAAGAGAAGATCCAAGCAAGCAACGGGGGGGAAACCAGAGGAGCACTGAGAGAGCACGTGGAATCTGGTGCAGCAACGATGGAGCAGACTGAGGGTTTGTCTGCAGCCAAGTGAAGAACCTGCTGCCTTCATCCTGCAGGGCACTAAGATGCAAATGGGTGCTTGTCCTCTAAAGGACCCGGAAAGCAGGGTGTTGGTAAAGCCTCCTCTGAAAAGTGATACTAAACTTAAAGCTTTAACTTAAAATATTGTCTTCTGCAACTCCCTTCTCTCCTGGGGGAGGGGGTATGGGCTTGAGCTAAGTGTGGTATCAACTCCCTTCTCTTCTGGGGGAGGGGGTATGGGCTTGAGCTAAGTGTATCTTGGTACAAAAAGTGTATTTATGTAGATGACTTGCCTTTTTTTTCCTCCATGTGCACATATACCCTCACTTCATAATTATCTCCCTCCGTGACTGCACAGGGTTACGTTTTCTCTGACAAACAAGCCAGATTAATTACACTTGCCTGTACACCCCACTGACTGTCACCACCATTCGAAACTCTGTTGTAATGCTCTTTGGGCAGTGGAATCTGTGTTGCAACTGGAATCAATAAATGGGTACATTTTAGCACTTGTTACTAAGAAATGTTGTTTTATTAACAGCCACCTGCCTTATGGTTTGTGTTTGTTGAAAAGCAGTGAACTACCTTGGACAGGAGGCCTATAGAAGTGGCTGCCTCCAGACCGTAACCCACAAGAGACGGTTCTGATGGTTGTTCTTCTGCAATAAACGAATTTCAGGCCACTACACATACAGTGCTGGTCTCTAATTACACTGCTCCTAAATAGAGGGGAGCCTTCCTGTCAGTCCTGACTAGTTGAGAACTGTCACTGAATTTACAAATGATGTGCTAAGGAGAATCAGAAAAATCATACAGCCTAATTCTTTTCTCATGGGGATTTAAAAGAGAAGTAATGACTTGTACTAAACAGCTGGAAAACTACAATGAGAAGGAGAGTAAGATTCTCCCTAAGGAAACCATTTCCAGCTTGTGTTCTTGCATGCTTCCTATGGTAAGTGTTCATAGGAGGGGAAAAAAAAAAACAGCTAAAGGCAAGACAGGATATGAGGATTTTGATAGCTATGCATCTATTTAAAGGATGATTGGTTTTACTGTCTTTATGTGCTTAATCACATCAGGAAGATAGAATACCTTAAAAAGATTTCCTTTGAATCAAAGGAGCAAGCTGCCATGTTGCAAGCCTATTGTTTTAAGCCAGGCTGCCTTAATATATTTCCCCTTACAACCAAATCTGAATGGAGACCCTGTTCATAGGCATGTCTCTTCCCCTGTCACTTAAAATAACACCCAGCATATTCCTTCCTCTTGGCTGTTACTCAAAAAACCCAAAGGCACCTCCATCAGTTGATTATGTTGACAAGCTGCCCCTGGTGTGGTTGCCTGTAACAAAGCTGCTGTTAGTCTAGAAGAGCATCTATACCCTCCTTGTACAGAATTTAGATTTAACAATTAGTGGGTGGGCAGGCTGCTCCTTAGCAATGTCAGGAGAGCTTGGAGGCCTGGGGAAATCACAGAAAAAGAAACACTGCTAGCCAAGAGCAACAAAAGCTTCTGTGCATCCTCCTGCCTCTATCTTAGATATTCAGAGCAGCAAGTGTCATTAATTGCCAAGGATTTTCAAAAGGTTGGTGTTATCATCTGCTCGCTGTTTTTGCAGTTGCTGGGAAAACCCAATGGATGTTTGACAGAAAGTGCAGAAAGCGGTGAAATATTCAAGAAGATTATCAAGCTTAAGTGGAGAGAAAGGGACACGCATTCTTCTTATGCTGGGAAAGTGCTAAATGCCAGAAAGGAAGAAATTATCAGGGACAGATTAAGGCAAAAAGTAGATGGAAGTTTGTTTGCATTTATTGCTGGCAAAGGATCATGGAAGTGGTGACAATCACATTGAAGGATTCTCAGGGTGACATTCAGCCACCTGGTTTGGGCAGGCATTTCTTGGAGCAAAGATCTCTCTCTCGTTTCTAGCAGAAGTATATTTTTGCGTTCTCACACTAAAGAATCATTTACTTTCAAAATAGGCTTGTCTTTGTATTTTATGCTTGTGATGTAGTAAATGTTGGGTCTCGCTGCTCATCAGGAAACCTTCCACCGGATCTAATACTGTGGGAATTTGGGGAAATAAGTTTTTTGGGTTTTTTAGATGTGCCCCCAGTACTGTAAAGCCAAGCTTCGCTCTCAGGATGTCCTGGTTTGCGTTGTCCTGGTTTAACCTACCCAAATGACACTCAGGGAAGATTTTGCTTTGGCAATTCTAATGGCTTTAATTGCTTATGTCAGAGGAGACTCTACCTCACTTCTGATATTTGCCTTGACTCTAATGTCAAAACTAATGTTTTTGCCCTTTTTATCTTGTAAAGTATTTGGGTAAAATGCTGAAAATTGGTATCTTTGGCCTCAGAATGAGAGCTACTTGTCTCCTGGTGATTTCTTTGCAAATCTATTAATGCTGCCTGGGCTCCCTGTATTCAAACTCTGCCTAAAGTAAAGATACAAGGTTAAACTTTCAAACGTGACTCCCGTGAGAACAGGATTTAAGTTATGAAAGCACTTTAATGCTTTTAAACTGCTGTTCCTACCCTTAGAAGAGGGAAAGCTCATTCTGTAACAGCAGAACAGTTGTACCGACGGTGCAGCACATCTACAAGCCATCCGCGACTCAGCTCCACGGGCACTAAAATCTCCCTGTCACCCATGAGGGAACGTGAGTTACACCTTCTGCTGCTGTTTGTCTCACCTCTTCAGGCAAGTCCTAATTGGAGAATTTATTACTAATGCAGCGGTGCAAATGTAACTCAGCTCTGTTCCCAGGCTCTAGGCTGCCCTCTTAAGATGATAAGCAGCAAATTCAATCGCCTATGAATCACTGCAAATAAGCATAAAGTAATGTTAACAATTCATATAGCTGTCTTGTGGATAGTATGGATTGGAATGTAATTTTTGGCTTTCTGAAAATCTAAGCTTCTGGTCTAAGCTAAGAATCTCTGTGTTTAACTGTTATAAATAAGGCTTTCTATCATTCAGCAGGCAACCTTGAAAATACAACCCGGCCACAGAAATCTACACGGAAAGAAAAACCCAGGGATTTTTAGGAGCCAAACATCTGCTCTCTGCTTGTGCTATATGTTTCTCTTCCTTTTGAAGCTCCTTTGTAAAAAGTCATCACCATCTTAATCAAGGTAAGTCTGTTTCTCCTGAACTCTTTAAACTGCTTATACAACCAGGTAAAAAGCTCTGAAAACAGCTTGTTAAAAAATAAAAACTTCCCTTATCCAAGGCTGCAACCGATAGTCGATATTTTTCGTCAATACAAAGCAGTTTCATTTCACCTTTAAGATTGTATCCCTTCTTGCCTTTCAGAACCAAAATATTTCCTTGCTTCCTGACATACCTCCTTCTCCATAACACGGAAGAAGCTCAGATTTAAAGCCACAAAATCTGCCAGTGATCTGACAACAACCCAACCCAACCATGACGTGAAAGCTGGAAAAGTTCTGAAACAAAAGCCAGTCAAAACACCCTTCCTGACAGAACGCACTCTTCAACCAGAGAAAATATGATCCCAAAGCTCCGACCGGCTCTGCCTCCTTCGCTCCTACGTGTGCAGCCAGCAACTCCTCACAGCAGATGAAAAGCACCCGAGATCTGCTGTTCCCGCGCTTCAGGAAGATGTTACACACCGAAGCTACACGCTATTTCTCCTAAAGCCTAGTGTGTAGTTGTTGCTCAGTCTGTGTTATTGTTGTCATTGTCACTTTGCAGACGCACCCTACCACATCTCCCTTCAGCTCCATATAAATACTTTTGGGGAAAAAAAAGAAGATAGTATCTAAATGCACAGAACCCTACGATGTGCATCATGAAAGAATGTTTTATGATGTTTCGTAAAGACAGAGCACGAACAATTCCCTGCCTTTATTTGTAGGCAGCAAGAGATGGTGTAAGGGAATGATAATTCAATCATTAGGTTTGGATGGGAATGAATTCAGTGTTCCTGCCCTATTTCAGGTCCCTCTGCTCTCTTACAAGCTCATGCTGGGATCTGTTTGGGGGCTTTTCCTTTGCAAGTGAGTGAGGGCACAGTGTGACACAAGTCGGGGGGGTTGGTATTTTTCTTTTGGGAAGGAGGGATATTTGCTCTTAATTTTGGGGGTCTTGTTTGACTTTTTTTGGTGAGATGGAGCTCTGTCTTTAGGTTTTGGCAAAACTAGTATTGCTTTCTTCTTCCTGAGATGGCTTTGAACAGAATTCTGCTGGCAGAGAGAGCGTGGGGCAGACAGCAAAGCACAGAAACATTCACAGTACGAAATGGCCAGACGAGGAAAGGGAAACAACTTTACTACATACAAAAAATAACTGGTGTGTTTGTACTTAGGGTAATGAGTATCTCCATCTTTATGCCCTTCTCTATAAATAAAACCTCTCTTGAGACAATGGCAGTAGAATCTGTCAGTTGTCATATTTTGAACTGCTGCTGTAGTGATGACAACATCTAACACCTGTAAATATACCAGAGAATAAACTATTATATCCCTCTCCTCGAATTACTCTGCCCTACCAAACCCACATGAAACGTTTCCCTACTCATTGACACAAAATCATTGCTGTTGATACAGCAACTTCTTACTCCGAAAAGTCAACCTGACAAAACATCAGTCCTCTTTCTAGCTTTGGTATCAAAGAGGATCTCTCCCACCTTTTCCTATTCTGGTTTTTCTCCCACAGCAGAGGCACCTGGGTTATTCTTTCCCGCTTTTCTGTTCTTACAAGTATGTAGTTTTAAGTGATTAAGTTCATGCAGTTTTGTAAGTGAGTGCCTAACAGGAATGGAATTGCACATTTTTACAGATTCTACCCATAAAAGCAGCTCAAACACTGCAGCAAAACTGCTCTGGATCCATTAGCTTCACTGTAAAAACTGTAATCCCTAAATTATAGATCTGTTTCTCTGTTGTTCCTCTTATTTTAGGCTGTGATGGTTAAGCTTTCTGCAGAACCATCTGTAATCATATTATTTTGTGTGGCAGCTCTGTTTTACTTTAAATATTTGGCTATAAAAAGTGGCACAGGATTTGTAGTGAAAAAGCATTTTAAGGAACTAATGACCTGGGACTTGTGGGGAAATGGTTGGGTATTACCGTTTACCCTATTTAAGAGCAAGAACAGCAAGACCTTATCACCCTGAATAAGAAACAAAGGCTGAGAAGTTGTGCTGCTGGAAATGGTTTAAGTAATGTTCACTTTGTAGTCTCTCTGCCAGAAAAAGGGTATTTCTATCGCTATTTAATCATATTAAGTTGCATTTGGCCCTTTCTAGAAATGACAGTTAATCCACATGACATAGATTCCATAAGAAATTAATAGACAGATCCCTACATGGGTCACTCCCTTTTTGACACAGTTTTCTTCTGCTCTTTCTCTGCAAAGTACTTAATCCATTTTCTAAGGATGCTGCAGCTTTAAAATGGCCCTCTAGAAACATAACTTGAAGTAAATTTTTCTCTCCATTCAATAGACTCACTGTCCCTTATTATTCCCTTATTCAAATATTCAAATACTGTCCCTTATTATTCTTTGAGATTGAAGTGATGACATTGCTGTGTGTTCCACGAACTGAGTAAATGACTGATAAAATAATGACCTCGGGGTTTGAAATCCACCTGTTTCTCATTTCTCAATAAGGAGACATTTTGCCTTTCTTTTCTCCCCCCTTCCATATCCTACCAGAGCTATGAACGCCTACCCTGGCTAAACGTGAACTTCTTTCTACAATTAATAAATGGTCTGGGAAATAAGAGGAGACCTAAATAGTATTTACTTTGGTAATATAAACTAATAACTGTAAAGTGCAGTATTAGCCAAGAGTCATGGTGAGTAACTGACTTCCTAAATGCTCTTAGTGATACCAAAAGACCGAAAAAGACTGTCCCTTGGACTGAGACTGACTTAAAACCAATAAATCCTGCAACTTATGTCCAGCCCACTCTGAAATGAAATGTGTATCTGATCTTCATTTTAGGGGGGCACTTTCCTGGTTGAAATAGAAATGAGATGGTAACAGTGCTTCGGCACAGGAGGACCCAAGGTCTCATTCCGGTTCGTGCTCTAGATGTAGATAACAATGGATCCACATTTTGAAGCCTTGTGACAGTCTGGGGAAATTGAAAGAAATTTTCACATCAAGTTTTAAACACTTTCTTGTCTACATGCTCTTCAGGAAACTGGGCCAGAGCAGCAAATGTGTTCTTACACAGGGCTTGGGTGGGGATCCTAATGAACTTGTTACTATTTCACAGGTGTGATGGTTGGCCCAGGAGTGGTCTATCAGCTCAGTAATAAGGATGAAGCTCTGTGTCTGCTCCTAACTAAAGGCTCCCCTCCTTCCACAGTCATTCAGTAGCCCAAAGCCTCAAGGATCTCTGGAGAAGGCTGCTAGAGAGATTATTCCTACGTCTTCATCATGGGGAATGAAATCAGTCACAAGAGGTATTGGTGTAGAAAGTCCAGGAAGTTTGAAAGGCTGGGAACTGTGCAAGACAACGCAGGAGCTGATCTTCCAACTGCCCCAGTGGCTGTGCTGTGGAGCTGTGAGAATCGTCCTTCAGAGGAGACAGAAGATACTGCTACAGGGATGCAGGACAAAGATGTGGGAAGAGAAAGTGAAATGTCCTCATCCTCTCTGTCTGTGACACAGATAATGGCGAGGAGCACAGAGCAGCGAGACCTTGGTGAGGCCCAGCCTTCTGCAGAACAGAGAGAGGAGTCTGAAAACAAGCCCTCTATGATGGTGAGTCCAGAGAGACCAACTTGTGCTCCAGCTCAGGACAGACCTGCAGCAGCCCAGCAAGCCAGAGGAGATACAGGAGTGACAACAACCAATTTGCCTCTGCAGACAGCTATAGAGACAGGAGCCGGAGATGCAGAAGATGCGGTGGCAGACCAGCCAACAGTGGAAAGCAACTCAGCGTTACGCAGGAGACCGAGGGACAAGCTGTGCAAGCCGAGCCCTCTCTGCAGGTGGCTGAAGAGACTCAAGTCCCCGGCAGTAAAAGCTAAAGCCAAGCCCAATGTAACTACTATCCAAGAGTGAGGCTTCCTGTGGACTGCAAAAGGACTATCAAGCGCAGTACCCTCAAAAGAAAAAGACTGATAAGGAAAGTGTGACTCGTATAGAGTAAGAGAAAAATATTTTTTGTCATTGTTAAAGTGTACGTCTGCTGTATGGGCTGTCTTACAGGCCGGGGGGGAGTACAGAGGGCATTGCCTCTGGAAGTGGAAGAAAGGGGGGATTACATGTCTCTGCTCCCTTAGGAAGCAGCTTGTGAGATTTGTTTGGCTCATCTTTCTCTGCTGCTCGCTGGGGGTCTGTCTGTAATAACTTCCCTTTGTGGAAACTCTGCAAAGGTGCAAAATGTACAAATTTGTATTTTCCTAGTGCTTCCTACCATTACTTGACTTCCATTCCCCTGCTTTTAATAACTTGCTCTGCCTGATGGAGCAAGATAAGTGCATTTAGTATTATCAAACTAAAAAAATGCATTGTAAAAACACTAGATGTTTATACACAAATAATGGTAATAGTGGGTGGTGTGTGGGAGTGTTGGTAAACAAGGGGCTCTTGTTTTGTTACTTGAAGCAATTGCTTTGTGTATATTTCTGTATTTGTAAGTCAATAAAAGCCAGTTTCATTGCCTCAAATGAAGTGTTGACTACAGCTGAGAGGGGAATAAGGGAGGGAGGGGAAATGGGCTGGCTTTACCCACCCGCAGCTGCAGGGAATACTACTGAGAGCTGGAGGGGCTCCCTGTAGGGGAGAAGCAAGAAAACTCTGCCCTGGCCACCATGTTGCTACCTGCTGAAGAGAGAGACAAGTACAGTCTAAGGAAAAGGAACTAAAACTGTAGAATGGCCTTTAATTTGATTAATTTAGCTGTGTGCCAGCTCCTATACATGTCTCAGAACTCACCCAAGCACACTTGCACCACAGAAAAGCACCCTAGAATGCTAAACCTTGTTCTGCTCAAGAAACCAGCCCATAACCAAAATCTCCTGGGGGTGAAATAAAGGGGGAGCTGACTTGTAGGAAAAGAGGAGTGGGTTGTGCTAGAAGCATCCCAGTGTATTAGAGAATCCCAGCCTGCCCTGGAGAAGCAGGGAGAGAGAGCTGGGCTGCCAGGAAAGCTAATGAGTCAACAGCCTCAGCTTGTGAAACTATCAGCTTCCTCCAAACTGCAGCCCTCCCCTGGCTGCTAACGAACAAACCACTCCTTTTCGGCACTGCTTAAAAGTTTCACCCTATTCCCAGCTGGACCACGATGAATGGAAGGAGGAAACTCCCCATTTTTGCCTGTCTCAGTCAGCTCTTTCCTTTCCCAAAGCCATGGTTTAGCATTCTGCCTCCCTGTTTCTCCTCCTGCGAGGTGCATCCCCAGCTTAGGTGAGGTGAGAAGGGACAACAACGACTGCATCAATGTTCTCCCTAACATCATGTTTAACAAGATTAGGGTGCTTCTCTGGCAACAGGATTAAAACTGAAAAAAAAAAAGGGCACCTCTCTTTCCATACCTCTACCTTAATCAAAAGCAGCTAGATGTGGGAGCAAAGAAATAAATAAGTAGGAAAGCAGCTGTTTTTCACCATGTGCCCAGAAGCACCATCTGCTGCACTGCCTGTTCTCACGCAAGAACAATTCCTTGCTTGCTAATGACCTGTAATAAGGATAATATTTGCTTTGTGTCATCTCCAGGTCCCCAAAAACAATGTTATGGGAAGTTTTTAAAGCAAAGATCCCCCTCAAAAGATTGTCATATTTATAATTATAGGTATTAAAGTTATCCAACTGGTGTCACAACTGCACTAAGCCCTTAGGAAGGTGAGATCTTGGATGGAAAGGATGCTCACCCAAACACAAAAGTCCAAAATCACTTCTCATCAAGGGGATCCCAAAATCACACCCCTCACACTCTGTGGCAGAGTTCCATCTTTCGATTAGGCTTTTTTTAATTATTTTTTTTTACAGGCAGGTTCCATATAGTCATTGGAATTTATTTTATTTTTTTAAAGGCAGGTGCCACACATCATTCATTCTGTCTCTTTATTATGATTTTGTTAACCCAGGGAGGTGTCCTTCTCCCCACCCCTTTTTGGTTTTTTTGGGTTTTTTTTTTTTAAGGAAGAGAGGTGAGCATTTTACCCCCTTCTTTATTTTCCCCCCCCCCCCCCCTCCCCCCCTTTTTTTGAGGCAGGGAGGCAGGTTACATACACAGATTATATATATTTTTTCATGTATTTATTATCTTTCTTTTTAGGGCAGGTTCCACATATTGTTGAATGGGTGTCTTTTTTTATTTATTTTTTTTGGAAAGGCAGTGAGGTGTGTTTTTTAAAGGCAGGTGCCACACATTCTTGATTCAGTCTCTTTATTATGATTTTGTTAACCCAGGGAGGTGTCCTTCTCCCCACCCCCTTTTGTTTTTTTCCCAAGGCAGGTTCCATATAGTGATTAGGCTTTTTTTTTTTTTTAAGCAAGTTCCATGTATTGTTGAATAGGATTCTTTTTTTTATTTCCCCAAGGCAAAGAGGTATCTCTTTTTTTAAGGCACACAGGTTATCTTTTTTTTTAAACCAATTTCCATATACTAATTTAATTAAGCAGATTATATCTATTGATTAGGTTTCCTTTTTTTGAGGCAGGGAGGCAGGTTACATACACAGATTATATATATTTTTTCATGTATTTATTATCTTTCTTTTTAGGGCAGGTTCCACATATTGTTGAATGGGTGTCTTTTTTTATTTATTTTTTTTGGAAAGGCAGTGAGGTGTGTTTTTTAAAGGCAGGTGCCACACATTCTTGATTCAGTCTCTTTATTATGATTTTGTTAACCCAGGGAGGTGTCCTTCTCCCCCCCCCCTTTTGTTTTTTTCCCAAGGCAGGTTCCATATAGTGATTAGGCTTTTTTTCTTTAAAGACAATGAAGGGTCTCCTTTTTTAAAAGCAGAGAAGTTTTTTTTTTTTAAAAAAAACCTGCCTTTATTTTTTTTAAAGGCAGTTTCCATGTACTGAACAGGTGTCTTTTTTGTTTTGTAAAACTAGGTTGCATGCATTTCTTTTTCTTTTGTATTTTTTTAGGCAGGGAGGTGTCTTTATTAAAGGCAGGTGCCATATATTATTGATTAAGTGGGTTTTTTTGAAGGCAGAGGTGTGTTGTTCTTTTGTTTTCAAGTCATGTCTCTTGTTTGTTTTTACAGGCTGGTTTCAATGTATTGTTGATTAGGTTTCTTCCCCACCCTGTCCCCCCCTGCCCCAAGGAACAGGTGGTGTCTTTTTTTTTTGTTTTATTTTGTTAAGGCAGAGAAGTGTTTTGGTTTTGATTTTTTTTTTTAAGGCAGGTTCCATATATTGATTCACTCTTTTTTTCTTTTTGTTTTGGTTTTGTGTTTTGGTTGGGTTTTTTAGGCAGAAGTGTGTTGGGGGTTTTTTAAGGCAGGTTTCCTATCTTTATTGAGTGGAGACCCTGAACAAGGGAGCAGTGAATCATAAGGAATTTGAAAGTCAGGGAAATAAACCAGCTTAGAATGTGTGTCATATTTTCTGAGTGTGGAAACAGATGATTTGAAGTGTTGAGCTGTGCTTCTGAGGTGGACTTTCTGCTGCCAAGCAGAGGATTCTGCTTTCAGAGCAACTCAGCTGACTCCTTTCATCCCACTTAATTTTGCAACTGCCTCTACCGCACAACCAGTAACACTTTCAGCGCCCATCCATTACAGTTCATTAAAAATTCAGAAGGAACCCTGTTTTTTACTTTGCAATTGTAATTCAACACTGCAACACAAAGGAGATCACGTAACAACACCCTGTGGTTTCCCCAGTTATCAAGTAAGGAACTTTGTAAACTCTTAAGAGATTTACCAGAGTAGAATAAATTACCAGAATGCTATCCAGTATCCAGTGACTGACACGGTCCTGTTTGTTCTCCTGCCGCTGATCTGCACTGTGGATAAACTCTTTTTCTGTTTCCTTCCCAGCTTTTGAATAACCTGCCCACCTACACTGTAACCTGCGCACAGTAGAGGAGTGCGCTTGGTGTAACTGAGCTCTGAATTCAGCAGATAGTTGTGTGCAAGACTCTCTGATATAAAATTAGACATACAGTGGACCAGTCTGTGCCAGCATTATTGCTCTGATTCATTAGGTTGTCACATTTTCCCACACCGGGGAAGTTTTGAAAGCCTTTCTTTTAACTGAAAGTCTTCATAATCAATCTCACTGCACAATTCAATACAACAGTTCAGTGCTGTAGCTCTGGGTATGTCTGAATAGTGTATAGTGAAAAAATCATTAGGTGGAACTCACTGTGAGGAGGTGGCAAAGATGCTAAAGGTGGCTACCAAGCAATGTTCCAGAACAGACTGAAGTTGCAGAGGTTTTTACGCAAGATTGAGGAGTGTGGAACAGCTTTCCCTGTGTGCTGTTAAGAAAATGATGGTTTTGCTTCTTCTTCTTCTTTCTTTTCTTCATTTACTGAGAAGGGCATTTCCTGTAGTTCCTTGTTTCTCTGTCGATTTTTTGAATAGAAGTTGATTGTTTCTTTTTAAGGGGATGCATTGGAAAACAGGTATTTGCTGCTGTGCTTAGTGCTTCCTGTAGAGATCCATCTGAAAAAGTAGGTTTATAAATAGGGGTGCTCTGTTTTATACTTGCTGGTAATAGTTTTTTTAAAATATGCTCTCTGTCAAAAGAAGCAACACCAATGATGGAATATCACAGCTAGAGCTCCACAGTAATAGGGAAAAGCTTTGATTCTAGAACATCAGTGAAAACCTAAACCTTGAGGCTTTGGTAAACTGCCGTAAAATCTGGTATCTGCTGATAGAAAGATAATGTCATTACTTCTTTTCTGGGCAAATCACAGCAAATCAGCCTTGACAAATTAACTAGCAAATCTAAGGGCTAACCTGGATCAGGTGCACTGGAAGAAGGTCTGAGGCAAATGCTTTAGCCTCTTAGTGTAGAGAAAATAATCCAGTATATGTTTGTTGTCTCTGTGTTTACTATGCAACTGACCTGAAGCCAACGATGTGAGTACTCTCCTAGATGTGTTTGAACCTCTTGCATTCACCCATCTCTTCCCGTGGACAATAAAAAACCCAGTTGTGTTAAAGAACGCTCTTTGCTACAATTTGGATCAAAATTTACCCGAAGTTGTCTGATTTTTAAAAACATCAGCTTTTATTTTATTTCCAGCATTAGCATACTAAAAGAAAAGCAAGGCCACTATGTAGCTGTGGAAAATATCATACACATTAATGGCAAACTGTTGGAGGCTGAAGAGCTGTTCCATAGCAGGACTCCATTCCTGTGAATAGGCACCACCGCTTAAAATTATTAGTAATAAAGAAACTGCATTTACAGTGCAAAAGCAATCTTACCAGCCTGCATGCATTTGTCCTGCCTAACAGCTGACGCGAGATATTAAACTTTTTAAAATTCATCTGCCTAACTGTATGAAAATATTCTGGTAGAAAGAAGACCCAGCATGATTCCTTTCTTCTGTGGGATCCCGGAGCACAAGATAGCCACCTTGTTGCTTTGTGAACAGAATCTCTGAAAAAAAGAGCTCTTGAAAAAAATCCAATTACTGATGCTGCCTGCTTAAACCAGAAACTGTTTTAGAAATGCAGTAAATCAGCATGATGGTGACTGCAAAAAGCTAATAGTTATGAACACCATATATCTATTTAGCTGAGCTCTGCTGTAGTGCAACTGCAAAGTACTTGATTTTTTTTTCCCCTTCAATTAGCCAACATATTCTAGCACTTGAAGGAATAAGCACCAGGCTTTTCCTGGTTTTCTTCTGAGAGAAGCAAAAATGAGGTGGAAATCTTAGCAGGAAGAAAGGAATCAATGATGCTGAGAAACTCAAAGGGCAGGAGGCTGAAGCAGCCACCACTGAGCAGCAATATTCCACTGAATAAAACGGAGCCAACTGCAGAGGGCACACAACCAGGAATGTGAGAAATGATGGGACCAGAAGAAAGAGGGAAAAGCCCAGGCAATTTTGGTCTGCCTGAGCACAGACACCAACTGCCAGAAAGATCTGGCATGGGACGCCGTTCAAATCTAGAATTTCAGGGCAAACTAACATAATAAGTCTCCTAAATGCTAATTGCTAGGCAAAAGACAGTTTTTATACCACCAGAAAGTAGTGAGGCTTATCCCAGAGCACAGCTAATGTGAGTTTCTAAAGCACTAAGCAAAACGCATGCAGCCATTCTCTAACAGATTTTCATAGTTACACCAGCCAACTTAACTTGCAATATAGGTCTACAAATTGGCAAAGAGAAAAGCTGCAGGGAAACACAAAAGGCCATTTGTTTCACCTAGCTTCTCCTGCTTAGAGTCTTTTCCTGGCTCCTCAAGGTCCGGGTCCATCAGAGACTTTGGGCACAGCCAGCCAGGCAGACACAGGCTTTATAAAAGAGCATAAGAGTAATACTAGATCTTATACAATGTGAGAATAAGCTAGCCATGAAGGACAGAAACTCTGCGCTACAAACTCAGAGAATAAACTCTCTGGTGTTCACACCCATTGATAAGCAACCTGTTATGACTCCTGAGACACATATTTTAAGTGATTCCCCTTGACTTTATAAGAAACTCTGCTTTCAGGCTATGGCCCTAACTGAATATTACTGGTACGGTAGCCTGGAGTGCTGTTTTGGTTTAGTATTAACAAGTCACTCTAAAGGAAGCTTAGTAACTGGCCACTACATCTGTGGTCAGTTAAGTGTGTGCCTGGGGCAATGGCCTAGACACTGAACACTCACAGATAAATTACAAACTATCCATATTTATATGCAACCCTTAATATTACACACGTAGGCTGAAAAAAGGGGTCACTGTGCTCCTGACTACGCTTTTGGCAAGCCTTGGGTTTTGTTGTGCTTCTTAATCAAGGAAATAAACATTGAATTCTCACTGCAGCACTTGTGACTGCAAACAGAAAAGGCAAACTTCCTCAGCAAAGATTTGCTCTGCTGCGCCGGTGCTGGCAAAACAGCTTCTTGTGCTTGTAGGTGCAGGTCCTTGTGGAATTCAGGAGAAGAGAATGAGGACAGGAACTAATCAAGTGTCTCATCTAAAAAAAGCCTTGCTCTAAATTTCTGTGACTCCAGCCTACATGACATTGCACTACCTCCTGGTGCGTAACTGAAGTCAAAACATCATTACAGAATACGTGTAAAGGGATGCGGTATCTCTGCTAAATACTTCCCAACATTCACAAAACACAAACAAGTGGTAGCAGAAATGCTCATCCAGACAATGAAGGGGCTGCCAATCACAAGTTGCGCACAGTTAACAGAACAGTAACACGCCGACAGGCTTATCTTCTTCTGCCAAAGCTCCCAGTGAAACCAGGCTCTGCAAAGGAGATGCACTGGTACTAGTTGCTTGTGATAGCCGTTGGCTGCCTCAGAGAAGTGGCACCAACTGTGCTGTCACAATTGATAAGATGATCTTAAGGCTGTTACATGTGCTGAAGAAGGTATTAATTTCCAGCACTCGCTGAACCCATGAGGAGTTGCTCTGCCGAGTACCTGCTGCTGTGGCAGAAACTCCTGTAGCTTAACCCCGATCCCACTGCCAAGCTTTAGCCAACTACCCCCCTTCTCTTGCATTTTGGGTTACGTAGGCTGTCGAGCCACTGCTATCGTCTCTTTTGGCATAAGCAGCTCTAGTTCATACAATCTTCCTTGACTTGTGAGAACAGACAATAAATCAGGGTTGCTCCTTCAAAAAAAGCAGACGATGAGAAAGCCTTCTGTGTATATGGAGTTTCCAAGACAGAGAATTATCAGTTGTACCTTTTACAGTGGATGGGACACTGAAAAGCTGAAGCAAATGATGTCTAGCACCCAGATACAAAAAATCTTTTGACACTTACTCATACCCATCAATTTATGATTTCTGTCTTCCTGGCTTAATTATACTGCTGGCTGAACGTGTGACTTCTCTTCTTCCCTTCCCACAGACTAATTCTGGGACCTGACTTAGCTTCAAAAGGACAAAGCTCCTCATCACTCTAAATGGAAGGCTCTCGACTTACCTCGCTCAGACAGAAACTGGCGAAATGTTTCAAAAATGAAAAGATACAAATCTTGACTTTCTGTACTCTTCCAGCTTTCCTGGTAGAAGAACATTCCTACCCACCGCATGAAATCTAAGCAACGATGAAACATGCCATGAGATGTCAAAAGAACGCCAGGGGAACCTGTGGCTGTGTATGAAACAGCAGATGAAATATCTCTGCCCAGAATAAGCACCTTTTTGTGGGGGAAGAGAAACAATACGGAACATTCTTCAGTCTGCAGCCTGCTCCATATCCTACTGGAGCAGGATATGTGTTCCTTCACGGAGATGTTTGGGAAAAGGAGACCTGTCATTAACATACATGCAAAACAGGGTTTGGTGGTGTCTCTTTTCCCCTGGGTAGGGTTAAGGACTACCATTTTGCAGCAGGCTCGATAAAAGAAAGCAAGCACAGACACCAAACAGCACGTTGGTGAGCTTCTATAATCTGATAATAAACCAGCAGGGATCGAAATTCCTTTCTGTACTGCACAGTCCTTTAGTCAGACTAAGGCAGTCCAACAGTCACCTACTATGTACAATTTAACAATTTATTTTTCAAATTGACATGTTGTCCTCCTTAAGGATCTTTAAGTCCTTGAGCAAAACATACCAGCCCCAGCTGAGAGTGTGTTGTATGTGGATACATAGGCTGTGTCCTTCAGGGAAAGGTGGGAAGAAGCTTCAGAAATCTACTGAAGGAGTCAGAAGCACCAAGTTTATAAGACATGCTTCTGGAAAATTTCTGAATGAACACAGGGAGCAGGTGATGAGGGAATAGGGACAAGACTGAGGGACACATGTGCTAAAATGGTTCAGCCCTATCTCCTATGTAGGAACCTGAAGCTGCTTCTGATGTAGAGGTATTCTGCACGAACTGCTCACTCAGAAAATCTACCAAAGAGCAGGTCTGTGCTCCCAAGCTTTCTGAATCCAGTCCAACCACAGAACAATTTAGGTTGGAAAAGATCCTTATGATCATGAAGTCCAACCATAAACCTTGCTTTAGTTGCAAGCCTATTTACTTAAACCTTCCTATTTCCTCCAGGGAGGGAAAATGCATTGCTTTCAAAGGCACAGAGCAAATGCTTACGCAAAGCATATCCTGACAGCAAAACACAGAAGGAAATCTTGGTGCCCGATCTCCTGTATCTGACACCCAAGATAAGAAAACACTAATGCTTACACTGTAGAGAGACTCCTAGCGAGAAGATCCATGATGGAATGGAGGTACTTCCCAAAGGTGACACTATAAATAAATGAGTTTTGATGAGTGAAATAGAACTCACCTCCCCTACCCACCCATTCAATTTAATAGCTTTCCAAAGGCTGGAGGGTATTAGAGTAGGATAGCTCTTCATGGATTTCCAGGAGAGAGAAAATCCTTGAAGAAATGGGCCAGCTTTTTCTCTGCAGGAGCACCTGGATGTTGCCAGCTCAAATTTGTAAGAGAGAAAACAGTGGAGATATGTATAACATAAAACGCAAATATGGAGCGTCTTTTAGGTTTACTGGTTTGCTGTGTAAGTCACACAAATAACATTCCAAAAACATGTGACTAACTCTCCAATGCTTCAACTGCTTCAAAAAAGGTAGTGTTAAGTACCAGAGTAATTTAAGAGCTTTTTCAAGAAAATGCACTTATTCTGTGTTTATTTTGCACTGACCTGGCTCCCTCCCCTTGCACTGGATCTCCTCTGACAGGATGTGAACCGCTCCCCCCTGCACCTGGTAATACCTCAAAGCCAAGACAAGACAAGCAAAAAACAAGCCTAAATCACTCCAGTTAAATTCTAAATAAATGCCCTGATTTCTCCTCCATAACCTCAAGGAGCATTGTTATGCTCTCGGCATTTCTTTCCAAACCGTGCCACCCATTTCAAATTTAAGCTTCTATCTCCTGAAAGACACATGGCCCAGACTTGTACTGCCTCGATTTTTCTTCCCATCTGTGATCACTTCTCTAATGGCATTTAACTCTTGCAGGCATTACTCAGCTACAGCTTGTGCTGTGCATCTCCCAAGACCTGAATGCCACAGCTTCCCCTGACTAAACTAAAATCTCTGACCATGTCAGTGAGAGTGAACAAAGACATAAACAAAGGTCATAAGCCGAATTTATCTGACTTCTGATAAAACTTCTTCTGACAGGTTTGTTGGGGTTTTTCTTAAGCTGCCAATTTTTGTTCCAGCACTGAGACTGTTGCAGGCTTGTTGCCTATTTACCGTGCCTGTGGTGCACGCCTGTTAGAAATACATCACTTGCTGGCATCAAAGCAGAACGGTAAGCAGTAATTAATGGCATCTTCTATAAATTTCACCCCTTTCTCTTTCTCCTTTCTGCTGCTAAATATGCAAGAGATGACTAGAGAGGTGCTCTGACACTCAGAGGAAAGCGTATATCCATTACTTACTTCAATAAAATGGAACCTTAAAAAGGAAATAACTGTTTTCTGTCACCTCATTGGTTTAGTTTACTCTTCTTCCTGCAGGGAAAAGTTTACTCTTCTCCCCATGTTAATCAAGTGCTTTGTGCTTCTGAGTTTGATCTGACCTTTCTGATACTTCTGTCTCCCAGTAAGTGCCGAAGGAAAGAAAAAAACCCATCTCATGCTCCTCTTACTCCCAGCCTTTCTTTGTTCTGGCTTTGTTTTAAAAATTAACTTTCATGTTTTCTTGGAGCTGAGAAAGCCATTACATAAAAGACCAAACCAATTTTTCTTTCCAGTATATGTGATTGTTTTCTACTTCCCTAAAAGGTTAAGGTTTAAAATGAATAATGGGTAGTGGGGAAGAGGAGAAAGAAAGGGTTTTTTTCTGCTTGCCTTTCTCTCAGCTCACACAGCACAGTGATACTGCTGTTCCCCTGCACCGCTGGCGCTTGTGCAGCCTACGGAGCTGTTTGCCCTTGGGTGGTGGCCTCCAAACCAGATTCAGGCCTACTGATGGAACTGTTTACACAGGGAGTCATTTCATCCTCCTCTTTTCCAATCTTAACTCCTCTTGATTAACATTTTTTTGCTGCCATCGCCTCCAAGTCCTGCTATTTACTGCCAGCAGATTAGTTATCAAGTCCCCTGTAAAAACTAGCACCTATGAATCCACAACAATTTCACCACTTGGTAATCTGTGCAAATATTCCTCCTGTTACCACTTCACCCATGGGTTTAAAGGAACGAAGTAAACAGACTGAGGGTAGGCTAAAAGAATAGCTAAAAAAGCCACTGAAAATGTAATAGTTCACACAAATTTAAGAAGAGCAGCATGAAATGTACCCGTCAGCAATGAAGGTTACCTGCTGCTTGTGCTTGTCACGTCACGACAGCAGCGGGAAGAGAACTCATTTCTTCTGGCTTCCAAAATCTGCCTCTGAGCTGGCAAACGATACGAGGTCTGCGGCGCAGAGCAGCAGGATTCCAGCCAACAGGAAGGCAGGAAGCCATGCCGTATCCGAGCCTTATGGAAATAGCGCCATTCCATTTTGAAAAGCCATTGGATTACCCTGGAATAAATCCACATTGGAAAACACTATTACTCCTTATTAAATCAAAACCTGCTGGCTTGTAGAAAAAATTAGTAGCGCTGTGAACTCTCCGGGGGGGTTGAAAATATAAGGGAGCTTGACATTACGGAAAGAGCTCCTGAGCTGCAGCACAACATAATTCTTTGCAAGATGGAAGAAAGTAAAGAAATCTATGAAGTCAATGACTGGTTTAATCCAAAAACACATGGCTCAAAATCTCAATATAATTATCACAGCGCCTGGAGTTCCTGCTGGAGATGTTAGCCTAAAAAGAAATATTGACCCAACAGTGTAAGTTAACACATCCATCGTGTTTCAGGAAGATGTTAAATGTAATGCATTTAATTTAACAGGATAAACACCTTAACTTATGCAGTCATCGGTTGGTGATCCCTGGCATTTATACTGAAAGTGGTAGTTTTGAAACCAACAGAGTCCACAGATAATGACAATCTCCCTCTGTAAACACCTGGTTATTCAACAATGCTCAGCAGTCCAGGCTTCTGGATGCTACAAAGCGGAGGCATTTCTTTTCAGGTACCCACTTCATTTTTTCCTCTTCCTTAGAGTTCCACGTCCTGGAGTTTCATTTTACAGGTAAAACCATACAACCACTGACTTCCAGGCAAAAGGTGTGCAAACCCACAGATTTCTCATAGTTATGCTGCAAACCCAGGTTTTCCTGAGGCTGTGGCTAAGTCCTTTCATGATTTTCCACTACCCAGCTGTGGACCCTCAAAACAACCTTCTGCATCTCCTTTTTCTCTGCATGTCCTTGCTACGTGTACAGAAGCAATTGTGCACTCTCCAGAGATGGATGAATGTATTCCAGAAATGTGAAGACTGTGGCTTTGAGAATTAATATGCCACACTCGCTTCTAATCGTAAGGCAAACATGTCACTAATTCATGGCATTCAGCTTTCTGCAAATGGCTCTGTCAGAAATCTAAATCTAAGCTGGAAGTCCAGCCTTGTATTTCTCTCACCTCATATTTTCGCGTTAATCTCTTCTTTCTCTCCACTTATCACCCATTCAGATTCATTCTCTCTTATTTTTATACTAAGAAAAATTCAGACAAAGTATGATCTAGTAGTCACAGGAGATCCCGGTAATGAAATATCTAGGCTCCTTTTTGTTCATCTATTGTTGCTGTGTACAGTAACTTCACCTTTGCATTCCTTAGTTCAGTCTGTGTAAATCAAAACCTCCTTAGGGCAAAGACTACACTCTGTGTGTGTTTATAATTATGAAGGCTTAGGAGAGAAGAAACCTGGACCTTGGTTAGGGCCTGCAGGCACTGTGGTGGTACCAAGGATAAATCTGGAGAGGCAGCCTAAATACATAAGGCTGTAAAAAACCCCCTCAATGTATATTTCATGTCATGGTGGAAAAGTGAACAAGAGGGGAAAAAATGACCTCTATAAATGGCATAGCTGTGTTGCACTTCATTATATTGCACTGGGGTCACACGCAGAGTGTGATAAACTGTTGAGACAAAACAAATGAAACGCATGTCACAAGCAGTGTAAGGAAGTACATTGCTAAGGGTGCATTAAACTTTGATGGCTCCACTTATACATTATACATGTGCAAGTCAGCAGAGCTGTACCGGTGGTAATTTTCCAAAGGAACCAGCTAATAATGTTACAGTACATGCTGGAACAAATTATTGCACAGGTTGTTGCTGCTTTTTTCTGTTTTTCTTTTGCTTATTAGCGCACAAAATATGTAATGCTCTACACTCTTTTATGCCCCAGGGTATGGGCCAAAGAGCCAAGCAAAGGGGAATTGTAAGGAAGATTGATGGAGATACACTTTGCCTCTACAAACAGCAGCAGAGAGAAGAGGAGATTAAAACTGGAAGTGCCCTTACCTTTGAATCACCTCTGACTCAATCTTAAGCAAAAGTCCACTGCATAAATTATGCAAACTACACCACAAGAAGCACCAGCAATTTTAGGAGAGGCTTCAAAGCCTAAGGCCACAGGTGTTTAGAAATCATGCTGACAAACAGCATAAAATATCCTGATAGAGAAAGGCTGACAGCAAAGAAACCAGCTGGTATTTCTGTAGTTTTCTCCTTTGAAGCAGAACTCCAGCTGATTACATGGTTGGAATATGAAAAAAATGAAGCATGGTATGAGTTTTGTCCTCAACATACCATTAATGCTGAGAACAATCACTGCTGCACAGGGAAAGGCAGAAGGCCTAGAGAGTCAGGAGAGGGTAATAGCAAATCTCAGAGAAATTTTATGTTTTCATCCTCTTGATAGAAGAGCCTTGCACAAAGCGTCAACCGTGTCCTGAGCTGACGTGCTTTCCACCAGTAATTCTCATGACATTGAGAAAGCCAGCAGGAGAGGACAAGCACCTAGAAAACTTCAGATCCACAACAGTAAGTAAAAAGGCATCATCTGCCTCTCATTTGCTGAAGAACTCTTAAACCTCATAAAATTCTCCAGGCTCCGAGGAAAATGTAAGACTTGCTCCATTGTTTCTGAGGCAAATAAAGGAATGAATACAGTACTCCAAAGATTCTCATGACATTGAGAAAGCCAGCAGGAGAGGACAAGCACCTAGAAAACTTCAGATCCCCAACAGTAAGTAAAAAGGCATCATCTGCCTCTCATTTGCTGAAGAACTCTTAAACCTCATAAAATTCTCCAGGCTCCGAGGAAAATGTAAGACTTGCTCCATTGTTTCTGAGGCAAATAAAGGAATGAATAAATATCCTCCCCCCCAGACATATGCTAATCTCAAAGACAAGAGACAGACTAACACATTGAGTCACAAGAGCAGTAGCAAAATGTTAATCTGAAAAGAGGTATTTCTGAGCTTTGAAAAAGTTGTGTTAAGTGATAAAATGGTCCCATGACTGGATTTAAATACCTATGGCTTGAGAGGGAACTACAGGAGAACTGACATAAAAATGCTCTGAGGGAACAACTGTGTTCCCGCAGCCATTGGCACAGTCTTTCCTCAGTGCTAAAACCACTTTATATACTACATATAATAAAAACAGCAGAAAACATATCTCCAGTTGAAGTGAAACTTATTCCAGACCAAAAACAAGCATGACTATGCTCCTCTTCACCTAGTGTCAACTGAAACAGAAACACACTGTAACTTGTGCAAGCCTCTGTTCAGTTCCAGTAACTTACTTGCCATACTCGTGTGCTGAGAATGTCGCACCCTGAATTTAGGCGCAGCTGAATGTTTTGCCTATTTCCAGATCTCAAAAGCAATTTCGTGCTCGTTGCAGGATGAATCTCTACTGAAAAAGATGAATTACTCTCACTACAGAGACTGCGTATGATTTGTTCACCATTCACTGCCATCAGTTTAGCTTTCAGAGCCCATTCTCCGAGTTATTACCTTTTTTTTTTTTTTTTGTTATTCCACTCTCACACCTCGCTGTGGCTTTTTAAACTTCTGAGTTGTGTGTGGCATGGGTTTATTTCATACAGCACCTTGCACTGCAGGGCTGTTCTCCCCGATTCCTGCCACCACAGATGAGGAAACACAAAGGAGGATGCTCCTCTACTAGGAAGTCCCTGGGTGCTATCTCAGTAGCACGTAACGATCACAAGCACCGCTTGCATTTGCAGGAGACAAAATTGAAATTCCAACAACAACATCAGAAACATAACGAACAAGCACTGGAATTGCTTGTGCTTTATAGACACTTCCTGCCAGGAGCTTATCTCTGCCTGTACAATGTGCTGTTATTCCGGTAAACACCGCGTGTGGGTTTATTACGGTTAATGAAACGCAGTCCTAACAGCTCCTAAGATACAGAAGGCCAGTTAGAGCTTCTTGCAGGGATTGGATAATTCAATGTGCTGTGGTTAACAGAAGAAAAATGTGGGAAAGAGAAGACTATTAGTGCAAGAAAAACAAACTAGAGGGAACTTCATGGCCAGAGGGAACTTTTTATGACTTTCTGGAACTCGGGTCTCAATTATCAGAGACGCAACTCGGATCATAAACAAAATTTATCTCTGGCAGAGGTAGGCTGCTTTATTACAGACCTCAGAAAGAGTAAATGTTTTTATAATGAAGTTAAAGGAAAACCAGAACTTCCCAATTTGAGAGTAGCTTTTTCTGATCATGACGCTAGTGCTGCGCTAGGTCAAAAGTAAATCAATAATGCAGCCCTCGGGAAGGCTCTATTTATGAAGAATTCTGTAAATTGATGCTTATGTGCCGCTGGCAAAGAATAATATTTTCTTTAAGGGGCCTAGATCTCTGGAGATAAAGAGAGGTTGTACGTAAGTCAAGGTATATTTATACACTGACTGTATAAATACACACAATGTAGCTGAATTTATCAAATTTAAAACATGAGAGACAGAGGCAGGTTCAGGGAAGACAGCTCTGCTATAGCCTGTAGGAAAATACCCGTTTCCTTAAGAGGCAGAATCCGACTCACTGCGTGTGAGTGAGCAGTGGGAAAAAGCTCACGAGGGACCTCCTTCCGATCTGTCGTGCAGCTCATTAAAAACTAGAGCACAGCAGGTGAGTTCTGTGGGAAGGGATTTTCGAGGCTTTCCTTTCTTTGAAGAGAAAAACCATCAGACAGGGGTGAAGAGCAGCTGGGGGCTGTATCACACACCTTTGCAGCAACCCCGTGTTACTGTTATACTCACAACTTCCCAGTTTCACACGTTTTGTCCGGTTTAGCTTATGTGCAGAGTATTATTAAACAAATGCTTTTCTGGAAAAAGAATTCCACTTCCACAGCTGTTTCATTCATGGCACATGAATGATGAAATATCTCTCCTGGCTTCTACCCTTATGAGGCCAAGGAAATCAAGAAGCACAGGTGCATTTTAAAAGACTAATTAAAAGACGTAAAAGATTCCCTTCAATGCTGGTGAAAGGAGTGTGAATGCGTGCCCGTCTGCGCACATCTGTAAGGGCTTTTGTTGTTGTTTCTAATTCAAGGACTAAAGGGGCTTTCAAAAACCCAAGGACAAGCTAGATACCACTCAGCTCTCACAGACCTGCAATACAAATGGCATCGTCGTCGCCCTTGTGCCACTGAAGACCTTCCTCCAATATTTTCTCTTTGTGACAAGGAGGGGAATGGCAGCCGTGTCTCTGAATACGATGTGACCCTTCCATTAACAGCGTGTGCCTGCTTCCTACCTCATCATGCACATATTCTCTTCCTAGGCATTCTGCACTGCCTTCTAACAGTCACATGCCTTTACCAAAGTGATTAAAAAAAAAAAAAAAAGTCTGTTATTTTATAGATATTGCCTTGCATTTATCACTCCTTAGTTTCAGCAGTTCCCTGAGGTGAACACATTAGCATCTTAATTACTCCAGGCTCCTTCCATAACCATAGTAGAGCCTTCAGATGGGACAAGTTGTGCTCTGCACATCTCTCTTTTTCCACTAAGTTCAGAGAAAGCTCAAGGCATCCAATCGAGCCTACATGCTCCAGTTTGTTACAACCTGGGATAACTTTAGACAGTAGCATTTTTGGTTGTATCTTCTCAAACCATATTGCAAGTAGAAACAAACAACAAAGGCTAGTCAAACCTTCCCAAGCGAAACTAGCCAGACACAAGTTCATCATTACCCTAACGACTTACTTAAATGTTTTACAAAACATTTTTACCCTCTGTGTCTCTTTGCACTCCACCCTGCAAAGGCTTAGGAACAAGCTTAACACTAACTATGTGTTTTCCCATTAAATGCCTAAATCTTTGCATTATTAAACCTTTAAATAATAAACCCACATGGGTTATTGCTTTTGAGCAATGCCATGTTCATAACATAATAGTATTAGGAATGGCTGAGGGAACCAGTGGAGCATTCAGAGTTTTGGGAAGTTTCTCCTACCCTGTTTTCAAATATCTGATCTATTCCTCAGCACAGCTCCCCCGCTGAGGAAAAATATAATCATCTCAATTTCACAAACAAAGCATGAACTCAAATACCTGTTACTCATAGGTCACACAGGGAATAAGCGGTAAAGTTGGAAATGGAACCCAGGAGCTTTGCCTACCAGTTCCCTACTCTAATTTACATTCAGCATCAGGGGAAGAAAAGCCTTCCCATCTGGACATCCACATGATGGGGAAATTTTATTGTATAAATCTCTCTAATTGCCGTTTCACAGGCAGGTTTTGAATTACAGAGTGGAAATTTTCTTGCCTTTGATGGAATTAGCTTCCAAGCTTCTGCTTTTCTCTTAGTTCATAAAAGTTACGGGAGCAGAAACGCAGGATCAAATTGTGTCAGTAGAAAGATTTTTTTTCATTTGCACCACGGACGCTTTAGCTGTTCACTGGAAAAGGCCACCTCAGTGCTGCAGGAACTGTCCTGGGAAGGTACTCATGCTTTTCATTTTGTATTCATCATTCGCAGCTGCCTAGAGATTGTACAGGGCTAAAGCACTGCTAAGCCTTTGTACAGCACTGACGTTTCCTTTTTTAATACACAAAAAGCTCCTAACATGAATAGGAATCTACATTGCATTGTTGGGTACTTTTTGTTAAAGAAATCAGCTGGGTGGTCATGCAGCTTGTACATAAAACCAGGAAAGGGGCAGTTGTCTAATGGCGATGCTCTGGCTTTAGAATCAGCATATTTGGGCTTGTTTCCCAGCTCCGCCCCCAGTATCTCGTGCTCAAATGCCTCTCGCTCTTTTCCTTGGTTTCTGGATTAAAGTACAAGTATGCTTTAGACAGCTCTACCCACCTGCCCAAGTGCAGCAGCATGAAGATGCGTCACACCACGGCAATCAGTCAATATCCTG
The DNA here is from genome assembly GCF_001431845.1 of Calidris pugnax. Classification (NCBI taxonomy): domain Eukaryota; kingdom Metazoa; phylum Chordata; class Aves; order Charadriiformes; family Scolopacidae; genus Calidris; species Calidris pugnax. The sequence goes on from NW_015090837.1 coordinate 124,296, forward strand.
AGCTAAGAAGCAGTCCCTTGTCAGTGTTTTTTAGGAAGTCTAGACCTTTCCCCACTGATCCATGACTGTCCTGTCAGTATGTGCTGGGGAAAGCCTTTACCGAGCCTCATTCAATGCCCAGTAAAGACCCGGTCAAGCATCGGTGGCAGTGTGTGGCTCTACCGCGACCGTGTTGCTCGAGTCATCGCTCAAGCAAAACAACCTCTGAAGCCAGCCCTGTCCTCCAAAAGCCAGATCAGATACCATTAAAGCCAAGATGCAAGGGTCAACGGCTCTGAGAAATAAATGGTAATCACAATGACATTATGGGTCTAGAGACCTGGAAATCTCATATGTCTCCACTTTATCATCCCTGAAATGTTACAGTTAGCTGGTGCCATGGTTTCAGCCAAATTTACCCAAACCAGACTGACAAATGGCCCTTTTTACCTCCTGCCCCCAAAAGAGAGGAAAGGAAGAGATAAGGAGATTAGAAGGTTTAGAATGAACCAAACTACTTTAATGAAGAATTAATATTAAAATCTAAAAGAAGAAAATAATGAAATAAATACAATAGAGACAAAGCCGTACCAAGCTCCCAGGATGACATCACTAGCAGGCAGGAACGCACAGTTTGGGATCAAAGGCAGATGAACAAGGTCCTCTTCGGACATCGGCCATTGAAGAAAGAGAGTCAACCCTTTGATCCCTCAGCTTTTATACCGAGCATGGGGCAGAAGGGATGGAATGCCCCAGTTGGTCAGGTTTGGGTCACCTGTCTTGTCTGCTCCTCCCCACAGGAGAGACCCCTCTACGCTTTTTTCTGTTCTGACCCTCTAACGGGGCAAATAATGAAATTGGCTGACCTTGGGTGTTATAGGAATAAGCATAAGCAAGAGCCTCTCTGAATACCATTCCTTGGCATGAAGCACAAACATTGGTCTTATCACTCTGAGAATAAGCAGATTTCTCAACAATATGCCATTAATTTCAGGGAGTTAGAAGAGGCCTAGCTAAGATGTAAAATTACTGAATAGAAAGTTGGTTTCACTTTACTTTAAACCAGGACAGCTGGTCATCAGAACACTGTGATTTATTAATTTACTTGTGTCCACTAACATAAGGCTCTAAGGGAAATCTGTCCTGGATTCACTCCTGTCAGAGACATGGATAAAGGAACTACCTAAAGGCTCAATCAATACAGAACAAGTTTATTTTACTATCCTACTCATTCCCAAGTACACCCGATGTTTGGAAACCAAAAGAACAAGGCCCCAGACAATTTTATCCATAAAAAATGTATGAGGGAAATGAAAAGGCAAAAAAAAGAAAGAAATAGGACTCTAACCTCCTCTGTTCTGATGTAGAAAAGCCAAAATGTCTCGAAGAAGTGTTTCCTAGTAGGCAAGCACTTTGTGTTGTTCGGCTTAAAAAAAAAAAAAAAAAAAAAAAAGAAGAGGTACAGAAGTCAGCATGAGAACATTTTGAGTTGCTGTTAAAACAAGCAAGGCTACTTTTTGAGAGCTGTTTTTTTTTTACAGCTATAGGAAGGGAAGAGAAGTTTGTAATCAAGAGCAGCCCACAGGCTCTTCCGTTGCAACATAGCAGCTCCAGCTCCTGTGACACCAGAGACAAGTGTCCTGCTCCCTCGTGGAACAGAAGAAATGTCTCAGTGCTTGCCTGTCAGAGGACAGTACGACGACTATCTGAAGAAATCTGAAGAAGCAGTGGAGAAGGCGTTTTCAAAATGTCATGTAAATTACAACCGTATGTGAAAACATATTGGGGAATAGAAATTCAGGATGCGTTTCTGTATACAGTATCAGAAGTTAACACCCTGAACTATCAGCTTTCTGTGTTAGGTCTCTTCTATTAGCTCAGATACAACAACCTTTTGCTTTTCATGCCTGACTGCTTCCAAAATAGGGTTGGTTTTTTTCCCTAGGATTCTTTATGTGCAGAATTAGAACATCAAAGCTTGGACTGACAGCCCTCTAAAATTTAACTATGGCTGTAACTGGCTAGACATGGAAAAAAACGAATTCCACTAGCAAGGTCTCATGATTAACCAGATAATGCATCAATTAAAGCACAAAGATGCTGCAAGCTTATCTTCACGGTTACAGCCAGTAACATTTATTGGACCATCTTAGAGACTTAGCCCTTCCAGTGTGTGTCCCCTGTCTGATCTTCTGAACTTGAACTCCAGCACAGACATAACCCCATGCCTAACAAACCAGACTTTCAGAATAAAAGGAGGCCTGTCCCTTTAGTTAAGACATCTGGGAGGCACATAGGGAGTTCCTTCCACATTCGCAGCAGTTACAGTCTGCAAGATGCACAGAAATAGTTTGCCAGCAGGTTCTGAACGCTGCAGGGCATGAAAAAAGGAACATTCTGTCCAAGGATGAAGAGAAGAAAGACAAAGGCTGTTTTAAAAGACACCGCAAAGGTTTCAGAGGACAGTGTTTTTTGGTAAAAAAATATCTGAGGGAGAAAAAGTATTTCACATTGAAATTCTGTCAAGCAGCTACAGAACCCAGTTTAAAGAAAAGGAAGGAGCGTACACCTGTAAACAAGCCTCTGAGTAGCCGGACTAGAGCAAATATTTTTACTTCATTAGTAATTCCATTAGCCTAGTTGGTATAGAGTCAGACTAGAACTTTCTTTTTCCTGAAGTTGCACTAAAACAAAGTTTTAGAACAGGTAATAAAAATCAGTATAAATAGACTCTTCTATGGCTTTATTGAAAAGACACAGATTTTTAGTCCTGTTTCCCATGAAAACAATAGTTAAGCATTTACTGTGGGGTTTTATGTCTTCAATCTGCGTCTTTGAGCCTCCAAATAAATTTGAGACAACTTGGTCAAACGTGACAGAGGGTCAGGAGACAGATGATAAAATCCCCATAGAATTCTTGTGAACAGGTAAATGTCAGCGAAGACACGCAGCAAATGTTCCGACAGTAGGAAAATGACAGCATTTTGTTAGAAAGCAAAAGCCACCAAAGCTCCAGGCCCTGAAAAGTCTTTAATCAGATCTCTGATCTCTTGAGTGCTGAAGTCATTAATCATGCTGATTAATCCATAGGAAGCCACAATTCAACACTTCCGGTATTCAAAGGCCCTCTGCCTTATACCTTTAAGGCACAGTCATGAAGTCTGTCCAGGAACCTTCTGGGCAGTGAAAAAAAAAAAAAGAAAAGCCAAAACAAGAGAAAAGTTATACTGGACCATATTTCATAACCATATAATTACACTGTAATTACCCAACAATTACAGTACAAAAAGCATTTGTTTGAGCCTTTTTGAAATTGCCACTAATTTATGTAAGTGGAAATGCACCAAGCAAGTAGGAATAATTACAACATAAATATGATGTAGTTAAATATCTAGAGTTTAATAGCACTTCATTAAGAATAATATCCAAGGCTGTTATGTTGTCATGAAGTTTAACCTTCTAGTCATAAGGATAAGCATTATTTACATATTCAAAAACAAAACTAGAATGTAATTCCACTGCTATTACACACAAGAAAAGTTGTGACAGTCACTATTATGAAACATGACTTTATACCCTACTTTAATCATTCGCATCATCACACACGTGGAAGCTTAAATGTACTACAAAGCCAAAAAGAGAGTAATGTCTACAAGACGGTGTTATCCCTCTCATTTCCAGAGAACGCTGACATTTTTCAATCACCTCAGGTTTCCATTTCCCCTGTTATTTTTTCCAGAGCTGTCATGAAGTTGAAACCACTATAAACTCATTCAACACTACTACAGTGAAGTCACTCGGGAAAATTTCCACTTAGCCCAAAGGTGCCCCAAGTCCTCCCTGTCCCCCTTTTCTGCTCTGGATTGGGCACATTCAGAATTTATCCTCTGAGACCAGAGAGGCAAACAAAGGCAGAGTGTGCCAGGCAACGAATGGGACGCTGGCACCCGATGCTACTGGCGATAAGAAGCCTCATCAGGGCACAGAAAAAGCCTGGGAAAGTTGAGCTCAGAGGGAAGAAATAGCACAGGCAGGACCTCATAATCATAACTTTACTCTTTGACTCAATACAAAGGTTGTAATTCAATTTCAGAGTTCTGCTTCACTGCATCTCTTATGATGTTAGCAGAGAATCTCTCAACTGAGTTAAAGAGTTGTATCAATCAGCAGACAGACATTATTTTATAGAGAGAGAAAGCTAGAGAAAGACCGTTTATATATGTGTGTCTACACTATGTTCCAATTTAATTACTCATAATTATAAGGTAGTGGGATGTGAAACCCTAATTGAAAATTTTGGGTGCTTACATCTCAAAGTCTGAGAAGAATTTGTGTGCCCATCTGGTTAATAGGAAAGGGATTTTATTTTCTAGATCATTGATTTATCATCATTAAGGGCCCAAATACAGAGTTCTGTAAGTCAGCTTCAGGAATATGTTTTTTCCATTACGTTTACACTCTATCTAAAATTGCCTCTAGCGCTAGTGAATGTTAAAATTGACTGGATTCAATTTAGTGAGATCGCCTTCTTGCTCTGTCAGTGGTTATTTATCTCATTTAGCTTTTGTAATGGAAGTTTTTTTGTGGCTTCTTTTTCAAATAAAGGTCCATGTAATTATTCTTTTTTTTTTTTATTTTTACTAAAAAACAAGCCCAAAACTGCATTGATTTTGAATGGTAACAATGTCTTGATGGCACCTGTTGTATAAATATACTCACTCTTGCCAAACAGACTTTCAATAATCAGAAGTGAGACGGTTGCTTTATTACAGGCTACACAAGAACAAATCCCCTTTAGCAACCTGAAATGCCTTCCCCATCCAGTGCAAGTGTCCAAGAGGCACTTCAAAACATTACATTAATTGAGAACCAAATCTATCACGTCTTCTATCAACTTTACTTACCATCCAGACTTGTGAGAGTGTGTGGAAGAGTGACTGCTTATAAAAGAGAGAGAATGCCCCAGAGGGGCTAAACTGTAGCTCCAGAAAACATCGGAATAGCATTAACAATATTTTTGGAAGTTCCTTGTTCCCTCTTTGTGCAGATGGAGGAAGCAGTAAGGAAGAAGATTCAATGTCTCGTATCAGCTTATTCCTAGATCTTATTTGCCCAGTACTCCTTCCAAAGCACCTCTTCTGCTCTGCCAAGTCACCTCAGCAGTTTTCAAACGAGCTAAAAGTGTACCAGCTACATACACTACAGAAAGAACGCAGTCTTGGAATTAAGCATCTGCCTCAGTCTCAGGACTAGTGTGTAAAATGTTGGATTTTTCAAGTAACAGTATAAAAAGAGGCACTGGGTTTCATCTTCCTGGGCCTCTCCCACATCTGCTACGCTTTTTGTACAGCGCTTACTACAACACATCAGTTACTAACAACTATTATATATATAATACTAATGTTAACAATATGCATAAAAGTATAAATGGATGACTATTCAGCAAGGGCAGAGCAAAAATGCCTCATGCTCAGTCACCCCGTAGGCAAACAGCTTTGCACCAAGCCCAACTGCTCCCTCTGCCATCAGTAACAGCAACCGGACTGAGACACACTAGAAAAGGTCGTGGTAGTTCTGAGGAAAGTCTTAGTGCTCCTAACGATTTATTTATTCAGCAACTCCTACAGGAGCAGCAATCCATTCACCCTTCTGCCCTCCACCAGCACTCAAGTACTTAATTTTTTCCTTGATTTTCCTTTCTTTTTTCCCCCCCTTCACTGAATGCCTTTTACCCAATAAGCAAGTTCTGATTGCATTTTTTCAAGGTTGTGATTTCAGAACAAAAAGCACAAAGATTTGCAGTCAAAGCCTTCATTTTCACAAAGATATATTGTCAGAGGGCCATTTTCTGTGAAGTACAACTCTCATCTGTTATATGCATGCATCTTTTTCCTGGTACAACATACCTATTTTTCCTTTCCTTTTATACAGGAGGATTTGGCAGAAATATGTAATTATTCCGTTGGGCCAGTGAGCATCTCCCCCTGGAAAAATTAATCTTATGTAAAAAGAAAGAGTCTTAGTCTAAAGTACTAAATATCTTGTGATAAGCGTGCTTCCCTCAGGTTTGGTTTGAAAACTTCCATTTAACTAGAACTCAAAAATCAGCTTGGAGCATTTGCAAAGAGTTTCGTAATTGCATACATGCCTCTGGCTACGTTCAGGTCCTGGTAAAAGAAAACTCCCTGCATATGTTAAAGAGCATCAAAGGATTTAATTCTCGATAACAACATCTTGCCTTAATGGGAATCCACACAGGGGTGGGAATATCTGCTTTGGCCCCAGAAGGGGCCATGGACCTTTTGTCCTGCTTTTCCAGAACACTCTCCAAAAGCAACCTGGCTGAGATAAGACTTGGCTGCCTATCACCCTTCTGCACATCCTGGTGTCCTTTGGCAGCCAATGAGTAGCAAGAAAAGGCAGCATCAAAGTCAACTCTTCCCCATTCTCAAGTCAATGAAAATAAATATATGCATAGAACTATCTCGGTAAAAACTTTCACTTTGGGTAGAATTAGCTCCTGGGGAATGCTGGAACAATGATTTCACGAACGTAACTTCTTCAAGCACTCTGGCTTTGTCTTTCCCTGGTCTTCCCCAGGCAGCAGGCCAAAAGCACGCTCTCCATCAAACAAGACCACCTGGCTTAGGGAAGGTGGCTCGGAGTAGACCACAGCATTTTCCATGAGTTCTTAAAAGTGCAGAGAGGCCGATAGCAACTTGTTCCTCCTCCCCTGCTGAGCCATTCTCCCAACTCTCTTATTTCTCTCACCTCCTACCAGCACAACCAGTTACATCCTTACCTGCCCTTTTGCTACTGCAAACCTTGCATGAATTTGCTATTTGATTTCTTCCAGCAGGAGCCCTGTGAAAGCTCAGATTGGCTTCCTGTAGAGCAGAGAATACCAGTCTATAAACACTAGGCTGGTGGAAATCAAATTTGCTGTTATGGTTCTTGAAATAGACATCTTTTTTCTGTAGCATTAGCTCCTATGCAGGTTTGTCTTCCCAGCTGGGCTTACAGCACTGAGGATACTGATTGCTAAACACCTCCCAGTAAGCACACATTAGAATTCAGACATTTACAGTCATCCAAACCAATCTGTAGAAATCCAGTGACAAGACACTCTCGCATTTACAGCCGAGCTATTAAAGCTTCTTCCTTGTTGTCTGCAGCTAGCCAGCCCCAGGCACACATTCATGCCCTGACAGGGTTACAAGAGAGAACACAAGCTCAAAACTGATGCTAAAATGTACTTACTTATTTTTACTCCACAGCTATGCTCATGATTTCATGGGGGCCTTCTGGTTATTCTTACATTAATTTGTAACTTCCTAAAATATTAGTGTTTCCAAACCACTCTAAAAACTGCTATAACAAAAAGCCCAGGTATCAAAATGTAGCCAGATCCAAACTTGCTCACAATCCACCGGGAATGCTCCATCAAAAACCTCAGATACGACCTCTACCTGCCCCCCCACCAAAAAAACCTCCCACATGCAAATGGTAACCTTTAAATCTCAGGGTGCAATTAAAGCACTGAGCTTAGACTTGCAAGATTTCCATTCTGTTCCTGGTTCTGCTAGTGACCTCGGGCAACTCGTTTCATTTTTCTCTGCCTTAATTCTCTATCTTAAATGAAGGAATAACAGCTGCTTTTAACAGAAGGCATTGTAAGGGGGGAAAAGAGGGAAGCTAAATCAGTTGGTACTTAGGCTGGGCTCAAACACGGTACTGGAAATCACAGTGGCATACTGTCAACTAGCTCCATACCTAAATGCCTGAGGAAAAAAATGCCACACATTTTAAACAGGAAAACCTCACTATGAGCACTTGTTGAGCAGCACAAAAGTTACTGCTTTCATGGAGCCACTCCTTCAATTTTAAAATTTTTTTGTACAGACAATGCAGAAGGAGAAACAAAAAAAAAGAAAAAAGCAATGGGGGAAGGACAAATTCTCCCAAGAAATTTTCCACATTTAACTATTAAAAAGGGGATTCCTCATAAGCATCATCCCAAGAACTAAGGTTTCTGTAGCCTGAAGCTTATCACAGAGAGGCAGAAAAAACTGAATATGCATACAGGTCACGGTAAAGGTGTCAAAACACATACAGCAACCATAGTGGAGGAGTTGAGAATGCCACAATGGAGTCTAATGAAAAGAGAGTAGAGGCACAGACAGTCGTGTGTCCCAGAGGAGGCTCATCCCATGGCAACCAACTGTCATGAGCTGTGATTAAACACTAATATCATACAGGTAGTAATAACAATCTTAGCCCACTTTCCCGCATTGCTCTCAAAACCAAATGATAAATGCCAGTTTGATTCTGTTAAGTCCATGCAAGGGGATAGTATGTTAACCTTCTGCCTGCGTTCACCTCTGTCCAAAAGTACATATTCATGAATGTCAGTCTTCAGTGGGCATCCACACGACTCTACATGTCTGTACCTACTGTCAGCAAACGTCTGAAGACCAATATACATCTCTTGAGTATGTCAGTCAATGAACATATACATCAACGTCTGTCTCATGCATATTTGTTTTAAAGTACAGTGTACCCATTTGAGTAAACATTTGTGCACAAGTTTAAAACCTTATCTTTGCATGTCTTGCCCCTGTAAAAACACGTGCATACATATGCACATCTGAGTGCGTACGTGACAGGCATACACACTATCTGCATACCTAAACCACGATGTGTGTGCGCACGAATGCATCAAATGGCTTGGGGGTCTTTTGACAAGTGATGCTACAGGGCTCCTGCTGTAAGCCGTGTCATGATTTGAAGTAATAAAGCAATCAGTCCTCGTACTAGGGAAGAGCCAGGAGTTTTAGAATGATTGCACCTCTATCTAACAAATTCCCTCTGATACCTCCTTTTCTTCTACTACAAAATTATCACGGGCCTGGAGAGCTTATTAGCATGGGCTCTAAAATTCATCTGTAATGTGCTCACATCTCAATATTGTAACAGGAAGCCAGGGAAATGCACGGAGGGTGAAGATCTATATGCAGAGAAGCTTCAGGCACTGATGAGTAAAGCTTGATTAAAAAACAAACAATCCTCCCCACCCACTTGCCCCCTGGGAACTCTTTGTCTGTTAGGTACAGATGATTTTGCGATCCATTTGGTAACAGTGATACCTCTTTACCTATCAAATATCACAAACATGGTTTTAAATGAAAGCCTGATATTAAATGTCAGAGATGCAAAATCCACATGCTCGAGTACAGTGTGAAATCTGCACAGAACACAATACAGTAGGTTGGAACAATATATTCCCAATTCACAGTGAGAGACAGACAACTGATGCAATGCTTCACTTCCAAAGTATAACGCACGTTCATTATTGCCCATACGAGTGGGCAGGATGTTCTCTATTCCTTCTCAGCACTGCAGCAGTGCAATTTGCATCCAAACCTGGAAGAGCAGTTGTATTTCCAGAGATGCTTTTAAGAGGAGCCAGGAAAAACTGGATCCTGACAGAAACCAGGTAACGGGTGGATAACGCACAAACCTATTTGCTAAAAGCCACTTGAAAAATCACAGGCAGCATAATTGACTTTTACAGCTTGGATAATGTAGGTCACTGCGTTAGTGCAACAAGAAAATGAATGTATGTTGGAGTGAAAGACAGAAGGGAAGTAATTACAAAATATAGATTAAATAACCATCAGATAACAGGCATAATAATAAGTACAACTAGGGTGAAGATAGAGGAGAAACAATTTGTTAAATGGATTGCAGCAGGGTTCTAAGAAACCGCTGGTCTCTGATGCTAGGCTTTTCTTTTTTCTCCTTCATTGCAAACTCAATAGAATAAAGTATCCCTCCCCTTTTTGAAGCTGATATCCTACTTCTCATGGTATCAGCTTCCAGCTTGCTCAGCCTAGAGGGCTATTAAGTCAAAACCTGTTTATATTAGTTCTTAACTCTTGCAGAAACAGGAAGCCATAAAGTCTCCAACACGTAACAGGGATGATAGTCCAATCCTGCAAAGCCCTGAATTCTGACAAAGGTTTACTAAAAGCTTTGCATTCTTAGTGCTTCTGCAGTTTAGCCCAACGAAGTTAAAAAAAAAAAACCAACAACACAACAACCAAAAAATATTTGCTCTCCCCCTGAACAAACGAGCAACTTCCAGAAATCCAGAAGAAAGGAAAAATATGGCCTAGGGGACTAGATAAAGATGCACGTATGATTTTTTTTTTTCCCCCTCCACGTTAAACAATTTTAGTCCAGCCTGCTCTGAACTTACCAGTAAGAGACAGCTGCTCAGTGAGCTCTAAAAGAAAGATTTGGAGGACTGTCTGTCTTCCAGCAGTTAGGTGTTTTCACATCACATCGAATCACCATCGCAACTACTACTCCTTTAGGGAGGGCACGTGGCAGCAACATACAGAGACAGATCTAAACTTCTATTTGCTAGAAAAAGATCTGTGCAAACCTACAGTGAGTGACACCTGAGATGATCAAGGGTGAAGAGGACAAGGCAGAAGGGATACAACAAGGCTGCTGACTCGTGCTCCATCAGGAGCTTGTAGCAATCTTAAGTGACAGTAACCTGCACCCCAGAAGAAACGTGCTTTTGTCCATCTTGACTCTTGCAAATTCCCATCCATCAGGTGACATGCAGATGACACCCAATGGCATTCTGATTGTCATTCTAATAAGATCAGGGATGGAAGCTGGAAGAAAAGATTGAGAGAGTCACCGCAACTTAGTGGAAATGAAAAATTCATGGTTTTCATATTGAAGAGGAACAAAATCCATCAGCTCAGTGACCCTTACACAGCTGCCTCCGAACCTAACTTTATGAGACCAAAGGAAGTTGCACAATAGCCACATATAAACCTCTAGAAGCAGGAATACAGGATGAACCTCACAGGTACTTCTATGTCCCCTAGAAAGGCACAGAACATCATGACAAGTAACGACGTAGATGACTACCAGCCAGCTCCTCTTTGTTGCACAAGCATGGAAAAGGCATAGCCAAGGGAAAAGGGACACTAAAAAGGGCTCTGCAGAAGCATGGTCGAGGAAGAAACCTTTGGTCTGTCTGAATGCAAGAGAAGCTACAACCATCCCATTCATTGCTGCATCATATGAAGCACAGAATGTCCTTGCCCCACAAGAACTGTTGAGCTTTAATGTTTTTCTCCGTAAGAAAATAAGAATTTAACATGGGCTTGTCATCTGCATTTGGTTGTGTGCTAGGACTGCTTAACACCCAAACGCAGCATGGGGAGGGTCTAAGGAGCAGCCCTCACTTCTGCTCAACCACTGCCTAAAATTGGGAATGGGGAAGAAGAGCATCTCCTAAGACCCGATTCTTGTCTTTTACTACAATGAGGGGCAGCATTGCCTCATCTGGCAATTTGCAACACAGGCCCTAATATATGTTCTCCTGAAGCATTACTTCTGATGTATGCAGCTCGTAGCCTGTGGCTGCATTGGATCATCCTTGTCCTCTGTTGCTCTGTTCATTAATCAATGGCTCCTCTGAATGCGAATGAGTTCTGAAAGGAGCCAGGTGAAAGGAATGGCAATTTGCTCACAGCTTGATAATTACGCATTTTTCAAAATAAATTAAAGCCAGAGCTAACAGCAGCACACTGTTTTCAGAAGTCCTGCTTACACAGAGAAATTAATTGGAAAGTACATTGATTGGAGGGGCTGCTGAATTCCAGCATGGAATTTATTTCCCCATTGTTCCACGGCAGCTCCCAGACCGCTTACCAAACAGAACCTCTCACCTCCACTCAAACCGAGATGGAGATAAAAGGAAGCATAAAAAACCTCTACTCATTTAAAACCATCTTTGGAGAAACCTCGTTTCCTCACAGAATAAAGCAGTGTTTGGGAGGGAAAGGTATCGCAGCCTTCAGTGAGTCTTCGCTTTCGGGTTACCCAAGGCATCAAAGCTCCAAGTGCAGTTAAAACACGGCATACGGCAACAAGTAGTTTTACCATAGAAATGCTTCAAAATAGCTCTTTCATCCCGAGACACACAAATCAGGGGTTTGGGTGAACAACCAGCAGATAAACACCCTGTGGACAAATTATCTATGTTCTTTACGTCTTAATGAAGACATTTCACAAACAAGCGAACTCATCCACTCCAGAACCACAGGCTCTTCGTTACTTGCTGTGGAAAGCTTTCTAAACACCAGTCCAAACACTTTGGCAACTTGCCACTCAACCTGCGGTATGGCAAAGAGGTAACTTCAGAGATTCCTCGGTCGCAACATACCACAGAGTACACTGCAAGGACTCCAATTTAGAAGAGAATACTTTCCCCTGAGGATGCTAAACATACCAACTGACAGCAAGGTTAGGGCAGTCTTCTGAGCTATTACTACAGTAGATTAAGAGAAGATTGTTGTTTTCTTGTAGAACAAATCTTGGGTTGTTGTTTTGTTCTGTTTATTCTTTTGTTTTTATACAATCCCGCTTGCCCTACCAGCTTGCATGTGTTTAAAAGGGCAGCTCTGCATAATAAATTGGGTTTGTGTAATCAAATATTTTAGGAGATGAGATTAGTTTTAATTTGTTGTTCTCGCAATTCCTCCAACCAGGGCTTTCCAGATCTAATGCTGGCACAGTTAGGCAATTATTGTGAATAAGTAAAAGATGGAACCCACAAGAGAATTACACCTACTCAGATCCACTTCATAACATTTGTTTCACTATGCAAAAAATAAGGTGGCAAGGAGACAATTGCTTCTTTCTTTCTAAGAGCAAGGCACTGGAGTGCTCAGAAAAGACCAAGAAAAAGCTCCTCACTCCAACTTGTTTAGTTATATGACACCTTCAGCAATATCCATTGCTGCCAAAAGCAAAAGCTCAGAGTGTATAATCCAGTTGTACTGTGAAACGAAAGACTAAAACCCGATCTCATTCTTACAGTTGCCCAAATTTGCTTATCTGAAATTCTTGGTTTGCCCCATTAGGAAATGATGGCTTCAAGCACAGTTTCTATGGAGTCTGCATGCCACTACACCTGAAGTTTTGATTTATATCTATCCTTTATATCTATCTTTAAATTTCATCTTTTCACACATGATGATAGTGTTTGAGTATTTGCAAAAAAAAAAAAAAAAAAAATAAAAGAAATG
>NW_015090837.1:137575-192737 GCF_001431845.1 Calidris pugnax
CATCTCAGAGCTAAAAGACAGCAATGTTGTTTTTTTTGAACAATTACATCCTCTTAGTAGTTTTTATGAGAACCATACAGTATAAACAATGTTTATAATGTTTCATGCTTCTGGGAGGAATGACCTGCATTTCTCACTTATGTTTTCACTCATGAGTAGAATAACCACAGCAAATGAGGAAAAATTAGGTCTTAATTCTGGTCCAGGAGATGCTGTTATGAATTCTCTCCATGCAAAAAACTGAGACAATCTAAAGATAATCAGTGGAGGTTTCTTATAGATAACCAACTCAATGTGCATTAAAAAAAAAAAAAAAAAAAAAAAAAAAAAAAAAAATCAGAGTAATGGCAGTTACCCTTCCCTTTATTCTACACCAGGGTGAAATGGATTATATTCTGTTCCAGCTGAAATTGCTTCTCTCTTGGCTAAGTTAGGAGACATTTCTATGAATTATTCCTGAGATCCTTGTGATCCATGCTCAGGAAAGAGGGGTATGAATTCACAAGATGGGAACAGCTCGAGCCCACTTCTCATTGCCTAAGCAAGACATCTTCGTAGTAAAAACTAAAATAATACAAACCCCATCATCATCCAAGAGCAGAAGCCACATTCTGAAGTATCATCTGTATTAGCCCTTCCTAGATAGTTATGACTAAGCAATGTGTTATTTTAATATACAGTAGGGCAGGTGGCGGAGACTTGGACTGCAGTGGTGTCAGGCCAGAGTGCTTTTCTGGTCAGCTTTACATCTTTCCTCTGCTACACACGATACTGCTGCGTGGAAAAAGAGCTATAGAGCAATACAGCGGGGATTGTAAAAGGCAGGTTTCAGAAAGCTTTTATAGCCCTCTAAACGACACGTACATTTCAGCCAAAGCATAGTTTTAACCACGCACCTCACCTACATCAGTTATTCATATTAAGGCTCTGCACACTTCAGGAGTAAAACACGACCAAACTCAACGACAGTTCGATGATTAATGCTGTGGGAACTGTCTTCAACTCTGAACTTGTTCACTGCTGCACATACAGTCCCCCGCACTACAGAACATATAAATACCCTATAGACCCCAACACCCTTCATCAGTAGTTGTTCAACACAATGCCATTAATTCCTTATCAATTTACCAGCTCAACACCGTTCATCAATTCTTACAGTAATGATGAGGCTTCTCCTCAGTGTCACGGTGCCCAGCAAAACAACAGATCTAATGGATCAGAGATACCTGAGCTATCACAGAGTTGGCACATTTCAAAGTTCTTTCAAGGGAAAAAAAACCCCAACAACCAGATGCCCAAAGAAACACCGAGGGGAAAAAAAGCCAAGCATAGTGCAGGTTGCATATTAATGTTGGTAACACAGACTTTAAGCTGCCTAAAGTCAATTGAACCTCACAGGTCACATTTTTTAAAAGCTTCCAATTTAAACAAAGTTACAAATGTTTTTTTAATTCTTATTTTTACATTTGCACCGCTTCCTTTTTTTCCAGGGATCAACCAGGGACATGTGGAAAAACCTTTCTTTCTTTCTTTCTTTGTCTTTCCCTGCACCAGACAAACTGTATCAATTGGTATGCGGGGTATGAGCCAGCCTGTAGGACTTTCTATTCATTCCCCGATTAACTTGTTTCAGTTGTGCCAACTTGGATTTTGCTGCCGAAGCCATGAAGAAAACTGTGCTGAGGGACTGCATGCTTCAGAAAGGAAAGGCACAGACCTCACATCTTCCAAAAGTACAAAGAAACACCTAAGTAACATTTACCTGTAACTTCAAGACACGCTAACTTTTTATTTATGGATCTGAAGCACAAGTCATATATCCAAAATATATGCTTCCATCTCAAAGGTAGCTGAATCCTTCTCAAGGCAATGTGTAAGATTTATGCTTGCTATATTTAATAGGGCTATTAAACACGTGGAGAAGGTGGGCTTAGTGATTGGCAGTAACAGACTTTTTCATTCCTCACCCCTTTGCAATTCCCTGGAGGGGGCTGAAATTATTTACAGCAACCTTTCACTCACCCTGATGTAGAACAGCACCGCTGGCGCTTTTTGAGTTTTGCAGAAATACAGCCACAGGGTGGAGTAGCGCCCATGGACAGACCCACCTCTTATGGCTAAATTAGTATTATTGTGGAAAGTGCCCTGAATCCAGAGGTCTAGACACTACCCAGGAAAGCCTAGGTCCTACTCCCAGAAGTGATGCCAGAGATGGTCCTTATTCCCAGTTACTGCACATAATTACAACTCAGCACTTGTTATTTGCTATTAATATTTGCACCTATTCAGGAAGCCACCCACCCACACTATATCACTTCCTAAGAAATACAGCCACCTCAGAAGGAAGGAACTTGGCACCTCTTATGAAATACAGAGCAGAACTAGGCGACTGCTGGAGACAAGGAAAGAGGAGGATGCTGTACAGAGACAATAAATAAAATACCTCTGTACTAGCAGAGATCACCACTCATGTCAGCCAAATACTCCAGCCATGGAAGTGAAGGGAAAGGCACCCCCTACCTTTGGTGAGGGCTGCACTACAATTCTAAGTGTATTAGCCCTTCAAAAACAACTGATCACGTGAATGGATGCAGCTGCAGAGCACAGCAAGAGCAAAAGGGTCAGCGTGTCTGAGCCACATCTCTGCAAACCCCGTGAAAAGTGCCAGCGGAGGCTTGTCCCTCGGTGCCTGGGAGGGCTGCCCAGTGCTGTGCCATGGGAGAACCCTGGAGGTTTGCGACTCCTTGGCAGACCTCTGCAGGTCTTGCTTCATTAACTCCTCGGGGCTGCTGCACTGCAGAGATAGGCAGAGTACCAATGATTTCTTTCTGAAAAATGCATTTAAACAGCAGAGCTGGGTGGGACTGGGGAGGCAGCAGCCAATTAAGAAACCATCAAACTTCTTCTTAAAAACCTCCCTCACTAATGTTCCCCCCTCCTGCCTCCAGCCAACATGGTAATTGTGTCTAATTTCTAAATTTTCATGCAGTTGCTGCATTTGCCTCCCCTTAATGAGATGTAAATGTGTTGCCAGTTTGTGGATTTGTTTAATTGCAGGGTAGCTAAACCGTGATTGGCCAGAAGGTTCATTTTTAAATTTATTTATTTAGCACACATGCAAGGCATTTTTAAGATTCTTTACTCCAGCTAAAAGAGGGAGAGGAACATATTCTATTTTCCTGTTATGTTCAGGGTTCTGTCACAAAGAAACCATCCGGTTTTCCAAGTGTTTGCTACTGAACTTAAAAGACTTCTTCCATGTTCCAAGTGCTTGAAGTAACTCTGAATACCTCCTGTTTGATCCAGGTTCCTAAGCTGGACTCTGATGCTCAGGGATCTTTGGTTCTCAATGGGTGCAAGAAACACACTCAAAGCATTTTAAGTCTCTTTGCTACACAACAATATACTCCTCCACTGGGCTTTTCCTCACCCACCTCCCATACGGGTTTTTAAAAGAAAGGATGAAAGATTCAGGTCCGAACCAGGGTAAGAACGAGTCATCATTACCTAGTCTAACTCCAAAGAAGATTCACTAAGGCTTGAAGAACATACTAACTGATTTTAGTACCTTTAACTTACACCCACTTCAGAGTTTACTCAAATATAGGAGAGCAGTAAGAAATCTCCTAAATCTCAACAAAACCTTGAGGTGTAGATAAAACCCTAATTTGCCCTGCAGAACCTTTACTACCAAGGATGATGTTCTAGAAAAGGCCCGTTTTGATTTGTAGATCTCAAAACATCTGGAAGTGAGAAAATAATCTTCTACAAACTGTGTCCTCAATGATGTAAGCCCAACCACAGGATCATTTCTGCAGGGGCAACTTTCAAACCAGATCCACACAGTAAAAGCACAAAGTTCTGGTTTTGCTGCTTTGTAATCCAGGGATCAACTCTTCCATTCTGCTGCTACTTAATAACAATCAGTCTGCTGAGAAACTATAGCTTTTTCAATACTAAGACCATTATATAAGTAATATATTGATTTTCAGAATTTCTTTAACATTAGACTTCTTAGCACTTAGCACAACAGATTCTAAATACCACCATCTATAAGTCCCAATGCCCAGTCTCAAGAAGTTAAGGGTCCCTTTCACATTCTCACGTCCTACAGGAATATCTGAGGATACATCTTGCCTCCAATGAGCTACTCCTGTAGGAGCAATAGACCTATGCAGACTTATATTTAGACCTATATGTTTCTTCTTGGGTTACAAGGCCCAAAGAATAACCCTGGACCAGAAACAGCACGCTCAGGAAAGGTTCATCCCCTGGTGAATCTGTCTAGGGGACACTGCAAACATCTGATTGCTACTGAAGGATATTGCCATGCAAGTGGTAAATATCTCGCCGTACCAGTCACTTCTGTGTATCCTAGAGAAAAGAATGGAAGTTGATTTCAGCTCCTTCTGCCTGTTATTCCACCATAAACAGATAGCTATAAAGGCAATCAGCATGTCCCAGGGCCAAGGGCATCACTTCTCTCAGACATTGTCAGTAACGGCCAATAACACAAGCTGGCAAAGTAAAGGGAAGTGACAGCAGGGAAATAATTTAGCCTTTAACTGACACGTTATCCAGTTAAAAGCCATTTACCTTCTGCTGCTCGGTGTGTCATTGCTCATTTTAGTTTTGAAGTGACATCTCCCCAAGTGTCATTAACATGCCAGCAGCGAAAGGGAATTTGTAGAGTATGCACCCTGGAGAATTATAGCCTGGGTGGTTGTGGTGAAGGGAAGTACCTTGTGGACTCTTTGTTTATCCTTACAGCTCCCACCCCATCCAATTCAGAGCATCCAGAAAGCAAAATATCGGGCAACCCCACTGTCATCACCTTTTCCCTGCAGCACAGTATGACCTGATAACGCATTTCAGCAGCAATTGCTGTCTAGGCAAATCCCCTAGCATTCAACAAAATGCAGCATTTAAATTCCTCTTTCTGGAAGAAGAAGGGGTCTGCTCCACAACACTGGCAGGCCAATAGTACTGAGAGGACCATGGTAACAGCTTACCAGGTAAAACTCAAAGAACTATAGTATAAAGCTGAGGGAAATTTTGTGCCAAAGACACTGGAGGTTTTTTCCCAGGACTAGATTCCTGCAGTTACAAAAACGTTAGATGAAACTGGATGAGCATACAGCACGTGAATGACAGAGTTCAGTTCACAGACACTTCCTGTATTCGAGGCAATCTATAGAGAGAATACCTAGGACTACTATCTTCCCTTCCAATCAGCTGAGCTAACCATAAATAGCAATGGATTTCAAGCTTTTAGTAATGCTATCAGTCTCCATACCTAGAAGTTCGAATTTCATGTAGCAAACAAACACCAGTCTGCTTCCACAACAGTCAGGTCTGGTAGGATTCAAACCACACCATCAGGCAACTTCCACAGGAAACTGTGCGCCTCTAGTTGCTAAGCAGGAGTAGGGCAAATAGTCACTAATTGAATTCACAGTTGCCCTTTACTCAGATACATTCTGATGACAGATGAATTTGCATCAGTTTAATATGAATCACCACGGATAATGGAAAACAATACTTATGCTAATGAGAGAACACAGCAAAAGCTTTGCAAATGAGATGCCATTTGTTCACCAGCCGGGGTGCAGCTGATTAGAAATAGCACCATGATTGATAGCTCCATCCATCCCCACTTCTGGCATGCCACCTCCGTGGGGCATCCCCACAGCACACTGACTTGCCCAGTGCTTCTTGGCCACCCCGGGGACGCAGCCTACCAGCGGAGACGAACCCCAAACCAGGAGACGACATTTCAGGGGCAGACAAAAGTGAGGGCTAGGCCAGGGTGCCGAAAGGGAGCGCCTAGCTGAAGTAAAAAAACCCAGCGCCTGCCAGCACACCCACACCTAAAAGCATACCTGCGCCTTCCCACGAAGGCACGTATGCTCTTTCCACCGCCGGTGTACCCTTTTATTCAGCTCCCGGCCTGCCAACGCACCGACCGGCACAACCGCCGCTCAGGCGCCGCCATTTTCCGCTCTAAACATGGGGGACACGCTGCCGCGCGTGACGGGAGGGGGCGTGCCGGCGCGGGGCGGTGAGTGGGCGGGGCGATAGGCGCGCGGGGGTGGGCGGGAAGCGCGTGCCGGCGGCGATGGCGTCGGAGCGTGCGGGGAGCGGGCGGGCCTGGGCGGCTCCGTGCGCTGAGGGGCCGATAAATGGCTCTGTCCGGGGGCTGTTCCCTTTCGTGGCACCCTCAGAGCAGCGGTTCCGCACCGTTTTGGGAAGGTATGAGGTGATGCCTTCGGAAAAAGTCTTCGGCCCCGAGAAGAGGAGCGAGGGAGGTTTTTTTCCTGCCGGGTAACAGTGCAGAGGTGGAGGGAGGAGCTGCCGAGGAGCCCGGTAAGAGCACTGGGATCTGAGGTGGGAGGCGGAGCTCCGAGGCGGAGGGAGGCGGAGCTCCGAGGCGGAGGGAGGCGGAGCTCCGAGGCGGAGGGAGGCGGAGCTCCGAGGCGGAGGGAGGCGGAGCTCCGAGGCGGAGGGAGGCGGAGCTCCGAGGCGGAGGGAGGCGGAGCTCCGAGGCGGAGGGAGGCGGAGCTCCGAGGCGGAGGGAGGCGGAGCTCCGAGGCGGAGGGAGGCGGAGCTCCGAGGCGGAGGGAGGCGGAGCTCCGAGGCGGAGGGGGTAGCTGTGGTGCTAGAGGAGACGTGCTGGTCAATTTCAGGAAATATTACTGTTTATTAACTTGCCGCACTGTCCCATGATACTGTTTGATATATACAACCTGTGACCAGAAGGCCTTGAGGCAGAAATGTACTGCTCCTGCTTCAGGGGTGTTTGCAGCAACGTGAGTGAGCGAGGTCTGATGTTTCTCACTCTTACTGAGCCAAGACCCAGTCTTCAAGTCGTTGGTTTTGTGAATAAATTGCCTGATGTCAAGTGAAATGCGTAATGGAAGAGGATTGTCTGCATGAGTGACCAGAAAACAGTTTGTGTGCAAGGTGAACTTGTGCGAGGTTTGTCCTGTTAGGCAGTGGTTGGTATATGGTTTTTAAAGACTATGATAGAAGGAGAGTCTCACGAATTTACATAGAAAACCTGGAGAACGCTGCTTGGCATTTGCTGGATATTTTGATGCCTTGTGCTGGAATAGGGTTGGCACCCCTGGAAACATGAGGGAAACAGGAAAGAGGTGTAGAGAGTGACTCCATTAGCAAAGTGTGAGGGTATGTAGCAACAAATGCAAAGCAAATATGCTGCTGGCACGAAGGCGTGGGCCGAGCAGGCAGAGCTCTGAAAGGGCTTCAGAGCCAGCAGGCTACTTGCAGGCAAAAATTGTAGTACCTGGCCAAAGCTTTGTGGCACAACCATGCTGTGGCAGGATATGATTCAGAGGTGCTGGCACAGCTGTAAAGGGAGTTATAACCTTTCATACTACTGAACTGTAATCATGTTGAATTGTATGACAGGAGTTTACTCCGTTCCTGCCTGTGCGAGCTCTGCAAATTTGTTAGTTCCTTAATTTTCACACCCACTAAGAAAGATTTAATATACTTATGTTTTTAGGAAGGGAAAAAGGAAGCGGGTGTATAATGGTATTGCTGGCTTGGCTTACTGTACTCGGCACTGTACTTTCATCATTTCTTGCACAGTTATTACCTTTGGCTTTTAATATGTTATTATATAAATATTCATCATATACAAAAGCACACTGACCCAGAACAGTGGAAATCAGCATCTCCCAGAGGAGGACTGGAGGTAGGGTGCCACGCTGTCTTGGGATTTCCTTGAATATTTGCATTTAATTCCTGAGATTTCTAAAGCAACTGAATAGCTCCAGACACAGGGTGGTACAGGAGAAGAATCTGTTCCTCTGCTAGTTGTTATTCCAACAGGGCAAAGATCTGAATAAATGAGTGCTTGAGAAATGTCTGAACTAAGGAGGCTTGCTCCACTGAAAGATGCTGACCCGACTCTTTTTATGTAGCTGCATGTTTCCAGTGGTGGAGGGGATAACTGCTCAGCAGGGGAGGATGCTGCTGGGAAGCTTTGTCCTGTTTTGTCCCTTTTTTTCTCCCTTCCATTCCTTTCTATAGTGTTTCCTCCTGCGATCCATCACAGAGGGTTAGGCAAATCGTGACACTTAATGCAAGCATGTGGAACAGCTTTTCTGGCTTCTGCTCTCTGTGATCTCTTGTCTGGCAGTAATAGAGTCCGGCTGGCATTGTGACCTTGTGTGGAGCATTTGGCAACTTTTCTGATGTTGATCGTTTGTGGATAAGTTGTTCTTCTAGCTCTGTTTTGGCAGCGGCAGTAGTTTTGGAGGAATGCAGTGGCATTTGTGAAAGCTGCTCACTGGTATTCAGACCAAATGATGAAAATATATAGCCCCTTCCCTTGGAGCTCTGTCAGCATCCTCAGACCCACCACTGAAGTTCTTGCTGCTGCTTGGAGACTGTGAGCAGCTGCGAGGATATACCTCATCCATGAGCTATTGCATTTGTTCCGTCTTGCATCTACTACAAAACAGCTGTACCAGAATCCAGATCAGAAATGCTAGACTTTAATTCAGTTCAGGGACCACTGAGTGAACCACAGCCTTAACCATCACAAGAGCTTCTACTATTTAACTTGCTGAATCCGAATTCTGAAGAGAAACTTCAGTGTCTCGCTCTCATGCTCCTTCATAGAGTATCTCCTTGGCAGCAGGACAGAGCTTTTCTCCTGAACCCATTTACCCATTCCTCTTCCAAGGAAAAGTTGTACTAGAATTGAATTTGCATTAATCTGAACACGCAGTGCCTAAGACTCTCCTGAGTCCTTGCTCTCTGTTGAACACATTTTTATTCATCCATCAAAAAGTATTAATTCTCCCTTTTGCATTGCTCTCTGCCTGGATTTTTTCTTTTTTTTCATTATCTTTTAAAGCACTGAGGAACCCCATCCCCTTCTGCTCGAGCCACAAGATGATAAAGCTGTTTTTCCCTCCAGCTCTTTTTAATGCATCATTTAGCAGACCTCCTCTAACATGTTCTGAAAAGCCTCTCTTATCCCAGGTGGAGGGCGGGGAGGAGGATCTGTAGGCTGGTGGGACTATGGAGTTGAAATCCATCTAGGTTTAAATAGCTCAAGGTCAGCTCAGGATGGAAAGGACAACAGCAGATTTCTGGAGACTTCATTCAATGAATTGTTGATTGGAAAATCTCTTTCAGATCCCTGTGGAGCAGAATCTGGAAGAAATGTGTTTTCCAAAAGGAGGACAGCGGGTTAGTTGTTAATGATTTCAATAAAGCAAGAGAAGGCACATTAGGAGGTTGGCCATAAGGGTAAAAAAGGAGGCTGGTGTATTGCTCATTAGTGGTTTGCTAAAATTAACTCCATTACCGTGTTTGCTTTCATTGCAAACCTTCCATTTAATTGCAATTACCACTGAACTGCAAAGAAGGGACCCTGATTCGTGCTACAGGTCGTTGGTATCAGAAGAGAACCCAGAGCTGAGATGTATGAAGTGCTTATTTAGTGGTGTAGTTGAGCCTGTTCACCCTGGTTTTGCTATGCAATAACTTGGGAGGAAAGTGGGGGTTTCCTGTTGTTCCTTTCCAAAGGTATCACATGTATTATTTCACAAGTATGGGCAGGAAGTTTGAATTAATATTTAAAAAAAAA
Organism: Calidris pugnax; assembly: GCF_001431845.1. Classification (NCBI taxonomy): domain Eukaryota; kingdom Metazoa; phylum Chordata; class Aves; order Charadriiformes; family Scolopacidae; genus Calidris; species Calidris pugnax. The sequence goes on from NW_015090837.1 coordinate 147,204, forward strand.
AAGTGGACCTAATCCAAAGGGTGGTGAAATCAGTGACAGCTGTGTTCCAGTTTTCTTTCAGCCTTGGATTTAAGCCCAAACCCCTACAAATTTAGGTTTTTTGTAAGAAAAAAGTGAAGTTTTTTTACCTTTTCCCTCTCTGTATTCTTGCATTTCCTTTGATGTTCCTTTTCTCTTTCATGAGCTATTGATTCTCATCGTGTCTTTTATTTACTGCCAGTTCTCTCATTATGTCAGGAATTCTATACTGAAATGCTGTTCTGTTTTCTGTATACACCATCATGTTTCCTGCATTCACAACCTTTAAATAAAGAAAAGGCTTTGCTGCTCTCTGTGAAGGTGGCTGCCAGTTGGCTGGTTAGTGTTTGAGTTTATAATGCAGAATGAAAAAAAGGGAATAGCTGGAACGCTATTCCAGTGCTGGAATATCATGCTTTCATCATACAGATAACCAGTCCATTCAGAAAATGATGACAGGGACAGTTATCACTAAAGACACGTTGGGCAGCTTATTTCTTTCCCGTTAAATCCACGAGGGTTTCAGGAGTCTGTCCACAGTGTGAAGACAGGGAGAGAGTTACACCATTCTTAAGGGCTTCTCTGAAACCTCCAAGGAGATCTGCTGCTTATTTCAGCAAGTTCAGAACAGAGATGGGCTAAATTACACATGTGTAGATTTGAATTTGTGGCTTCGTGGTGCGAGGTTACTGCAAGCCTGCCATTCCCTCCAGCCTCCAGTTTGTCCTCCTTCGCCGGTCACAGGAAAGTGTAGGTCCATGTGGTGGCAGCTTTTTCTGGAAACAGAAGCCAGTTTTGAAAGGAGGGCAAACGAAGAAGAGGTGATGAAAACTCTTTGATGGAAGTAGGTCAGTCTTTAATGCTATGGCCTGTCTCTTTGGGCTCCTTAGGAGCAGTTATAGCTGCAGTTTGAGATGGAGATTGTGTTACGAACTGAAAGCAGATGTTCTCTGAATGCAGTTAGCTGCTAGCAATAAAATGCTAAGTGTTTGGAAAATGCAGTAATTCAGTCATGTGATTTTTATTTCTGTACTTTGGTCGCTGACCCTACAATGGCACTGAAAAACGGGAGTAGATTGTATTTAGGAAGAAAATGGAAGACGGCTGTCAAAACAATAAATAAAACGAAGTGGCTAAGCCCATTTTAATTAAAACTCAGGGTGAAGTAGTTATCTCATTCTTGTAGATGGTTCCAAAGCTCTACTTCCCACTTTATTTCGATCTTTTGTGTCTGTGGATCTGATGGAGATAAAGTTAATTCATAGATTGATACAAATACGAAGCTACGTCTAGTAACATACTATGTAATCAGCGGAATTGGCTGCCAGGAATTAGGCTGCTGCTCTCACCAATTAGTGCTAACGTGTGGAATAGTCCTAAATATAACCTGACTTGGCGGATTTTGACTGCCTGAATGTACAGGAGTGTGCTCAGGTAGCGTGGAGCCAGGAGAGCATTAGAAATGCCTTACCAGGTCTCTGCCATAGGTTCTGGAGGGGCATTGATCAATTGGTGTAGCTCAGTAGGTAGAAAAACTGAGGAATGGGACTGGAGTGAATGACCGTAAGTGAGTCTTCCATCTCTGCTTAGCCAGAGGCAGCAATATCAGAGTAAAGGTACTCTGCTTTTAGCTCTAACCTTGTCAAACCATAGCTACCCATTTTTGATCTTGAAAGCTCAGCTTATCTAGCTTGTGCCCTGATAACACAGAACATTTTCTCCCTGTGCTCCTAGGGCTCTGCAAATGAGCCACAAATGAGCTTTCAAACTAGAGCCCTGTTTGTGGCAAGTGGATATAGGGTGCGTGGGAGAGGTAGGGCCAGGAATCAGTGCTGGTTTGGTAAAGGCCACTGGAGAAGGGCACTGGAGCTTGCTGTGCAGCTTTTTTCTAACCATGCAACAGGTTTGCCTTGCTGTGCATTGGTTTCCCTCTCAAAAAAAAAAAAGTAATAAATGGAGCTGTGTAAGTAATCGGTGTTTATATTCAGCAATGTGCTGAAAAGCAGAAAACACACTTTTGGGGAAAGAAGCATTTGTTACTTTCCCACGGGGTGGAGGGAGAACGAAGAAGGAAATATGTGTTTCAGGTTGAATGAAACATTGATTTGTTTTGGAGGAAGAGGGAGGGAGAGAGGTTATCCATTCTATTACAATTTGGCATATTTTTAAAATAAAAGATCTTGGTGATGGAAAAAAAGAAAGGGTTAGTTTAAAAAAGAAAAATGCCAAAAACATGTTTCAGTTTTTCTAATTTGTTTTCTTTGGTTGAAAGAATTTCTAAATTTGTGTCACGTATTTTGGTCCCTCTGCATATGTCTAGCAATAAAGCCTTCACTAGAACCACCTCCCCTTGTCAATTTGGAGTGTTTTCTCCAGGGACAGTGGTTATTTAGTGCCAGCAGAGGTTATTTAGGTAATTTCTGTGTGTATACAACATGAAGAGACACTGAGGTTTCAGAGTGCTAGCGCAGACTCAGCCAGAATCAAAAGATTCTGTATCTGTCCCCACTGCGTTTGTCCCTGCGAGACCTGATAGTGGCTGGAGCTGACAATGGCTGTATCGTTATTAATGCTGAAGGGGACTCTGTTATGTTGTTATGCAGGTCCAGATACCACTTATTTTTTGTGCTTTCTGGATGCTGCTCTTGAAGGACAAGTAGCTTTTGAAGCAGACCAAGGTTAGATCTGGCGACTCTTACTGATGCTTTTTCCTTGTTTTTGCCCTCTCCTGCACCTTTTTTGGCATTGGTTCTGTGTTGTGGGTTGAGCAAATCTCTGGGTAATTCTTTCTCAGCTGGGGAAGGATAAGCAAGAGGCCCACACATGTCGGGAGGGTGAGATTGGCTGGGAGATAGCATTGATTGGCTAAGACACTTGGAATTGTTTTCAGCAGCACTCAGACACCCAGGGAGAGAGCAGGAAGAAAAGCACACACTGGTTTAAGTCGGGATCTCCTGCAGGTAATGAAACGCAAGGGGCCTGTATCAGAAGCAGATAAATGAGCTGTTAAATCCTGCGGTCAGTAAGTAGTGGAGTAATCGGATTCAACTGCATTAAATTCTGTTGCATCTCTGCGTGTTTGCTTATTCGTATGGATGAGATGGAGCAGGGGAATGGTGAAGGCAGCAGATTGCGGGCAGGATGGATTCCAACACAGGAATACAGTGAAGCAGTGTGTGTGTGTGTGTGTGTGTGTGTTCGTGATTAGGGCTGTCAGTGCCCTGCATGAAGCGCAGAAGAGAGACAGGACATATAAGGTACAGTTATTGGCAAAACCAGTGGAGAAAGAGTAAGGAGCTATCACCTGTCGACCTCACTGATGGGTAATGCTGGCTGCTCACTTGGCAGCATCTTGAGTTGGAGGAGACTGCAGCATCGCCTGGGCACACTAGGGTTTTATGGCCTCTTAAACATGGTGGGGAGCTGATGCTCCGGGTAGAGGAAGAAAAATGAGCCGGTTAGAAGAAAGTAAGAGGGACTCACAGCCAAGTTTGTAATTTGGAGCTTTCTGTAAATTTGGCGCTACTTCGTCTAGTGGAAGGGGAGAGGGTGAAGTAAGCAGATGATTTAAAAGCAACCCCCCCCCCCCAAAGTGTCATCTTTAATAACTGCAGATGAAAAGGGCAACAAAAGAGTGACCAGCAGCTTCCTAGCTGTTCATAACCTACAGCCAGGTGCTCTCTAGCCCAGCTCGACCAACAAACTGCTTATGCTTTCTGCCAGTAGTTTCCTGGCTCTCTGAGTGTTACTGCAAATAAAGGCCTGCAGTCCAGAGCCAATTTAAAAAACAACATGCAATGACAAAGGTAGAATAATGCAAAGGAGGGAATGGGTCCTGGGAAAGAGAATTAACGGTTCATCAGGCTGGTCTCCGGTGAGCTCTGCTTTGTGAAGTGCTGTAGAGGAAGGGGAAGAGAAAGCAAGTGGAGCGGAGCCTGTGCAGATCAAGAAGGGATATGGGGAAGGATGAATATGCATTATGTGGGAGTGATAGGACAGAGGGATGAACATAAGAAGGCAAGTGCAGCTGGGGGAGTTGTACAGGGTCAGCATAACAGAGAACGAAGATAAACATTTAGGGAGAGAGTGATATGGAAAGTGAATGTACAACTGTGATTTGTTAGAAAGCTTTGGCGGGGGGTATTTCAACAAGGACTGAATATCTGCATGTGTTGGGGCTGAGCCTGCATTCTTTCACTCTCAGATCTCCGCCAAGCCTACCAGTAAGTAAAAGCTGGTGCCATCCTATGCCCCAGAGTGAAATGAGTCAGGAGGTGGTGCTCACGTCCCCCAAAAGAGTAGTTCTGCTAGGCCTTGTGGGTTTTGGCTTCAGGGTTAAATAAGCCCAGTGCAGTCTATGTCACTATGGAGATGACTGCTGAAGGGCAGGATCGGGTCAGAAAGGCACTGGGAGAGCAAAGAGCTGCTGTGACAGGTCCTGGCTAAAAAGAGTCTCTAAGACTCAAGCCTGGCAGTTCCTATCGTTGTTGCTGGTTTAAACAAATACATCTGGTGTGGGTGACCAGTCAGCCAGCAGGAGGGTAGTTAGAAGAGAGCTGTGTGCTGTGCTGAAGGACAGTTATCTAAGCATCAGCAGAGGAACTAATCCAGCCCCTCTGGTCCCAACTGGCTTTGATGTGGGTCTGAAAACAGCTCTTGCTGGGTCTCTGAAGCAAGACGTTGCTTCAGCAGTGCAAACTGCTGCTCCCTGCAGAAAATTAATAAGGAGACTTTGGATTTCACCCTGCATCTGACCTAAGCAGCTAAATAGGTTACACAAAGTTTTAAGAATCGCCCCAGTTTTCCTTTTAATAGGCAATTTTTCTGCTTAATTTGCAGAACAAGCAAAAAGCTATTATGTAAAATTTATCAGCAGCAATTGACTCTCATTAGAGATTGGGAGCATGAGGCGTTGTCGTAAGGGCGGAAGAATCCTCCGAATTTTCATTTGTCAGCCTTGGTTTCCCAGTGTTTATGCTGACCCGTGCCCTGAACAAAATCAGACACTGAGCCATCAACATTTCTTTTCTATTCTCACAAGAGCTCTTCTCACCTTCCTTCAATCTGGTTTTAGAAGTCCTTAAGCAGTCAGTAACCAGTTCTTTTGAAGCATGTGATTCAGGCTGAATGAAGCACCTGTAAATTGCAGTGCTGTTATTACAGTGTTGGAGCAGTGAATGTTGCCATGTTGAGCAAACTCGACTCCAGTAGAAATATTTTGTTTACGAGCATCGAAGTGTGGTTGTGTGCAGTGCTCCTTGCTGGCCGAATGAGTTGGGCACAAGATTGTGCCTATGGGACATAAGCAAGGTCAGCCTCTCAGTGCCACATGGATTCCAGCAGCTTGGGTCTGGAAACTCATTCCCGAGTCTAACATCTTTGCTAGAAATGGTATAGATACCCATACCCACAAGGCTGCCTTTTCTCACCACTTTTTTCTCCCAAGTCCTGTGCTGGATATAGCAGACATAGAAAGAGCTGCTGCCTGTATTTCCTGGAGACCACAACACAGCGTGATGTGAAATTGCTCGTGTTCTCTTCATGCTGCAGCAGCGTCTTTTGGCTGCAGCTGAAGACAGCTGTGACTTGCGTTGTGTAGGGGGACAGGTAAACTGCGATATACCTTCCTAAGAGAGACATTAGGGAAGTGGAAATTATTACTGACATTGAAACATTCAAATGGGGACTTTTCCTTTCCTTTTCCCCCTACAGTAAATGTTAATTATACATGAAGGTTCATTACAGCAGAAGGGATTATAATTAATTTATATTTGAACTATAATAGATTTCACTACAAACTGCATTTCATTGCAACAAAGTGTATTATGACTGTTGTTTGCTGCCAGCAATTTACATAAACAGACCACAAAGCACTGCAACTATTAATCCTGCATTAAGGACAGCAGCAGTCAGATAAAACTATGAAAAAAAATAAAGCAAGTCTGTTTAACTTGTGAACAGAGACCTTGGACTTGTTGCAGAACCCAGGTAATCTAACCTGAGAAATGCATTGGACCACGTGAATTTGTAAGGTAACATTTGGATCCAAATCCATGTCTGAACTTGCCTAGAAATGAGAATTTATCAATGTGTTCTAGCTCTGCTTTGAACTGCAGAAAAAATTAGAATGCATCTGAAAGAATAATAACCTGTTGTTGTTCTTGGTGACCTGAGTCTTGCGCCAAAGCAGTATGAAGACAGTGGCGGCCTGGGGGACAGGCAAGCAGGTTTTTATTCTTGACCAGATAGAAAACATTGTACTTTCTGGTGCCCCTCTCTGCTTTTCCAACATTACATACCTAGTTCTATGGATGGGAGTTTCTCCGAAGCAGGGATTTTGCTTACAAAGGTAGGCTGGAGCAACTCCCACAGCAGAGTCCCTGTCATAGATTAAGTATTAATCCAAACATACCAGACAGTATATTAAAAGCCTAAGATGGCAAGTTGATAACTTTTAATTGGTGCTTCCTAATTTATTACTGTTAACACGCTAACCTCACAGCTCTCCCTCCTTGTCATCTTTTTGTGATGTCTCAGTGATATCAGGTCTTGGAACCTTGGTTTCTTTGCCATCAGGCATACCCTGACACCTCACAGCCCTTCGCTAGGGAGTGTATCAAATTCTGCTGATGCTATCTGTTGCACTGCATGCTGTCACCTTCTGTCTCTGAACATAATATAACAAGCTTTCGTCCGCAGACAGGAGCTTCATCCCTGATGACCCGATCTCAGACTGTAGAAAAGGGCAAGACGACTTGTCAGGGACTTCAACAACAGCTCGACAGCTGTTGTAAACAGCCGAGAGGAAAGGTCAGAGGCAGCCCTCCTCTGCCACTGATGAATGTTTCCTCTCCTGCATTGCCAAGGTTGGGCCAAGCAACATGAACTGCAGCAGAAAGGCCCATGGGAGAGAAGAGTCAGGAACAGGCAACACAAATAATGTCAGTTTGCCCAACAAAGAATAGAATTTGAATTTTGGAACTGTGGCCAAACTTTGCAAAAGGCTGCGGCTGTCTCTCAAACTCATGAAAACTCTTTCCAGGGAAAGGATTGATGGTTGTTTCAGTTAATGGCCAGGTCACTGCTTATCCCTTTGTCACTTATTTTTGGGATTCATTTGGTTGTTAGAATCAGTCCTCTGCAGGATTCTCCCTTCTTTTCTTGCTTCTTTTGGAGGCGTTACAGAACAGCTTTGCCTGGGGAGCACAGGGCATGAATGTGGCTTCTGCCATCTTCGTAGGAGTTTGGTTGCCATCTCCCCAGGCCTCTATCCTTTTGGGCCTCCAGTGCATGACTGGCAATAAGGATTTTCAATGTCTGCCATTGCTGTGCCAATGTAGAGCAGCGCATATGTGCATGGTTGACCCTAGTGCAGTATGACTGGGAACAGCACTTCTTGGACGGTACTGGTAGCCTGCCATAGGAACCAGTATCAGGCTCTGGAAATGCAGGTCACCCTCACCTAGTGGAGCTCAGATGACTGAGGCAGTTACATGTCAGCATTTCTGTCTTCCACAGAGGGCTATTAAAAGCCATGCTGATATTGCAGCTGGGGTCTGTGTATGCGGCACATCTGGATGTACTCAAGCTATCTTTATGCTAGAGAGCTTGGGCACCAGAAAATCAAAACTGCAGCAGCATAGCCCTTAGTACAGTCAGCACAAGCGTGTCTGAGGCCCTGGAAAATTAGGTGCTAGCTGAAGTGCTATCATCCTTGGCTCCTGTGCTCTTCAATCTACCTAGATTAAACAAACCCGTGTCTCTGATTTGTGGCAGTGCTGAAGCACACTCTGCATTGGGGCATTCCTTGCCCAATTTGCACTTTCTTTGCTTTCTGGCTATGCTGAAGGCACTCATGGCCACTTCAGTGCTTGTTTCCAAGAGCTTTCTTACACAATTCATACTCATACTCTAGCTGTAAAATTAACAGACTGTTTTATTACACAGGCTTTATTATTCGGGAGGACCCATCCAAAGGCTAGGAGCAATTTTAATCCCAGCAGAATGGCACCTTGGCAGTAAAACAGATTTTGTTGGAGGTGTTTGCTGAGAAAGGAAGAGAAATCCTGAACAGGCTACTCCAGCTCCATTTGATATAAGAAGATGCAGGATAGGGTGTCCTAATTTTGGAGCAGCGCAGAGCAACAGTGAGGCTGGTCCCTTCCAAGGAGATGCTGTGGGAAATAGAGAAATAAGGCACTGGTGGCAGCATTGCAGTGCCTGCCGTGTTGAGGAGAAGCCACTGCAGGGAGTGTCGTGACACTGCGTTTATTAGAGACCTGGCACCATTTCCTTCCCATGCACCCCACAGTGCGAATCAGGGTGTAGTGAAAAATACCCACAGAAACCGCTTTCCCTGTGCTGTCTGAATATGTACATTGTTGTAAAATGAACATTGCTGTAGTCTGAGGTGGGGGGAGGTTGGAAATGGCTCCCAGAAATTCCTTCTGTTCTGCAGTAAGACAGAAGTGACAGTCCCACAATAGCAGGCTGAGTGGGGGTGAGTCGTCTGCCCCCTTACTTGCCTCTGATTCAGCCTCTGAGATAAAAGACCAGTGCCAGAAAGCACTCAGGGTGAAAATATTTCAGTTTGCTACTGCTTTGCAGTTGCCAGTCCCACTAATTTCTACTCTGATGTCACCAGCAGTGGCCCCATTAACATTATTTATAGTGTTTGTGCCGTGGGGTTTTGTTGTGCTCAAGGCTCTGTTGCTGGTCTGCGAGGAAGGGAAGAGCAGCTCGAAATTTTTCAGTGACATATCTTTCAGCCTGGAGTGTTTTCCACATTCTTCATGTCACACCTGGGCCACCTGGATCTACCCCATCCTCCTGTCTGTACCTTGGTTTGCTCCAGCAAACTGAGCCATCCTGGGGCTTATTTTAGTTATTTAGAACTTAGTTTAAAAAAATGCAGTAAGTCATGAGACCAAGCAAATCCGATAAAGATGCTTCAGGGTAAGGCAGTCTGCAAAGCCAGATGCAAATGCAGCCAACCAGAAACCAAAAATATATTAGCACTGAGAGAGCAGGCAATTATTCTCCTATCAGAGTTGCAGAATTTTCAGTGTGTATGACTTCAGTGCTACTTCAGGACACCCGGGCATCCGTTTTTTGGCTGAAAATGAGTAGAGCCACGATTGCTTCAAAGCCCATGTCTTACCCTGCGTGACACCCATGAGCTGCGATTAGCAGATGCATTTAAGAAGCACATGCCAGACTATGTGAGAAGGACCTTTGGAGCTGCTGACCTGCAGCACTGAAAATCGTGAGTCAGGCTTTTTTATCTGATCCCGCTAATCCTAAAATTAAAAAAGGAAGATGAAGAAGCAGGCAGGGCTTCAGTATTTGCCTACCAAGGTTTAAATCTCCAGAGTTTGTGTCTGTAAGCTGTTCTGCCTGAAAGCTGAGCTTCTCAGGTAGTCTAATGACTCTGGGTGCTAAGGCTTTTTAGAAAAAGTGCCAAATATTGCCAGAGACAATACATCTGTAGGCACTGGAAACTCTGCGGTCAAAAAGTATGTCCCAGAAGAGCTATTTCAGCGCTTTCAGCTGATCTCCAGTATGAAGTGTGCACTGGTGTCAGTGTAGAGGAGAGGGACCTGGGTGGATAATGCATGTCTACAGAACAGGCCCTTGTATCTTTAAGGCACCCAGGCCTGGAATCAGTCCCTGGGTGAAAAATTTTTTACAGTGAACTTGTGCCCTGTTCCTTATGCATTTCACATTTTTCTGCAATATTTCAGCTTGTAAGAAGCCACTCAATGTATTAATGATCAGGAAATAATAACGTTCTCAACCCAGGGCCAAGTATCCTCCATCTCCCTGCCATCTGTAATAACAGCGCATTTAATGAATGTGTGTGAGACGGTCTCTTAGGAACCCTCAGGGAAGTGCAGAGCTACACCGAAAGCACAGTTGCTCCGCTGTTGCTGGAGAATTTAAGACTCTTACCAATTTTTCAGCGCCGGTTTGGTGACTTTCCCACTGACGTCAGTCTCTGTTACCTGCAGTAGTTTCCTGTCTGACTTGGGAGCTGATTTTCCTGTTGGCACAAGGGTATCTTGTGAGCCTCCTACGGTAGAGATTGATGGCAAGCAGTGAGAACCACATGGCTGCAGAGTCTCCCAGCAATTGCCACGTGTGATGGAGGAGGCTGTCAATCAGCAGTCAGCAACATCAGTGTTATGTTAAATCAAATATACCAGAGTGGCTGCCCGTGCTTGTAAATTGCCACTGGGTATCAATTACAGTTTGCGAGATCTCTCGCTAACAGCCTTGCTCCATACTGCCCTTACTGCATTGTCTGTGCTCCGTGCCTTTTGTGGATTTGAAGGCGATGTATGATACTGCCTCCCAACCCAAGAGAAATCCCATTTTGAGGGACACTTTTCAGCATGATTGGTCACAACCATTAGACCTAACACATGGCTTGTTCTGCCATCTAGTTCATCTTTAGTTCTTCAAGAGACCGGCACTAAAGAAAGCACAATTACTGGACTTGATCTAGGAATCGCAGACTTAAAGCTGATGGCCTTTGTTAAGTGGTATGAACATAATGGCCTCCACTAGGCATTAATCACTATGAGACTTTGAACACAGGAACTCGGGCTATTTTTTGCAACCCTGTCAACTGTGAGCTATGTGTCTTTGGGCAAGTCTTGTCTTTTCCCTGTGGTCCAAAAAGTCTCCCAGCTGAACAAAGCATGTAATAATACCAAAGGGCTTCTAAAGACTAGGTCATTGTTGAATGAATTGTTATGGCTTTTTTTTTTTAGATTTTTGGATGCCAACTGGTATTTTAGTGCAAAGTGGTATTGGTTATCATCATGCATATATAATACAGTAAGTTCTTACTCATTTTCTTAGTGCTTCTCTTCTCCGACATGATCCTTATTAGGTACCTCAGGGGGCAGGTTAATAAAACTCTGTCTATTTACATTAAAAACTAAGGGAAGCATTACCCTTACTACAGTCCCACTCACTGTAGCAAAACCCATCGGTTTGGCACAAGGCTCTAAAGCACCGTACCAGCATGTCTCCCGAATGTCAGGCTGGGATTCTGCGGTGATATATCCTTCCTTTCTTTTTCTTCTGCTGTATTTTGTATCTGCTAGTCTGACCTGGCATTGCTACCTATCATAGAGACAGGCTGCTTTTTCCCTGAGCAATCTCACAGTACTTATTTTTATGGGTATATTGGAGATAATGATCCTGCTTCTGAATGGGAGATAAGAGTGAGACAGAGACAGAGATGCTGGCTTTTAAATCACATGAAAAGCTTCAGATACTACAGCGATGAGGACCATATATGAAGACAGAGCGGTGTCGTCACTGGTAAGAGAATGAACGGTGACCTTCTCAGCTTTAAGCATATTGCGTTATGTTGCAGGAATAAGGCTTAAGACCCAGACTCACAAAGGTGACAAAGTGATGCTGAATTCAGCAGCATTTGAGCACCTAAATACCTTTGTAGATATGGACATAAATGCCTTATTTAATCTGAATTAACATGAGTGAAAAATCAAGCACTAGCGCAGTGGAACACGCTCTGTCTGCGGTTGTGTCTCCACTTTCCACTGTAACTGCCATTCTGTATTATGGGTTGCACATGTTGCCAGCCTTGCCCCAGGCAAGGTTAATGAATTGCGATTCCTGTGGTCTGCCTGGCTTCAGAGAGCCCTATCCTATCTTGTTGAAGGATCATCACCGGGAAACTATCGCACAGCAATCTGGAGCCATCGGCTTTGTCTCTCAGTGGTTGGCCCAGTGCCACGATCAACAGATTTGCCACACGGTGATGCCGGCGTGGCGGGTGTCTCAGTCGCTTCTCAGCCCGACAGGGCAAAAGACTGAATGGAGCAGGGCAGCCAGAAATTGTCAGCTGGAAGTGGGGCAACGAGTGCAAGCGGGATGCTGCCCAAGCCTTAATTACCTATAAAGCTCAGGGTCACAGAGGGAGACTACTACTAGAGATTTTCAGGTAGTTTATTTCCTCTTGCCTTTTGTTTCCAGTATTTCCTGGTTCCTATCTCCTGTAAGAGCAAAGTTGGCAGAGCTCCTCTCTTCTCAACACACGGCTGGCCAGATTGGGTCTGAAATCTGGAGTGAGGAAGCAACTAGTGCAATTTCACCAGCATTTTAGTTACCTTACGCCAATTGTAGTGTGCAAAGGACTTGTTTTATGACTTTGCCATTCTTCCCCATGCAGAGAGGGAGAAGCATTCTCATTTAATATTAATCATCCCTCCATGGTTTCAGGCTGTTTCTGACAGCGTATCAATTATTTAAACTAGTTTAAAAAAATTTCCAGGATTAAAGAGATTAGTTTCTTGTTGATTTTGGTAATTCCTCCTGCTTTTGTGTTTCTGAGGTGGAGTACAACACAGCTACTGAGTTCCTATTTGCTCAGAGTTCACCCTGTCCTGGGGCAAAATAGAAATTTTGTTTCCATTTCTAATTGCCAGGTTCATGTCTGAGTGGTAGGCAACTCCCACAAACTGGGTGTTAGTAAAGCAATTGAAGACCTTTTAGGTGGCATTGTTAGGTAATATTAGTTGTATGTTTGTGCATACTGTTAGGATCTTTCTGCAGAATTTGACATTATGAAAGTAATTTTAAGAGACAACAACATTTGCAGTTTTCCTCTGATGGTTTGCTTTTCTCAGCTACATCGAGTGACCAGTCCCTTCCAGCAGCAGACGGTGGAGGTGACTCCACTGTGAGATCAAAAGAACCTCATGTGCTATTGTCACAAATTTCAACAATGTCGAAAGATCATCTGTTGTCTCCTGCATAGTGGGTCTTTGTTAGCAGCTCACATGCTCCAGCCTACAAGTTGAAATCAGGGCTGCAACTGGCACTTAAAAAAATCTAGAAAAAAGGATTAAAAAGAATAATCAAGAAGCTTTAAACATCAAAAAGCAAACAGGTCTATGAAATATACATGAAAGCACACTAAAACCTCAATCCCACCATTATCTGTCTCCCAACTGATCATTAATTCATGTTTTTTTGTTACCAGGGGAAGTGAACTCCTTAAATGGGTTCTTTGACTTGGTCTTCCCTTTGCTAAGCAAGAGTCCCTGAACAGTCCTGGCTTCCTGTAATACCCCGTAAAATGTACCTTTGCCTTAATTAACTGGTCAGACCATCTTGCTTAACAAAGGGAAGACCTAGTTATATTCATATCTAAAAAAGTGTCTATAATTACGAATTAATCAGGAAAAACCCTTAGTAAGCTTTTCTCACCAAGTATTCACTGTTAGAAGGAATCAGACGGCCCATTATTTTCCTTCCCGACTGTTTCATGCTGCATGATAGACTTTATCAATCAGCCTCCGAAACCAATCTTCTCCCAGTCTCCAGCACAGTCATCATCAATCACATCTGTGAGCAATGGCGCTAGAGCCTCATCACAACCTTTTCCCGCACTAGCAAGCGTCACGGCTCGGAGAGAGAGGTGGAGATGTGTATTTCAAATATCGATGTCTCTCCTGCAGTGAGAGGATGGTGGGAGGGGAGGAGAGAGAGAGAGATCGCATGTGTTAAAATGTTTTATTTTTCTTCTTGGTGTCTCTGGCTAGAAACTGATAAGCTGCAGGAGCTGAGAGCACGGAAGGAGTGTGGCATGAATGGTGTGTAGGAGGAAGGTCAGGAAGGGAGGAAAACAAAATGTCTTGTTGTTACTCCCATTATTTGTATTGTAGCAGTACTACCAGGCTCTCAGAATGCACGCTCTGTCCACCTGCTGTGAACGCATTTATAAAGGTCAGGATCATTATCTTCGTTTTCCAAATGGAGAAACTGAGGAAAGTTTAACTTGCACAAGGCAAGCAGGCCCCAGACAGAGGCAAGAAAAGAGCTCAGTTTTCTCAAGCTGTAGAATAGCACTCTGTCCCCCTGGTTGCGTTGCCTTCCCTTTGTAGAAGAGGGTGAATCTGAGATCGGGGTCTCGCTGTGCAGAGCATGGTACAAGCAATACGGGAAGAAAACAGATTTCCCAACGTTTCTTGCATTCTTTCCATTTCCTGAGCTCTCTCTGTCGTTGTAGGTCATCAGTTGTTATGTGGGTTTCCATCTCAAAGCTTTATTTTGTGCTTTGTATACACACACAAGAAATGTGTTCCATCACATCACTGTAATGGGAACCCCAGAGAACTGAGGTGCTTCTTCAAATGTATTTTTTAAAAACCAAAACATACATACAAAATAAATCGGTATTTTTGTATGTTTGACACTTCAGTGATTTCAGTTGAGTTGTTCTTAATTTACACAGAAAGGTAAGGCTTTGTCTCCTGGGTCTGGTTTTCCACCCATTCATACAAAGTGTATGTCTGTAAGTCATGTCTGTAATGTCTGCAAGGGAGACAGAGAACAGGGTATGTTTCTTTCTGCCCTACAACACTGATTCCCCTTCCAGCACTGAAGGAGTTTATTCACTTGAGGTTTCTTTAAGCCATTCTTAGATGCTGAGAATTTAATCTCTGAGTGTTTCTAGTTGTCTGAATTAACTACTTGAGGAAATCAGGCTAAGGCTGCAGAGCCAATTGAAATGTGGCTCCCTGTCAGGTTTAAGGAGGTTGAGAATTGTGAAGCACGCATTTACCATCAGCATCACCATGCTGTACTCTGCAACTGTCCCTGACCAGGCTGATGCAACATGTTCGCATGGAGCTATGATGGATGTTGTGTTAGGATTTGAGTTTTGCTTCAGAAACGTTCTGGAGACTGATCGAAGCCTGCAGCTAACCAGCTGCCTGTATTTGCAAAGCATAAATGATAGACAACTCGGAGCTGGAATACAGGCTTTAGATGATGAGATAGTTATAGGCTTCTGTCTTTGTCCCTCTGAGTCACAGATGCTACGTTAGGTCAATATAAAAGGTTTGCATGCATACCTCTATTTAAGTTACGTGTATCACATGTGTCTTGAGCTGGAAATTCATCAAAAAGAGATTTATCAGTCTTTTCCAAACTTGTGCTTTGAGCAGTCTTACAAGCAATAAAAAAGCAAGATACTTCATGAGGCTTTTTTTTTTTTTTTTTTTTTTTTTTTTTTTTTTTTTTTTTTTTTTTTGCATTGGTCAAATACTTGACACTTCTTACTCTGCTGTTTGTTTCCCATCTGTGTTTGTCTGGATTCCTCCTGGTATCTATTCTGCAAAACCACAGCAAAGCCCATCCCTTCTGTCAGTAGGCTTCTTAAGTACAAAGAACATTTCTTTTGTCCAAAATCAGCTGTGGAATTAGCAGCTGAGGTGCACGGGCTCCCCAGCACCTGATTCCCCAGGTACCTGTGTACTGTGGTCTCTGATCCACGTCCCATTCCTTCCATCATCTAAGCAGAATAAGCTTTCTGTGGGACCAGTGAAAAGCGACATTAAGAATAAAGTGCCCAAGAAGGGGATGGATGGAGACACAATGGTAATTAAGCTGGCAAAGAAAGTTATATGGAACCAAATCACCTCACGCTTCCATGCCTTTCTGTCCTTTAAAAAAAAATACTCTGGATGCTGGTTTACCCTAATTGGCTCTTCATTCTGGCAAGCCACAGAGATATCAGCTTCTTTTTCACTGCCTTTGTGTCCCTGCTTCCCGTCCTAACCTAGTGTAGTCTTCTGTGAAATTGTTTTCTCTGCAGAGACGGAGTTGCCTCATCTCTTGTAATTCCACTAGAATAATCCTTGGCTCTGTGCTAGAAAAGAGCTGAGCGTAGTCACTGAAGGGAACGCTGGGGAAACACAGGCATCTGCACTTGTACACCTTAGTGCTGGGGGAATTCAGGCAACTCGGAAAACATGGAAGATTTGCAAATATCTCTCTCTTCCCTGTAATGCTTGCTCGGTGGTAAAGTAGCAAAGGCTCAGGGAGCAGCCAGCCAGGAAGGTGTGCCAAGCGAGCAGAAATAGTGGGGCGCTGAGGGCAGATGCAGGGGGAACACACGCTTTGCACAGCACCACATGAGGAGGAGGGTGGTTTGCAGGCAGCGCACGTAGAGACCTGGGACCACTTAGTGTCAGGCTGAACACGGGGCCAGACCCTCAGCACCGTAACTCCACTGACCTTACTGCAATTAGTACAAGAGGTTTTGTCCCAAAGTCCTTATGATCTCAAGTGATGAAAATAATAACCTAAGGCTTACCTGTCTGTGTAACTCTGTGCCACGAGAGGGGAAAGTCCTGGGCCTAATTATTTAACTAAATAAAGGATCCTCATCAACATCCTGTGACCATGGTAAGTGTTGCCCTCTTTTTACACAGAGATATGCAGAGGTAAAGCATAGTTCCTTTAATACATCTTACAATTCCCAATTCACCATCTGAAGCCCTAACCATGAGGTGCCAAACCAAAAGGAGGCACAGCTATTAAATGTGTGTGATTTAAAGCTAGAAGGGAACGCTGTGGTAGGCCTCCTTCATACAACCGAGTAATTCTTTTCCCTTGCTAGATAAATGATGACAATAATACTGAGCTTAACAATTCCCAGTTACACTAGAGAGCATCTTTTTCTGAGAGTTAGCCAATAGCGATTTTCAGATCTTATCGACATAGCCTACAGTTCCAGCCATATCACACAGGAGTCCTGGCAGATGGTTCGCTGCTCCGTGTGGAGAGAAAAGGACTTCTTTCAGAGTCTATTGTCACCGTATCAGTATCACGCCTCAGGTTATCAGCCAGCATCCAAATGGCAGTGCTGAGGAAGATGCTTATCCTATGGTCTGATTATTCAGTAATTTCCTGTTATTATTCTCTTGTATTTGCTTCTGAATCCTGGCCGTGGCCAGTAAGAAGATTTGAGGGAGATAGGCTTGCTCTAGTTAGTACGGCAGCGCCGGCGTTCCTGGCTTGGTTGTGACCCGTGACGCACTGAACTTTAATAAAGTCTGAGCGGTAGCTGAAAATTTTCTGTGGTTGTATCAGCCAGAGTAAATTTAAATCTGAAATCAATTTGCAGACGTGGCTTTGACATGGTTCAAGACAGAAAAATGTAGAGCAGGAACTCAGGAGTAGGGAGGCAGCAATTGCCATGTAATTACGGGGTCTGTCACTTAACATTTGTATGTGATGGGTGTCCTAAAAGAGGAGAGGTTGTCATTTGCGTTACAGATATGCTAATTTGTCATGCTGACAGACAACAGAATCCCAACTCATAGAGCCATTGTAACTAATTAAACAGACAAACCAATCAACAGACATGGCAGATGAGGAATTTTAGTGTGAAGCTTTAATATATAGAGTGACCTTGTGATGGTGCTTAGTTTAATTTTGTTTAATACCAGAGTCTTAGCAGGAAATTAACTTAAAAAGCACATAAAGTGCAACAAGGCAGTAATGACAATTTTGCCAGGGTTCCACAGCAGCTTTCTTCCAGAGGGATCCCAAAGCATGTTGTCAGCTGTCTAGATTCACTTGATGAAAATGAGAATGTGTTAAAATGGAACCTGGATACCAGTGTGCTTGACCAGTGCTTGCTCTCTGCTGAGGTCAGTCCAGTTTCTGTTTTAGTTTAGGCATTGGAGATAAACTCTTTCTTTCTTTGTCCCTCTATCTGCTTCGTCTCTGTCTTGTTCATGAGAGGTGTATTGTACAGCGATTAAAGTAATATGAGGAAGACTTTTGTACAGCACCCAATTGTTATTTTTATTTTACTTCTTTGTTTCCAAGCAGCAGGTACAGGATGCAATAGGGTGAGGATTTACTTCTCTGCTTTGTTGCTTTAAATGTGGTGAAGTGGGCAATCCATTTCCTTTCTCTGTCATTCATAAAGCCATCTGGGTACATCAGCTGTGATGGATCATTTCAATATTATGCCTTCTACCCTGGAAATGGAACTTTCCCTCCCCTTTTAGATAAAAGCTGCTAATACTTGAGTCCCCATTCTAGTCAACCAAGCCATCAGACATAAGGCTCCCTGACAGAGTATTTGTGTCACAAACATGTGACACTGCTCCTTGCTTCACTAGGCCCAAGCAATAAATATTGTGGAGCCAGTGCAAGAAATGAGAAGGGGGATTTACAGTGCGTAGCATCATATGGCTTGTAGGCTAGGTTCATCCCTGGGTTAGTGCTGTTCAATTCCGAGGAATTATCCCAAGCAGTGAATCTGCTCCAATGGCAGACATGCGAGACTGGAATTCCAGCTCTGTTTTTTTAACTCGCTCTTGTCCAAAATACATAGGAGGCAGCTTAGCACGGGGTGCTGGGGATATATACTGAGCTTGGTTAATCCATTGCAGAGGCTGGGGAGAATTTTGAGACTGGGATTTGGCTTGAGCTCAGGCGCTATCAAGCTTCCAACTTCCAGAGGGATTCAGGATGAGAACATTGTCATAGATGGCACAAAAAGGATTTACAAAGGTAAAGGCTGAGGGAAATTGAGGGAAGGTCCCCAGCAAAGTTTAGTGAGCAGGCAGACTGATTTCTTTGTTGAGAAATTCAATGTAAGTTATTTTAAAATAAACTTATTCTTCTACTTGTAAACCTCTTTGAAATTTAACTGAACTTTTAAAACTCAGTTAGTCATTAGATAGCTCAATAAAACGCTCTTTGAGGTCTTGGAGCAGTCAGACAGGCAACACTTCTGTGACGCATAAGGACTATGAATAGAAAATTGTATCAGCAATGCTGTAAGTCATTACATTCCTCCGCAGAGAATCTCTTTGGGTTGAAGAAGTAATGAAACTGGAAGGGGTTAAATGTTCAAACTTTCTGATCAGCTCAGGCTTCAGAAAAAATAGTTTGCTGTACGATCCGCTCTCCTTTTTTAGTCAAGTTTTGGTTTCTTTATGGTCATTCTTACAATCTTGCTGTGCACATAAAAAGCAGTAAAGGCATTTAAGGTCTGTGAGTGTTTTTTATACAGGATGAAAGGTGTTCATGCATAGAGCAGCTGTTCAGTAAGCTCCCAGCAGAATCCCAGGCTACATGGAATTTACCCATTGGATTTCATTTTGAAGAACAGCCGTTTGTATGTAAATCATTGAAATTTATCAGATTGTCAGTTTTGCTTGTTTAGAAGAAAATTAAACCGTTCCATGTTTGCAATGCCTGGCAATTAGGACATACAATCTTATAGTGACAAACAAACACACCCTCCAGTAACATGAACCCATGTGCACTTGAAATGGGGGTTTCCTGGACTCAAAATTCAAAGGCAGCCCTGGCTGAGTGAGGTGTATGGAACGGGGAGTGAAAAGAAAATGACAGCTATCATATCTGTCTGAATACCTCTGTGGCCTCTGTTACCATAGCATCTGAGCTCTTCCGAACCACTAACCAATTTTGACTGCACAACCCTCCCGTCCAGGGTAGAAGCAGTTCCACTACTTAAAATTCATTCTTCCTATGGAGAGTTAAATGGAGAGGAGAGAAGAGGAGGGAGAGAAGTATGGAGAGGCCAAATTAATCAGCACCACTTACAAAAAGGTTGAAAATTAAAAGAGAGGGAGGGGAAAGAGGCAAGTGTTAACAGTAAAACGAAAAATGAAGAAGTGCCATGATAAAAATGATACAGTGTCCAGGCAGCCTGGTCCCCAACCTTGAAAACCCCATGAGTAAAACATTGCTCAGTGAAGATGAATTCTTTAAGTTAACCTTGTTCACAGCAACATCTTTGCAGGTCAGAAAATTATTACTTTCTTACTTGCCAGCTCTCAAACGGATTCCTGAATATCTCTGGATGGGTAGATTGGATTGGCTTAGGCTGAACTGAATTGGCAGACTGATTCTCTAAATCTAGGAATGTTGTGCAGTATCATTCCTTTTCAATAAGAATATAACGAGGAAAAAATCCTCCCCGAAACAAAGAAAGAGGCCTCAATATGTTGCCATCAGACTGTTTTTTAGCCATTGACCAGGCAGAAATAGCTGCACTGCAGCAGAAGTGCCTGGAAAAATTATGAGGACTTCAGCAAAACTGCAAAAGCTATAGGAGGAAGATGCTTGTGAATGCCTGCTCCAATCCCTTCTGGAAGGTTTCATGCACCTTCCTCCTTTGTAGCTCAACCTTGAATGTACTTTCAGCTCCACACTGCAACTACGTGGTATGGAAATACTCGTCTTCCCCTTGTCCACTTTTACTTGGTAGTTGAGGTCTTTTGGCTGTGGGGCTGGATGCTTAGGTTCTCAGTTAGGAAAGCTTTTGAGGGGCTTTTTGCACCCTCTAAACCATCAATTTGCTTCCAGAAGGCTAGTGGTTTAGCCCAGGGAAAACAGCAAAATCTCCTAACGCCTTGTCACTTCTCACATCCCCAGACAAAGAAGATATGGGGGATAATGGAATGCCATGTTTGTCTAATGGACTTGTTACTACTTACCGATGCAATTTCATCAGCAAAAGTAGGCAAAAATTGATAAAGAGATAGAGAACAGAGCACCACAGCTTGGTGTTTATTGATAACCTTTTCCCACTGGATCCTTTTGATCCTGAGGCAAACATGAGAGCCAGAATGTCCTTAGGCAATTGCTTCTAGGCAGATCCACAGCAGCATACCGAGGAATAAGGATTCCTAGCTACTCAATACTGAGTGTTCATTTAGGATAATAATGTCAGCTGGTCAGACCTTACTTGCCAGCTCTCAAACGGATTCCTGAATATCTCTGCATATGGATGGGTAGATTGGATTGGCTTAGGCTGAACTGAATTGGCAGACTGATTCTCTAAATCTAGGAATGTTGTGCAGTATCATTCCTTTTCAATAAGAATATAACGAGGAAAAAATCCTCCCCGAAACAAAGAAAGAGGCCTTAATATGTTGCCATCAGACTGTTTTTTAGCCATTGACCAGGCAGAAATAGCTGCACTGCAGCAGAAGTGCCTGGAAAAATTATGAGGACTTCAGCAAAACTGCAAAAGCTATAGGAGGAAGATGCTTGTGAATGCCTGCTCCAATCCCTTCTGGAAGGTTTCATGCACCTTCCTCCTTTGTAGCTCAACCTTGAATGTACTTTCAGCTCCACACTGCAACTACGTGGTATGGAAATACTCGTCTTCCCCTTGTCCACTTTTACTTGGTAGTTGAGGTCTTTTGGCTGTGGGGCTGGATGCTTAGGTTCTCAGTTAGGAAAGCTTTTGAGGGGCTTTTTGCACCCTCTAAACCATCAATTTGCTTCCAGAAGGCTAGTGGTTTAGCCCAGGGAAAACAGCAAAATCTCCTAACGCCTTGTCACTTCTCACATCCCCAGACAAAGAAGATATGGGGGATAATGGAATGCCATGTTTGTCTAATGGACTTGTTACTACTTACCAATGCAATTTCATCAGCAAAAGTAGGCAAAAATTGATAAAGAGATAGAGAACAGAGCACCACAGCTTGGTGTTTATTGATAACCTTTTCCCACTGGATCCTTTTGATCCTGAGACAAACATGAGAGCCAGAATGTCCTTAGGCAATTGCTTCTAGGCAGATCCACAGCAGCATACCGAGGAATAAGGATTCCTAGCTACTCAATACTGAGTGTTCATTTAGGATAATAATGTCAGCTGGTCAGACCTTGCAGGTCACAGATCCTTACATTTCATTGAACTGGCTTTAAAAGGGGACTAGTTGTTCAGGTTTCGGAAAACTACATGGATCCTTGCCACAGCAAAAAAAATAGAGGCAAAAAAACCTGGTGTGCCACCAGTGTCCAAGGTGCTAGGGCAAAAATTGATGAGAAAAGCCTGTGTAAAGGCAACAAGAAGCATGAGAAATTCTCCCCGACCCTTTCAGGATCAGTTTCTTTAGCTGAGGAACACAGTAATAGATTGCAGAACCATATCAGATCATTGGGAAAAAAGCTAGAGGAGCAGAAGCATATGGCAATGAAAAAGCCTGCTTTGAGAAATGGAAAATAGACCTTTTCTGTTTTTAATAATGTGTCAACCTTTGTATAAACTGGCCCAGAGCCCAAAGAAATGGACTGTTGCTTCCTTTTACAAGAAGACAAGGTCTGGCCTTCTGATAGCTCTATAAATAAATGCTCCATTATCTTTTACAAATATCTGATATCTGTTATCTGAACGTAGGTTTATTCATTCACAAATTTGGTCATCTTTTAAAGCAGAAGCTAGTCTCTTACTTTTATCTGGAAATTTCAAAGTGCTCCACACATACCAGTGATTTCAGCTTTATAAATGTTACCGAGAAGGAAGGTGAGGCATGGAAAAAATGAAATATATGTATCCAAATTCATGCTGTGAGTCAGAAACAGAGCCAGGAATAGACCTGCAATGAGCATACCAGAAACGATAAAAGGTCAGGACAAAACCCAGGACTCACTAGTTAGATGAAGCTGCTTCTTTACAAGGCAAGATGCTCACCAGAGTTAGGATTCACTGTGTGCATGAAGAAAAGCTGATAAAATGGGTGTTCTTCTATTGTTTACACTGTTCTTGTCTATACTTTTCTCTGATTTCCTATGTTTGTGTCTTTTTCCTCATCAGAAGTTGTGTAGGGCTCTGTAGTAAGTATTTTGCTGGAGGCTTTGAAACACTCTGTTAATTTTAAACTTCCAAGATCTGTCATTGAAGTGAAGGAAGGGGATGCCTCACCTGGTCGTTTCACTTTATTTTTCTCGTGGAGGTTTGTGTCATGGGTAAGCATATTACATAAGAGTCACTGCTTGATGCAATTCATGTTAGTTCATTAAGCACAAGATATGATTAACATGAACACTTATTTAATCAACCAAAGATGCTGTTACAGACACTTAAAAGCCCTGTGCACTTCTAGATGTTCTTTTCTCCGTATTGCTGCTCTGCCCGGATTGGTGGGAGAGCAGACAGTTCAGTCTCTACACACCAGCACACAGCAATGTGGAGCCATGGTAGCGGTTTCTGTACTGGATCAGAGGAATTGCTAAAGAATCTGCTTCTTCCCTGCAAAGAATTCCTTAGCTTTTGCACGTAAACCATGTACTTGGGCTGATATGCACCAGGAAGAAATTATTCCATTAAGGGAGGTAAAAAGAACTGTGTGATGCTTAAGAAAGATGTGGAAGGTCAGATTACCAAGGCCTCTGTTCTAGCCAGCAAACCTAGAAAGAAACAAAATGGTTTTTATTATCATCTTCTTTCTTGATTCCCTCTGCCTTCAAGCCAGTTTGACATAACAGTTACTGTTTCCATCGTTAGCTCCATAAAGATATGAACAGACATGGTCTTTTCTTGCATCTTACCTTGTACATACTTTGGTACTCTTTGTTATTTACATAAAGAATGACTGTCTTCTCACCATTTTGTTCTTCTTTTCCTGGGCTTGGACTAGCTGAGGCCAACTGCATCTGCCTCTGGATATAGTGGCTCAAGCGTGTGGCTTTGTGTCCTTGCTGTAATGAGAGTTAGTTGGCGTCTCTTTGCCCCGTCTGGTGTTATCAGAGCATAGAGCAGGCTAAACAAAGAGACACAGACGCTGCTTACAATTCACTTTGGCTACTCACTGCAGTCTGGTGATTCTCCATTACATCTCTGCTCATTATGAATACAGATAACAGGCTATCATGAGCTGAGTAGCCTTATCCTGAAGAGATAAAACTAATCTGTGTGCTTAGATCAGCAGCCTTGTTCTTGCCTAATCTCACCTTGGAAAGCACAGTAGTTGCAGAAACACAGAAAAGAAGTAAAGAGTAAGGGGATGAGAAACCCAGTGAATGTATCCCTCTAATTCTGCCCTCTGAGCCTGTGGGCTCGCACTGGTTCCCAGCCACATCTTTTCTGAGTATAGAAGGTTTACACTGCACATCATCAGAAAACGGTCTTTTAGAAGAATTCTTTTGTTCAAATAGGAATAAAGCTTTCGCATGGCCTCAGGAACAATCACGCTGGGTAAAAGAACCCCTTGTACTCAAAGCTTAACTGGTACAATGGGCACCATGTGAAAATACTTTCCTTTCATACTAGATTTCCTCTCTTTTCCCTGTTTTGGCCTTGTTTGTTTGTTTGTTTTCTCAGAACAAAAGCAACATCCATATGCTCAGCTGGCCTTGGTGTTCCTTTGACTGTCTTCTGACCCTCCTCTAATGCAAGCAATGGAAATGATAAAAACAAAGTTGTTGAAGTTGGAGTTCAAGCTCTAAACCAACTAGGTTCAAGCGGGTGCTAGTCCTGCTAGTCAAGCGGTCCTGCTAGTATTATTAGTAGCTTGCAAGGGAACGCCTTACCCAAAGGTCTGCAGCAAACAACTCCTCATGCGTATTTCCTAGATGAGTTTCCATTCTTACCGTGGGCTAGCCCAGACCTTTTAACGTCAAAAACTATCTCCTTGCCTTTGGTGAAAATTTATACCCAAGCTTTCGAGACACAGTTTTCTCCTTTCAACTCATGCCATTTCAGCCTCTGAATGTGAGCTGAGACGGCAGGGTTATAAATGAAAAAACAAAAAGGCATCCAGTTTGTAAAATCTATGACTTAATATTGATCTCGGACATCCCATGAATTGAAACAAGCCTCTATGCAGAAATCCTCCAAAGATGCCATCTTCACCTCTCCTCTTGACACAACATTTTATTGATCTCTATGTTTGTGCCACATGAATGATAGATTATCGCATATCAAACCTTTCAGTATTCATTTAAAGCCTTTGAATAAAACATTTCTCACAGATTAACTGAGCAGTTTTAAGTGAACAACCGTTTTCATCTGTTTTAAATTTTTATAGGTACTTTTCTGGAGAACAAGTACATTGTTAATAATTGAAGGGAATAAGACCTTGCAAATCTCTTTGTATTTTAATAAAGTCCTGTTGCACCCCTTTCATTTATTTTTAAAATCTCAGCATTTATAAAAATTCTTTAAATTTACTTCCCTCTCTCTGAAATGAATAATCCTACATGAAAAGAAGCGATTATTTATGTACCAGGGAACTGGAATTTCCTTGTGTCCAGATAGCTATAAATTTGGCTTGTGATGTATTGAATGAATGAGAGGAAGGAGAAACACTTTCCAGTGGAAGCAGAGATGCACTGGAAGAGCAAGTTTAGAAAGAGAGGAAGGTGTAGAAAGAAGCAGGAGGCTGAAAGAGAAAGAAAATGGAAGCAGTTTGGTCATAGCGACAGCAAGACAAAGTTTGGGTAGGTAAATACATAGAAATATATGTACATAGATGAATGCAAACGTCTCTGTAATGTGTTTTTTTTTTTCTCATTCTGTCCTTTCATCCCTCCATCTATGACGCTATTCCAAACCAATGCAAATGTTTCTCCAGTCTACCTTTTTTTTTGGGGTTTTTTTCTCATTCTGTCCTTTCATCCCTCCATCTATGACGCTATTCCAAACCAATGCAAATGTTTCTCCAGTCTACCTTTTTTTTGTTTTCTGTGTCTCACAGTCAATTCTTTTCTGTGCCTCAGACTTTGCCTGTGCCGAGAGCTTCTCAAAGCTTGGCTTTACACGGTCCCATTTCTCTTTTTCAAATACAATTACTTCTTTACACACAGCCCCAGGATTACATTTCAAAGGAGAAGAAAAAACCCAATATGTACATGATTTCTTTTATCATTATCAAGACAATGTCAGCCCGTAGAATGCTGGTCTCAAAAATATTTCATTGCAGCAAGTTTCATTAAATTCAGTGGTCAGATAGAGCATGTTTGGTACAGGGATCTGATAAAGGGAGTCCTGAAGGCTCCCAGAAGTGCTGTACATTAGTCATACATGGTCAGAACAGGGAGTGAGTGAAGAAGCTTTGGCAGCAGTAGCAAAAATAACAAAATAAATGCATTAGGTTTGTTCACACAGAGAGAGGGATTAGTTCTCTAACTCCGCGTTAATACAGATTTTTGTAACCAGTAGATTTTTGCTGATTCCAACCACTCTTGAACTATTCCGTTTCCAATTCTACAACTGATAATTGTCCTTTGGTTTGAAGGGGCTGTCTTGAGAGGGGAATAATCAGACACTCATGCCATAAACTGAGATCTCCGCCGCCTCCAAGAATCTCTTTGAAACGTTGCTTGTAAATTGCTTGTTGATACTTGACAGTGAGTCACCTCTGTGTAAGTCTTCACCAGGTATTAAAACCATTGAAAAGATTCTGGAATGCTGAAATAAGTTGATGTGTTAGTGGAAGAAACAGAAACTGGACTGGGCAGCACAGCTTGCGTTTAGATAGACAGCTTTCTGTGAGTGATTTCAAGCAACAAGTTGTGAAAACCTGTTGTTGGAAGGAGCTTAAAACAGCTCTGCATTAAATCTTCCTGTAGAGGAGAAAATCTTTTCTTTGCACATTTTTAATCACACTTCTGCTTAGCTGTTTTCTGATGAGCTCATGATGGGGGATAGAAAAAGGCAAAATCGGTGCATGAGACAGATTTTTAATGGAGCTGCTGTTGTTGGGCTAAGCAGGGTGAGTTTGATCAGTATTTAGATGCAAAAAAATGCTACTGTAGTGCTAGAAAGGGTATTGTTCACCAAGAACGTCAGTGTATTAAGTACCTCTAATCTGGTCCTTGGCAAAGGAGTATGATCACAGAGGGTGGTATCAGTCACTGGATATAAAACTGAATGTCTGAGTACTAGTGATCTGGGACGCCTTCCCATTTGCAGACTAATATTCTTTCTATCTCTATTCCCCTTGGATTTGCACAAGTTACGGTTCCTTTCACTTCCTATCTCAGACTGTGTAGCATCATCCCTAAATAGCTGTCATATTCCACCCAAGGTGGAAAAAGTGACTGCAGTTTTCGTATAGGGGAGGGATGGGCTAAGCCCTGGGCCATACCTTAGCAATTTATGCTACTTCTGTGGCACAAAGCAGTTGGGAAACTGGATTATCCATTTGCAGACCGGTTCCTAGAAGCACATGCAGCTGACATAGCCATCTGTATCACCCCATCCTTGGCCCTGCAGGGGCACATCCTTGAGATTCCTCCTCAGGGTATTACTGGAGCATCTCTGGGTCATTCTCATTTATGCCATGGGCTGGTACCCGGTGGCACAAGTCACAGTGCAAAGGTTGGACTTGCACATCAGCTGGTGTTTTATCTTGGCCCTGTACATTAAATGCACGGGACCAATTTCGTCGGGGGTGTAAGTTTCCCTGAACAGCCAGGGAAGAATAATACAAGAGCGATTAATTGGCAGGTTAGTTCACACATGCTTAGTGTTTGTCCAGTTCTGTTCTAGGGTAGATCAGTTCCAAAACACAGTCAGACAGCACTGAATGTCTGGGAAAATGCCACCTATTTTGCATTTATTATTCCTGCTGTATCTCCAGTTGTGGTCTTTGGCTCATGCATCTATGGACAAGGAAGAAGGAAGTTCTCTCTGAGGGCCAATAAAGAGCTGGCTTGTCCTCTCCTTGAAGGTGACATAGGGGCCAGTTTGCATCTTTCCATTATGCATTTGTTTAGAGCAAATGCCTTTCTACTAGGTCAGCAGTTCCTCCCTACGTACCTACTTGTCTCTAAAAGATATGGACCGCCACTTCCCTGCTGTCCAGGCCCAGTTGACTGTGACTGATGGTTTTGCTTAGACCTTGGGAACTTCAGGCCAGTGGTACGTCTCAGCAGAAATAAGGATTTAGCCTTGTTAGAAAACAAATGACTTGTCTGGAAGTTCACTCTCCCCCTGGAGTATAACACAATCAGTGCCCACATGACTGCTGCACGCACTCCCTGTGACCACGGGCTGGAGGGCAATGCGAGCCAGGGCTCAGCTGCAAACCCTTTGTACTTCTGTGACATGGGCTTATTTGGGCTTGAACTGCAAGTGAGGTCAGTGCTCTTGTCACTTGGAGCTCTGGCCTTCTGATGATCCTATTTTTGCAACTGGCTTGTCCCAAATTGACCTCCTTTAGCTGCTGCTTAGCAAACACAGAGTCACACACGCACCATGACACCTGGGCATGCAATCACACAGTCCCAAATTCACATCAGCCAATTCACTCTCTCTCTTGTCCCATCTTTTTGCACCTAAATGCATTTTTGCAGTCTCACAAACAGAATCAGGTATGTTGAATCACTCCAACGCACAGGCTGTTGTGGGCACACACTTTCTTGCTTGTAGATGCAGCCAGGCACACAATCAAAGTTCACAAGCAGTAGTATTCAAAATACAGATATTCACCCTTTCCTTTCTTGTGCGTGTTTACACACAGTCGTAGCACAAACACAGGCACTTTCGTGTGTGCTCTGGGTCTCATGTTTCCACAAAGTCCCACAAGCCATCAGGCATCATCTGTCTTGCACAACAAACACAATTCCTTGAAATCATTAGATTTGTGTGAACACCAATGCATAGTACACACACTGTATGACAGGTGAAGGTGTCCAGGCCACCCTCCTCTGCATCACACATCCACTGACAGTGCAGAGATCACAAGAAACATGGTGTTATTTTCATTTTACTTAAGGTGGACAAAATTAATGAACTGAACTTCACTCTAGGATCAGGAAAGCAGCTGTGGGAATGTTTTGAAGTCATGTTACGTTGAAGGTCTGTTACTTTTTAATATCCCCATATCCCCAGGTGTATTTTCAAATATGATCTATGGGTGACTACTGAGCCAGCTGTAACCCTGACAACAATGACACAGATGGTAATCAGCAAAATGGACTAATTGAATAATGTTGAGTTAGAACCAATGGTTTGCAGATCTCTGCTAAACCCAGCAGTAACTCAGTATAATTTAAAGCTGTTGAGTGAATTTCACATTTTCTGTTGTGACCCCATGCCTGGAGATGGTGGAAGGGACTTGCATGTGGACAGTACAGACAATGTGAGAGAAGGTGCGACAGTGTGTGTGTGGGGAGATCTTTCTGGAGTTAAAAGAACTGTATTTATTTATCCCCATAAAACTCTTTGAGGCCCTTGAGTAACCTAGAGACGTGACTATTCATTACCAGGCAACACTCACAGTCAGGGACAGATTTGCTGTATAGAGTACCATGGTTGTGTATTTTTAGGGCTTTCCGTGACTTTATGAAACTTCCCTGTGCCCTGAGACGGGGGGGGGACATACAGCAAGTTGGTGCGTGCTTTTTGCTCTGCTGGAATACTAACCAATGTTGTTAATGTGAAACCTCATTTCATGTGTAACGTGCTGCAGGGATGGGATGTTGCAGGAGCACTCTGAGCATCACTCAGAACAGGGAAGGTGGAATGGGGTCCCCCCAAAGCAGAGCACACTTTTACTAAGGGCTACTGTACCTCTGATAAGACACAAGCAGGAGAAGATGTATTAAATGAGTCAGCCCACACAGAGAAATATGACAAATATCTGGAGGCAAATAGGAGCCAGAGTGTCAAAATGGTTGCTAAAAAAAGGGATGAGGAGCTAGTTCAGGCTCTCCCACCTACTGAGGCTGTGGTAAACACGTGGGGCTGAAAGGCTGAGCCCAGCATAGAGAGCAGAGATCTTTCCAGGTGTCAACTCAGGGGTCTGGGATAGTGGTGAGTGTGGGAAGCTGCGATTCAGCCACCTCCCCGGGCCAGTATTTCTACAAGCTTTGAATCAGCCTCACTGCAGCAATAGAGAGGGATGATTGGAAGCAGAAAACAAAGCATCTGTAAATGAGAAGAGGCATTGACTTTCTGTCATTAACCTTTGAGACCCTCTTTGCCAGCCTTAGCAAGGAGAAGAATGATGAGCAATAGCCAGTGTTGTTGCTGGGCAGAGACCACTCCAGCCAACTGATTTATGGGGCAACTAAATAATTCAGCCTGTCCCTGCAACGCTGTATTAATTCTTGTCCTGTCACCAGGGCTGCAGTGTCTGGGGCATACAGTCTAAGGGTGGTTACTTGACAGACTCCTCTTCCTCGCTGTACCCAGGACACTAGAACCAAGCCAGACAGAAAGGTATGAAAGATGGGGGCAACTGGAGTAGCAGCAGAAAGATGCTGCTGGTGGGGAGTGTTGGGAATAGCTCTTGGATGAACAGGGAGCCCAGAGCAGTGCAAGATAATTGCCAAGAACAAGACCGGGTCAGTCCAAGCCTGGAGCATCCATCAATTTAGCCATGGTAATTCCAGCAGACATGCACAACTTTATCTCTGCTTCAGAGCAGAGACCAAGGGAACCTCTTAGCTGCAAAGGTCTGAAGAGCTTTCTCCTGTACACAGTCATTTCAGCTATGGTGATTGTTTGTGTGCTGTTAACACCATTAAGTGTAACAGCTCCACGAACGCTACAGCTGTAATGATGTGTTACCCCTTAATAATGAGTCCCTTCGTGAGAATTGCAGTCCCCAGTGTGAAAAATGTTTTGAGACTCCATTCAAAGGTCCATCAGTGGAAGGGGGTTGGAGTGAAAAGTCGGGAGAGGGATGAAGACACCCAGGTGTAGAGGGTGGATGGGGGGAGGGAGTGAAGTTGATGATGTGCTTTTGCCAATGTAGTCTGGGTGGCATCTGACATTTCAGAAAGCTGTAAAAAGTCAGAAAGTAAACAAGCTTCATTAATTCCAACAAAGGGCAATGTACAGAGCTGCCAGTTTCTGCTCTTTTCTTTAGCTTTCCCCCTTATTGTCTAAGGGCTTCATTGTCGTAAATACCATCACAAATTGCATAACAAATAGAGCTTTAAAATATTTAAAGAATAGTCAAATGGTAGGTAACTCATATTCTGTGAAGCGAGTCTTTCTTCTTTCCTGCCTTATTTCCATTGCCACGTATCTCTCCTTTTCTCTTTCTCCTACTTCATCTCTCTGTTCCCTTGATGTCTTCCTTGCTCTCTGTTTCTGCCCCCCTCTCTGTTTCTCTCCTCCTCTCTGCCAGACAGCAGGCGTGTGTTCCCAGTGCCTCCAGTGTTTAGCACAGTTATTCTCCTAGCTGTTGGGAAGGAAGAGATTTGGGGTGGAAAATTTAATGAGGTGATCCATAAGCCAGCTGTTTCCCATTTGTGTTTGTTTCTTGCTGGAACAAGATAATTTGTACATCCATTTGGCAAACTGAGGGACAAAGCGTCAGGGTCTGTGACGCATGAGGACTTTCACGGGCTTTTGCTCATGTATGATTTGGGAGATGGCAGAGCTGTAGCCCAGGGTCACTGCGAAACTGCAGCTAAGCCCCACCCGGGGCTATGCCCAGCATAAAGCTGCCGGGGAGAGATCTGCAAGCAGCGCGCCTTTCAGAGAGGGGAAAGCAGCTTGAGAAAGCAGCTGACATGGAAGAGCTCACGCAGCAGTGACAGACATCATTTGCAGAGGTGCCAAATCATTTCTGCAGGCTATTTCAGTTCAGGCACAGGATAGCGAAACCACGCTCACTCATAATAACCTGCGGTGCCGAGGAGTGCCTGGATATGGATGATAATTCATCCAGGGGTGCTCTCCCTCCCTTTTCTTAGGGCTCGTCTGTTGGCCCGCATATAATATTAGAGGATGCTGTATGCTTAGATACGAAGCATCATATTCAGGCATGGATTTATTTTCAAAAGCAAAGATGTGTAGTCTGTTCCTGTTTGTGGAAAGGTCCCTTTTTGAAGGACCTTAACCAAGATAAGAGGTGGGCTCATGTATGGGTACTAGAGACAGCTCTCCCGCTTGAGAGAGCTTGGTTTCTTTCGTGCTGCTAAGTTCTGTGAAATTCAAACTGGGCAAAAGTGAATATTGCTCAGCCAAGGATTGCTGTATTATTTAACAAGCCTCCCCAGAGTAATAATCAAAGCGAAGAGCAACTTGGGAGTATATATGTTTTAATATCATGTGCCGGGATTATGTCACACTGTGTCTTAAGGCTAAGATGTGATGTTGGAGATTCGGTTACTCCGTATCCTCTGGGACAGGCGTTCATGCTCAGGATGATCAGAAGAGGCGATGCTTCAGTCTTATCTTGTGACTATTGGCCTCCTGCATAAAGCAAAGTAGGTGCAAAAGTACAGTCGTTCTCATTTTAAACTAATCCAGCACAGATAAGTGAGATGGGAGGGGCTGCACAGAAGGCCTGAGCCCTTCCCGAGAGTTCAGGAATGGTCTTCCCTGTGGCCTGCTTGTCTGGGCTGTTTCTGCTCTTTTTGTGTCAGCCTATGACACTGGGACTTCTTCGGTCTGAGGATCAGTCAGAAAGCAATCTATCTTCTGTGGCTCACCTCCCACTGCTTCAGAGGTTTCCTGCTAGATGAACCTGGAATTATTCTCTGCTACTAGGGCTTGTGGTTAATAGTGCCGCTAACTCCAGCGCCACTGGGATCTTTCCTTCAGCTGGAGAATCACCATGGAGACCCCTGATGTGTCTGTGCACCCAGCACACCTCTTGGCCCTGGCATTAATCCTTCTGCAATGTACCACAAAGTCAGCTCTAGCTTGGAGGAGTGATCAAATAAATATGAAAACTGCTCCCAGAGGAGGTAAATATTCACTAGACAAGCAGAAAGAAAAGCAATAATATACCATGTAAGCTACTGCCTTTTATTAGCTCAGCTCCCTTTTCTCCCCTTGTAAAGTATTGTTGCATTGTTATATTAATCTTTACTCTGAAGCAAATTAAAGCAGGGACAGTTGTCAGAGTATTATTAAGAACATCTGTTTAATTAGGGCTGCCTTTGCATCCATTTGAGAGAGAAATGTAACACCCCTGTTCATCCACTCCTGCTGTCTCACTCCCCCTTCCTACCCTTCCCCAGCTACGTTACGTGCCGGAGGAAGAACGTGCAGTGAATGCGGGAGCACCTGGGGCCTTTATTACCTTCCAATTCCTCTGCTCATAAGAGGTGTCAGTTCTTCCTATTAATGCTGGGGAAGGAGGCAGGGCAGGCAGGGAGGTATAGCTGTCATGGGGATTTTCAGTGATCTCTGTCTTGAGAGCCTCTACCCCTACTTTCTTCCCCTCAGAAAATAATTTGGAATTCTGTAAAGAGATCATGAATAACTATTAATTATCATTAGCAATTTGCCATTCCAGGCCAGCCTTTCATCTGGGAATCTCACAGTAGTTTTACAAATGCTAATTAATTGAGACTACTTCATGAAGTAGTCTGTTAAACTCATTTTACAGGGCTAAATCAAGGCTAAGAGATACGAAGCGACTTGCTTGAGTCAGAGGTGGTGCTGCCACTTGAACCCAGGCTTCTCAGCTACAAATCACGTGTTGCAACCGCCCCACAAGTGAGGTTCTCAGGCTCCCCGCAATGCCCCAGTTGGGCAATGCCCCCCCACACCCCCGACACTCACACAAGGCAACAGCAGGAGGTGATAAAAACAGTCACCAAAGCTTTGGCCTTGTCCATTTCTTTGTTTTCATGAGATGGTTCACAAAATGCAGTTCACTAATAACCATAAAATACAGTGATCTAACTGCAGTCAGATTGCCAGAATTTGAAGGGAGGTACATAATTGCTCCGAACACGTTTTGTTCCTCCTTAAACACTTGCTACTGGTCTTTGTCGGAGCCGTGATCCAGCAAGGCTTTTGCTCTGACCCATTCAAACAAGTTCTTACAGTCTTATACCCGTGTGTCTCGCTTTCTCCATGTATCTCTGCATTTCTCTGTCTTTCCAGATTGCAGTATCTGATTGTCTAGGCACCATTTTTTCTGTATTTATGTAGCCATTTACCCAGGCAGCCAGCAGTGAATTAATCATTATGTCTACAGTCTCAGCTGGGAGAGGTATTGACTCATAGATTCAAGTCCAGGAGGCCAAGAGCATGTTTGTTACCGGATAAGACTAAACTTCATTTGGGGCCACCCGAGATGTCACGGGTGGTTTAATGAACTAACTTTGTGAAGTATGAACGTTGGAGCTGAGCTCTGTGCCAGTGCACAGGAAACACAGCGTGTGTGTCCGATGGGTCCTATCCTGTGTGCAGCCATTGGGGATGCTGCACATCACAGCAGCGCAGGGGCAGCACTCGCAGCAAAGAACAGTCACAAATTCAAAAGGGTTGAGAGAAACACAACTAACTTCTCCCCTGCAACCCTTTTTCTTCTCCGGGCCCTATCTGTCCCATCATACATTTTGGAAAATTAGAAATTTCAGTTGAGTCAAACTTTTGTCTCTGTTTAGCACAGACCATTTTCCCCTAAGAGTATATTCCCTGAAAGCTCTGCCTGTTCAATCATACAAATTATCCCCAGACTCAGGTTATCTGGTGAATTAATCAGGTTTAGAGCTATGTCAGGTCACTCAGAAGTTCAAAGCAGTCCATATCTTCGTGTGAATTCCAATTACAGCAAGCAGTCTGAGATGCTGTAGCAAGAGCTATTTTATATGCTAGAAATAGTAAAAAAAACATAAATCCTAGCCCCATTTACAAGTGCTTGGAAATATCTGGGGTTCTGGAATATTGTAAAATATCTGGACTCTGAATATTTGAGGCTTTCCCATCATTATAAGTATTAACCATATAATTAGGTATTATCTGAGAATTATCCATAAATACTCACCACAACATGATATTTGCTAAGTAATAATTAGGCTATGAAAGGAACTCAAATAATACCTTTGTCTAGAAAATTAAAGGCCCTGCACTGCATTTATACAGCACCATGCTGAGGGGGTAATAGGGTTTAAAATCGCAGTAAATTACAGTTAGAAATCTCAGCTCTCTTAAGTATAAAGAAGCTACAGGGCAAAAGAGAATTACGCCTCCAAAGTCAGAAAGCTGTGTAGATTATGGTTCTTTTCAGCAGGTTGGCTCCCTGGGCACCACGGGGGACTGACAGCTACAACTCCCTCATCGGTGGGTTGACCATGTCCCCAGAAAAAGACAGGACAAGGCACTAGGTCCGTTCACAGAAACAGTGCCTGTGGACTACGCCTTCTTCAGCATTTTCATTTTAATTGAAGCCCCCATTTTCCAAACTGAGGTTCTTTTCACAAGTACAAGATTTTTCTTCTTTAAACTTTCACTGTCTTAGACTGGGTGAAATGAGGTTTCAAGGGGATGGAGTTACATTTTGGTTTGCAGTGTTTCAAAACTCTCCTGATGAGCACAGCACAATCTTATGTATCTATTTATCATCATTAGAGACTGAGTTGTACCTAAGGAAGACAAACACGCACATTTCATTGAATTTCATATTTCCATTAGATTCATTTCAGAATTACAGGGCACAAGCACATTAAGGACAGGCCTTTGCTGCACAGGACCAAGTGCTGAGTGCCTCAAAGCAAGCTACAAAATTAAAGGAGAATTTAAATGTTAGATATTTGTATTTCAATTTTGACCTTCCTCCCCCTTTGAAGACAGTGTAAAACAGGGATAGTAGCCTTTCACACGAACTCTCATCTCAGTTTTATAAATATAAATCCACTCCTGCTTGTGTAAATGTGTATAGATAAGCACTTCAGAAGAGATGGGGAGGAAGCAAACAGTTCTGCATGCACAGCAGGGCTTGCAAAGCAAGCTGCGGGATAAGGCTTAGGGCCACAAAAAGAGCTTTGAAAGTAAAACAACCCCCCGAGTAGCTGCTCAGTTGTGAGTCTCCATGTCTACTCACGAGGATAGAATCAGCTTTGGATGGCGACGGGGTCACTGATCACAATGCATCTGCAGAGAGAGCTGGGCTAAACACAGCTGGGGAAGCTTGGTTCTGAAATTGTCTATCTTTTGTATGCAGGAACCTGGAACTTGACCATTAAAGGTGGTATTTAAGGTTGGTTTTTCCCCCTCTGATAGGCTCTTACAATTTTAGCACTGGTGATCTCTATGTAGTAGAAAAAAGCCCACTTCTGGTATCCTGTCTGAAACCCAGGATTTACTAAAAGCTCATTGTGTCCTAGTGGTTGGCAGCTTATGGCTTTTTCAAGAATAAAAGCAGCATTTGGCTTCTGGAAATGGAAAATAACAAGAGCGTACTGCTTGTGTGAGGCTTCCTTATTCCTCTTCCTGTGTGCTTTGCTTGTGGGATTACAGCACATTTACGTTTCCTCTCCTGTGCAGCCAAACCTCTAAATGGATACTTAGGTACCTGGTGCATTTTGATCGATAATACTTGCTGTCTCTTAGTTACTTGTAGAGAGGGACTATAAATGAGAACCAGCAATACAACGGGGTGCTGTAAGCACTGGCACAAGTCACCGTCCGCAGCAGCTGACACGTGAGTCCATTTGCCTTGAACATGTTTTGCCTGGGTATAGCAGTGCGTTCCTCATTGCTGTATTCTGAGTAGTGATTTTCTATGGATGAGACCCAGCTCTCATCTTGCTTCTTGTCTGATGGCTCCTTGAGCTCTCTCCTTACCCAAGAGAAAAAGGACAATTTCCAGCAAAGAGATGTCTGCACTGAATGGAAATTTCGTCTTTGTGTGTAGTCTTTAAACACTTTCATAAATAGATCAGAGCTGACGAAAGGTGCTAATGTGGCAGTCGTAGCAGTTGGAATCCTCTGCAGGAGGGGAACAAAATGAGCACGCTCTCACTCCACACCTTGTACCATCACGGGTGCCTCAAACCTCCCGCTCTGGCCTCTGCAGCTGAGGAATGGCTCTCGTTTCTGGTCAGCAGAAATCAGTGGAGTGGAACTAGTGCCACCTGAAGTGGGGATTATAGAGACCTGTCTGTTCATACTGGGATTGGGCCTCGCCACACTCAGTTCATGCTGCTACCCAACTGCCACCAGTCAGTGCCAATCTGGGTTTATACAGGATCGGGACCTGGGTATCTCTACCGTGGACCTGGTGACAGTTGGGCGTCTGGCATCTGAATTTAATTCTAATCTCTTTTACATTCACCCTCTGGCAAAGACCGTCGGCTTCAGGAGATCCAAGTCCTGCCCTGGTCATTTAGTAAGAGAAAGAGGCTGTGAATATTTTATACCTTTAGAAAATAACAAAGGTAAGGAAAGAAGACAATTTGTCTAAAAGATAAAAAACATGTGAGGGCATCAATGGTCCTTGAATCTGTGCAGAAAGTGCAGTATAAACATTAGCTGCAGTGCAGGAGGCTGAATCAATTGAAATCTCAAACAGATTTAATAATGTTTTTATTAAAGTTCCCCTTTCAGCCTTTTTATTATAGGTTTTAAATTCTAATGTGCAGAGGGGACAAAGTAGGTGACTTAAACCTGCCACTGCCTGGTGAACTCTGGCTTTTTATATAGGGAGTCTTCTGCCCAGAAGGCCTTGAAAGGAAAATGTGTTTCTGTGCTCTGATCCGTGAAGGATCTGTGCTATGTTTGTTCACTTCACAGGAGTAAACACCTATGCGCTGAGGACAGAATATTTAAGGACAATGCCACGCTGGTAACATTAAAACTGGCTTAAAACTCTTTTAAATATGGCTGAGGATGTTTAGAAAAGCCAGTCCGCATTCAGTGTACACACCTATACCAGCTTGGTTCAGGTCTGCATCCTGCCTAAGTTTTGGATAGGGTTAAAACACACGTATTGTAGGACCCTGCAGTCGTTAGTTGTTCCTCAAATGTTTGATGCCCAGGGCCTCATGCCTGTAAGCCCATGGGCACGTTTATTTTGCAGAGCTCTGTAGGCTTGAACGCTGCAGCCCTGCCCCAGCTATTTGTAACCGGTATCTCTAGCAAAGATTACCGTCTGCCTGGCAGTGGGAGGACTGTTTCACACGAGTGCTCTGTAAGTTGCTTCCATCAGACTCAGCCAGGTTAGTGCAAACATATCATTTATGCCATTTGAGCTAAGCTGACCGATTACGAGTGAAGTGGATCAAGGAATGCTCTCAAGAAGCAATCTGCTGAGCTGCAGAGACAGTAACTTCTGACGGAAGGGCAATAACAGTGTGGTGAGGTAGGGGGACAACGTCTTTAACTTCTCCAGCTGATACGTAGAAGGACCATCTTTTGGAAAAGGCGTTCTGGAAGGGACACCAGCCTGCTACCTGGGGTTCCTCTGCAGATGCAGGGCCCTCCCAGTATAGTATCGGAATAAATCTCATGGCAAGACCTGCAAAAGTTGAATTCAGGTAGATAGGTGAGGGTTCTTCACTTGTCATTGCAGAAATTTCCATTTTCCAGCCATCTGGCCTTTTGGGAAGAAATCCCAGGGCTTTACAGTGGCACATCTCTAGTTCAACATCCTCAATAACCAGCATTCTTTCCTCTGCGGCCTCTCACAATCCCAGCACTGGGACGTGGGATGCTGCACTCTGCCTGGTGAGCCTTGGGTCTCAGGCTGTAGAACCAAGCAGCTCTGAATCTTTTATTGCGAGCCCGAGATCCCGCGTGGCAATCGTGAGCAGTCGGCACCATCTGCCACCGAGCAAAGCCTCGTAGGCTTTTATGTAGCTGGAGGAGGTTTCTCTCCACTGCCACCTGTATGCCATTTAAATTATGTATGTGTCGCCTCCCTGATATCTCTGTTTCCAAATGAAAGGCAGAGATGAGACAGCAAGATATTGCCAGTCTGCCTACCTTTCAAGCACTCTAAATCTGCTGTGTAACATGTGGAGTGGTTTGGGCTTGGTTCTTTTGCTTCTACTGGGGGGGCAAAAGTAGAAGTATCCTCCTCTTCCTCACTGGGTCAGCCTGCCATTTTACCACACATGCCATTAAATAAAGAATGACATTCACTCTGAGGGGCAACAGCCTGGGTCAAGTCCCATTACCACTTTCCATTTCTTGAAATCTTCTTCCCCACCTTATCTCAATTTTCTTTTTTTCAACTTTAAAAAATCAGGACAAGGTACTGAACTTTGGAGTCAGAGTCCCTGGTGGGTTATTAACACCAATAATGAAGAGCACAACTTTATGAGAATGAGGAGTTTGTTAAACTCATTAATTTTATTCATAATAGGAAATTAATGTGCAGAAAGGCAATGCCAGCCTGGCAGTAATTGCTTTTTGGTTTTAAAACACTAAGTGGAAAAGCTAAAAGTCATTTGCAGCTGCTGCTTCCTTTTTCTCCTTCTTCACTCCCCCTTCCTTCTCTTACTCTTCTCCTCTCATATTTTTGTTTCGCAAGGCTTGATTTTTCTTCTGCCTCTTCTTCATTACGAGTCATTATATATCATCATTACAAGACTTTGGTCATATTTCATTGCTTTCCCATTATGTTTTCATAATTCTTTCTCCCAATATTACTGTACAGAGCAGAACTGGGCAGAGAATTGAAGCAGCTGAGGTCTGTTTCGACGCCTTAGCTCTTGTTGGAGTTAATGAGCAGCCGTAGCTCTGGCCACTGTTGGCCTTTGAGCAAGCAGATACAATTTGTTTTCCCTCTTTCCTCTCACTGAATACACTACCTCCTTCAGGCAACGGGATGTCCCATGATTCACAGTTAATGCCTTGTGAAAATGTAAATACTATTTCATGCTCTCTTTACAGTTGAGATAGCTCTTTTTCCTGTAGACTTCAGAATGTGGGAGGAGTGAAGGTTATTAAATAAAACAATTGAAAGGGAGGACTGACCGACCTAAATCTTGCTTAACATCGTCTGGCATTGTGGTCTTTTGTGCTCTTGGAAAGGAGCATCATTCGATATTTACACTGCAAGGAGAAAATCTGCCATGTCATGCTTGCTGCTGCTGTGATGCTGTAGCCCTGGACTAAACCCCAGGCTTTCTCTTAGGTTTGATAAGACTGTCATAAGCGCAGCGTAGTTCTGGGCTGAGCCCAGAAGTTCATGGGCTTTATGGTCTGACTCATCGAAGTTTTATGTAGAAGAAAATGTGTAGTTTGGTTGTCAACATTGCGTGTGTACCCAAATGCGTGCAGACAGCTTCAGCTCTGCTTGAAGACAGAATGGGGCTGGTGTGAAAAGGTCGGAGACAGGCGTCACACTTCAATTTGAAGAGAGGAAGGAAGAAGTAAAAAGTTCAATCTATTTAATTCCATTTTTATTGTTGCCATAAATTTTAGCAGTTGCCTAAATGCAAGCAGATTCTGAAAAACTATATGCAAAGTTTTCCAGGAGAACTGGGAACTTTAGGGACAGCTTTGTAAGCTTTGTAGTGCTTTCCTTCCAAGGCGCTAAGGTGATTCAGAGAAGGCCTTGAGAACTGCTTGCAGTCAGACTCGGTCTCTGCTAAGGAGTCTCAATTTGGGCTCCTTTTTAATTGTCTAGACCAGAAAATTAAGTCTGGAAAAGTCCTGTGACCCAGTTCCAGACGCAGACCTTGTCACTCATCTCAACTGCACCAAAATACAAGAAAAATTAGTTATCATCCTTTTCTTGCTCTTTCCCACTCCTTCTTTGTTATATCTTCAGTATGTGTATGGCTTAATTTTAGTTTTGATAAAAGCAAATGACATTTTAATTTTTATAGCATGATTTATTGTCATTTGGGTTTTAATTTATGAAAAAATAATTGAAAAGAAAGAGAGGTTTAACCCTGACCGGCATTCTTGATAGCTATGAGCCATAGCTATGAGACTGTAGCTATTTCAGGACATATTTTATTCACCCAAGCACAACAGGGATATATCATTTTCTGATATTAGTTCTGTGCAAAGGCCTAATTGTTTGCTTGCTGGCTGAAAGAAGATTTGAAAAATACCCTGATGATCATAGTACACATTTTTTTCTATTAATTTTCTGCAATCAAGATGAAATATCAAGGAAGTATACCTGCTGTTTATTCTGTTTCTCTGCTCCGCCACTGACCTTCTCTGCTGCTTTGTGGTCTGACAGTTGCTCCGTTTGGTATTTAGGAGTGAGGAAATAGTGGTGTTTCCATCCAGCAAGGTCTACGGCTCTTGGCACATACAAAAATATCCTCACCTGCCTCTTGAAGGCTGCACATCTCCTTTTCCACTCCCTGACACATCCCTGTGATTGCAGACTGCCAGGGCAGAGAAGAAAAGCATATGACTGCCAGCAGCCATGCCCCTCCTTCGGCAAGGATGGGGTCTCTCTTCCTTCTTTCCTTCCTTTGGAAATGATAAATTCTGTTCCGTATCACCAAAGATTTGTGTCTACTATAATTTATAGCCTATTTAGAGAACTCTCTTATCTTCTCTCCCTCCTCCTTTCATGCCCCAGTCCCGCCAGCACTCTCTGGCAAGCCAGGAAGACTTTCATCTCTAGCTGGCTGCAAGGATGGCAGTTCTGTCCAGGTCCTAAGCAGACGGTGGCTGCCTCATTGTCAAGAGTCGCCTGTGCCTCTGCCACAAGCAGCCTGGCAGGCCAGAAAAGATGGTTACCAGGCTGCCTTTCTAACTCCTGCTATGCTCCTGCTCTGTGAACTGTGAAGGGATTTCACCTTCCTGCAGGGCTTTGCCTCTCAGAGCCTGACCAGGACTTGGCAGCATCCAGCAGTGCCCTAGAGGCCCACAAAACAGCACAGAGACGTCTACCAACACCTCTTCTGTTCTGGGAAGATGCACGTGGTGCCTCATCAGAGGCCACCCATGCTGTGATGCGTGGGTCAAACCCTGTAGCTTGCCAGAGATCCAGCCTACATCAAATGGGACAGAGCTGTGTCCCCCAGCCCTTCTGCACCAGCTCACTGCCCTAACTGGTGGCAGGAGCATGTCCTCTGCTCCTTCTTAATGGAAGGTGACACTGTGGCTGCGCTCCGTAGCGTGACCACTAGGCACTTGGCAGCCGGAGAAGCAGCGTGAGCGCTTGGACCCAGCTCCACTGTGTGCCAGGGCCTAATTGGCACAACTGGTCCTTGAATGTTAATCAGGTTCCTTGTTAGCATCACCCAGCAAAGGCGCTGGGGAAGGAGTGGGCACAGTAGCAAAGAGAAGCATAAGGAGTGCTCCCGACTCCGTTGGAAGGGTCTGGCTAATGCTCTGTCCTGTCTAAATGGCTGGCACGCACTCAGCTGCAAAGAGGGACCTTTCCTCTAATGTTTTTCTTTATCTTTTATAGCAGCTGTGGCCAAGCTCAGTATTTATATTAGTTCTTTTAAAAATCCTCTTGGTCTCTATTTTATCTGGTAGTGAAGTCCACAGCACAATTATGCATTTGAAAAAAGTATTCATTTACCTATATTCATCATAAATGTGATGCCCTTTCCTCACTCCAATCCCCTGCTACTTTATTTTATATATTCACAAGCTCGCACATCTTCATCACAAGGTGCCGTTGCGAGGTGGATTTGTTAAGAGGGGGGTGGTTTTTGGTGCCTGCTGTGTACAGCTCAGCCAGCACATGCCATGGTGAAAGATGAGAATACACAAGGGCTGAAGCTTCCTTTTTTCCATCTGGTAAATGTGTCTCTGTGCACTTGATCACTGGGGATTTGTGCAATGTTTTCCATATATGAAAAATACGATACAAAAAGAGCTTGGCCCCTCTTCCACCTGCAGAGGGAGCCCCGTGAGGGACAGGGAGTTGGTAGCTCTGCCTTTTCTGTACAGTTCTGGAGATCTATCACATTTTGGATCGTGGGCTGTTAGACAGAGGCCTTTCACCAGGACTAAACTCGTCCGAAGAAAAAAAATCCCACTACATTCGTTCCCAAGCAAGCTCCCCTGCTTTTCTGTGCTTTAATCATCTTGAGTAAACTACTGTCAACAGCATCCTCGCCTTTCCTCCCTCCATGGGGTCTGTCTTGTGAGCACAGCACGGGTGAAGAAGAGCAGGGAGCAGATGTTTGGATTAAACACTGCACCTCCCATCCCTACCCATCTGCTAGTCCTGGAAGAAGATTTTTCACCAGGAAGTGCAATGGGGATTCTTAATGAACAGCCTCTCCGAAGCCAGAAAAAGTGTCTTGTCAATACCAGGGGCAGCTGATGGACCCGTGCTGGTGTTGAGGGCAAGATGGTGGGACAAGAAAATTCGGGGTTCCTCTGGCCTTGTCTTTAGCAGAGGGGATCAAGGACCACTGACTAGAGCTTTGCCAGTTCTCGGAAACTTAAGGTGACTGTCAGTCTGTGGCCTCCGTTGTTGAAGGACTGATGGTGTGAATCACAGTCCTGGTGCCTGATTGTCTGTGGTCTTCTTGTCTCTAAGAGGCCAAGAGGAAGAAGCTTTTGGTTTCCTTTCTGAAATGCCCACATCCTCGTCTATCAGGAATTAAATTCCTGGTCCTAATATCCTGACATGACACCTACTGCATTTAAATGCTGATGTTTATTTGTGCAGGGAAGGAAGGAAGTGAAATCCTAACCTATATAAGCAGGCTTCTAAAGTGCACTTCTAGCAATACAACGAATATTCTAGCAATAGATAAAATCACTGTGCTTTGCATATATTAGGGACGTGGTGATAAAACAGGCATTTAGATAGCCTGCAATTCTCAGTGGATTACGCTAGGAAATGGAGCTACTAAAACAGGATCTGAAAATGGAGTGCCTTTTTCCAGCCAGCGTGTAGCACGGTCCTGGGATGATATAAAGCCATGGGCGTGATTTTTTGTCAGTCTGGCCATGTGTTTCCTACAGAAAGATTCTCCCCCTTTGGAAACATTTTCTCTGATTGTGATTCCTCTCAGCAGTTTCTTGCTGACCTTTGAGTTTAGAAAGCCCTTAAATACCAGAAAGAAGGAAAGCAAAACATTTGTAGTGATAAATTTTCACCCTTGCTGCGAGTCAGTATTAGTCCTATTTTTGTGACATTGGCAGGCTCTAATGGATCAAAAATGGACCTTTTTTCCAATAATGTTGACTCCCCAAGCAGGTACCTCTGCAGTAGGCCACATTTTGTCTCAAGAGCGTAATAAAATTATATGAAATTTTAGAGACGTTACATGTGCTGTTTATGTATTTCAAAGAGAGAAAAATGACAGGCTGGAAATACGGTACTTTTGTAAAACTGCACCAAATTGCCAGCAGCAGCCTGAATGAGAGTACCTGTAAATAGACTCTATGGCATTTGGAGAGTAAGAACATGCAAGTCCTGCGTGGAAGGGCACCTGGACTATCACCATGCTTTTCCCCCTGGCAGATGCTGTGCTTGCTGGAAACATCCTCCGGCACGTGAGTTAAAGAACCTGCAGGCAGCCAAGAGCCTGGTGGACTCTCTGCAGAGATGTGGCTCACCTCGGTGCGCTCGCTGGGGTCTGCCTGGGCTCCTTCCACTCGCCGTTAAATCAGTCCTGCGGTTTCCAGACAGATGTGGGATGTTTTGCAGTCTCTGCCGAACTGCTTGGCTGTCTGGCAGTGTGCTGCTGGAAGGTCTGCTGCTTGCCATGCCAGTACTGGCTTTATTTCAGTGACAGATGACATTTTCCTAGTGTATGCATAGTTTATAACCAGCTTTTATTAAAGCTTTCTCCTTGAGCAAAAGGACATCTA
This sequence comes from Calidris pugnax, assembly GCF_001431845.1. Lineage (NCBI taxonomy): Eukaryota > Metazoa > Chordata > Aves > Charadriiformes > Scolopacidae > Calidris > Calidris pugnax. Next base: position 191,236 of record NW_015090837.1, read on the forward strand.
TTATGAGGAGAGACTGGCAATGGAATCAGGGGGCTTTGATGCCGTCCTCTTGATTGACTAAGAACGTATCATGTCCTGCTTCACAGAGCACAGCAGGAGTCAAATGACAGAAAATATCTCCTTTCCTTGCATCTTCGGATGTCTCGAAGCCAGCACTTGGCCCAAATATTCTCCCTTCTGCTATTTCTGCCTCTGCTTAGCTTCTCTCTTGGCTTCCTTAGCTTTCTTGCTTTTCTTTCACCAACATCACAAAAAAATAGCCAACTACGTGTCTTCCTCCGGGAGTAACTTCCATGTCCATTTATTTTTGGCAGTAATTTTTCTGTTTGACGAAACACACTCATGTTTTGATTCTCTAACTCCATATATATCTGCATAGTGGAGGAGAGGAGGTGTGGCACATGAACATACGCAGTACATGGATTTTGTAGGAACGTGAATATGAATATACGTTATTTTTATATGCATGTGTGCACGTGTCTTTAGATGCCTCTTGGTCTGTGCCAGGTGCCATATACGTCAATGCAATAATTTTTATCAAATGATGCGTTTCTGTGCGATATCTATATGGTTTATTCTTCATGTGAATCCTTCTTTTAAAAGACTAGCTTATAGTTTTAAGTTCTGCCTCTCTGTGAACTCTGAAGGACAGGTAAATAGGGAGCCAGAGAATGGAGTGAGGCAGCTGGGAGATTATTAATATTGAAAATATCAGCAAGCATCAGCCCTTTGATCGCAAGGCATGTTTACAAAAGGACCTTTCCACTGCATGAGGACGCTTGCACACTCCACCAGGCTAGTTGGCATTCAGTGCATGCCATAGCAGCTGGTTCTGTCTCTTGCTCTGTGGCTGTCCGGAGAGAGATTGTAAAATGAGTCGACAGGTAGATAAATAAATAGAGAAAACTGGGCTGTTGTCAGAGACAAATGCAGGTTTATGTAGATGCAACTTGACAGGAGGTGGGGAGGGATAAGTCACGTTTGCAGACTGTGTGTGGAGGCATCACAATTGCACTGGAGCCTGTGGCCCAAAGGCTCTGGGAAGCTGGCTGGGAAGACTGGGAAAGGAGAGGGGAGAGGTGGGATGAGCACTGGCAGTTAGCTGGACCCAGGGTCCAGCGTCAGCCCTTGTGCCATACCTGATGCCAGCTGTGCCACATCACTGCTGCAAAGCATTTATGCTCCCCCAGGCCCTGATCTGACTGTGTTGACGCTGATTATGGCCTCTGGGCTCTTCCAAAACAGAAATAATTAATAGCACCAGTCTGCTCTGTGCTGCATCCTCGTCTGGGTGCTGACCTGAACCTTCTTCTGAACCATCTTCTCGGGAGTGGGTTTGAATCACTGCAAATCAAGAGCAGAAAAAGAACTGTATGATCACCCAGTCCTGTCACCCCCAGTCTGCTCTGCATTTATTAATACGGTTTCTGTTGTTGAGTTGTTTTTTTTCCCATGGGAAACTAGTGTATGAGACTGATGGCTTTTTTTTTTTTTTTTTTTTT